>NC_136876.1:26380752-26980752 GCF_949152265.1 Phoxinus phoxinus
TATAAAACTGCATGGATTTTAAAGCATTAAATGAAAAGAACTTAAACATACTTTGCTCTTTGTTTGCCTGTGAAGAAGCTGTTTATTATTGCTCTAGGCTTCTCATAAAATTACAATGAAATTTCTATTACGGTATTAAAAATGTAGATGGAAGAAAACAATTGCTGCAGAACGTGTGTGTGTGTGTGTGTGTGTGTGTGTGTGTGTGTGTGTGTGTGTGTGTGTGTGTGTGTGTGTGTGTGTGTGTGTGTGTGTGTGTGTGTGTGTGTGTGTGTGTGTGTGTGTGTGTGTGTGTGTGTGTGTGTGTGTGTGTGTGTGTGTGTGTGTGTGTCTGTGGCAAGATGAAGGAAAGTCTCACTCAACATTAATGCTAATGTTGATCATTTTTAGAATATTTTGCAAATGCATGTTGCATTTAGTTGCATTATTATTTTTTTAGTCATCATCTGATTAAGGTGACCAGAAGACCATAATGAAATATGGGGACACATTGTAGGTGTGGCTGAGTGCCTGGTATGCATGTTTCAACTAATTGGCCAGTAGTGCAGACAACCCATATTCAAAAACACTTTTTTTTGTGATTTACGGTAACATTTTTTTATTGTTTGAAATGTGTATGTGTGGTAAAATCTGTAGGGGTGCCCAAACCTGTTCCTGGAGATCTACCTTCCTGCAAAGTTCAGCTCCATCCCTGATCAAACACAACTGAATAAGCTAAGGCTATGCTCATTCATCTTCATTAGATTATACTTCATTAATCTGGATACATTTCAAAATGGCATTTTCTTTTCTAAACGCTCTCTGTCCACAGTAGAGTTTTCAAGCATTTTCCAAAAGTTTCTCATCCACACTGAAACAATGGAAACCTCTGAATTCACCTTACTGCAAATGCGTAAAACCTCATAAAAGCTCACTGAGATGATACAGATGGAACAGACATAAGTTATCTTGCGATTCTTCTGGCAAGGATTATTTTATTTAACAAAATAACTCACCATTCACTAATTTGTCCAGGTCGGACTCAGTCACCATTATATGTTTAGTATAAAATGCAACTACCCTCATGTTTTGCCGCAGGACAAATGAATTGCAGGACTGTGATAATGAAGAGTGTACAAAGTAACATATTTTTAGCAGCAGCGTGACAGTGATTACCACAGATATATGTCAGTACAATATGCTTTACATGACTAAACATGCGTCATCGTTTTCGAAAGCCTCCGGTTTCTGTATCCACTTGGTAGAGCATTTTCAAAAAAAGCCATCTCAGTGTGGACAGAAGGCAAAACAAAGAACAAGATGCATTTTTACACGAAAACATTAGTGGACAAGGCCTAAATAAGATCTTGGATCAGGGTTGGAGCTGAACTCTGCAGGTAGGTAGATCTTCAGGAGCAGGATTGGACACCCCTGCTGTAGAAGAATAATTAGCTTTTGGTTGTTGAATTATTGAAAATTAATTTACGACCCAAATGTAATAGCTACAATACCATTTTGGAATGTGCATTCATTTTCAGTAGTAATTGAACAGTCAGTTGTGATATACAAGTATAGGATATATACAAATATGACATTTTAATAGTACCTAATAGGGCTGCACGATTAACCTTTATCGCATCAATATTGAGGTTTTAACTCCCGCGATAACCTAACCTCAGGAGTCTGAGGTTTTTTCCCCCGCCTCTGACATTTGAGTGACAAACCTATTAGCCAATCAAAATGGTCGAATCTCGCGTTCCTGGCTTGCTGGCCAATTAGAAATGGCAATGGAAACAAGGTTGTATGCAGTGCTCCGGCTTTCTGTCAGCAGCAAAGCAGCTAACACTAGTGTTGTCAAAAATACTGAAATATCTGAACGGTACCAATACTAATTTCCCGAAGTATCGATACCAGCCGAGCGGTCACTTTCACTTCTCTCTAAAGGCGCGTTGACAAACACCACACGTGACGCACTCGTCTCATTCGCTCTGGTTAAATAGCAAAAGTGAAGTGAATGGAAAGATGGCGTGGGCGGCGCCCCCGCGACCGGCTTTGGTTGATTGATAAAGAACACCGCGAGCGGGCATGTCGGAGAATAGCGCGGACAAGCGTAAAAACACACCGTGAGCGGGCATGTCGGAGTCGGAGAATAGCGTGGACACGCGCTACACACCGCGTGCCGGAGAATAGTGCGGACACGCGCTTCACACTGCGAGCGGGTATAAATATCGCAGACACGCGCTTCACACTGCGAGCGGGCTGCGGGCACCCAAAAGATTGTTTGACAATCAATAATCCCTCACATCACTCATTTTTTAAAATTATTTTATAGGTGTAAAAAGACTTAAGGAACAGGCTCCAGCCAGGGGTACCATTTAGCAAGCATAGGCTACGCTCAGCATCAGGGGTGTTTGTTGTTTGGACAGACCTTTCCCCACTGCTAAAAAAATCCTAAAGGAAACACTGTAACTCTTCTCGTTTTAACTTTTCTGAAACATTAACCAAGATGGCCTAGTATTTTTGTTGATATGAGTCTGTGTTGTCTCGTTTTTTCACCGTAATTCTATTATTTTATTACTTATTTTATTATTTTATTATATTATTACTCTTATTTTAAAATGTGTGCAATATAACAGTTTCATGTTCAGTAAATGGCAGTGGACTACATAATTATTTTGTTTTTCTAATTGTAAATCTAAATCTAATAAGAATTCATTTTCTATTTTTCAGTGTTAAAGAATTTAAAAACAAATGACCAAGTGTTTAAGTTAATTTCCATTATGTCTTCTTATTCTTTGGTATTTAGGCGTATTTAATAATCATGAAGCATCAAACAATCTCATTACCTCAATCACTATGTATGTAGTTTATTTAACCCTCTGTGTCGAAGTAACAACACATTTTATTCATAATTTTAGGTTTTATGCACTTAAAAGTATCGAACGCAAAAATCGAAAATCGCACCGCAATCGCAATATTTGTCAGAAAAACCGCAATTAGGTTTTTTCTCAAAATCGTGCAGCCCTAGTACCTAACAATTGTGCTTCCCTAAAATCAGCTGGGAGAGAATTCAGAGGCAATTAATATGAGCTTTGTTATGATTAATGAGGGCTAACCTGCTGTTTCTTATCATTGTACTCATATTTGCATGATTCAGTAGTTTCGAGGTATGTGAGAGTTTCTGTCTTAACATGATGGGGCTGTTGAGGAGGTCAATGGTTTTAGTGAAGTGTGTACTCTATGTGTGCATGTCTCACTTTGAGTAGTGACACCCAGCCAGTGTCTGCCTACTTTATCTGGAGGCTCAACACACTGTGCTCTTTTGACCAGTATGTGCGCAGCAATTAGCAGATAAAAATATGAGAAAATGTACGAAGAGAGAAATTATGGAAAGACCTGAAGTGATTTAGCAGAATGTGATAATACAGACTGGATTGGACTGAATGGATTTGGAGACTTCAGTACCCATGATACAGTAGGGGTGGGCGATATGAGCAAAAATACATATCACAATATTTTTCGATGTCCGGACGATATTGATATTATATGGCGATTTGAGAAAAAAAAAATTGGAATCACATTTCCACCTTAGTTAAATGATAGGCAAAATATGCATTTAAACCCTATATAACTAGAAAAAGGTGAGGGATTACATTAGACATAAAAAATGAAAAATCTTTTACAATTTAATGGGGTACAATGTTTGCATGGTTTTGTATTATTGCTTGACACAAATTTCACGATTTCAATTCAATTCTTGTTATTTGATAATATTGACTCATTTGGATAAATATTAGGTACACAAGATGGGTGTTCATTTTCTCAAGAAAAAAAAAACCCTCACCTAATGCTGTAAACACGGAGAGCCCTATATCAGCTGGTAGTAGCCTATAATTTAAGGTTAAAAATATAAATATAATGCGTTTATTATAACAACTTTATTTAATGACGTAATTTTTTTTTATAATAAATATGTAATATAGTGCACATATTTAGCAAAATACTCTATATATAGCTCTTTTTTCTAGCCAACTAACGTTCTATATATGGTCATTAAATGGCTTTCCTGAGGTAAATGTTATGACATAATTGTTCTCCAGCAGTTATTGACCTCTTTTCGCAGTTGAAAAACACTGATTGATCGATATTATGTATGAGTATGAGGAATATACATTTCGGTAAGTTGTATGTATCTCTCAACATTGTTCATTCGTGTTTATTTACTAGTAGCCTAGAGATGACCGGTTCACGTGCCGCTTGAACTAATGCGCTATATAGGATATGTCACCTCACATTTACAAGCGGGAAAAAATATTGTTTGAATTTCGTAATAAAATTGACAGAATCTGAGAGCTGAGACTTTTTATATCATAAGTAACATGCTCGGTCTTGTCTGTCGGTCTCCGTGTCCTCTTTGCTTCGCGATTTTTCTGTGCGTGAGGAAATGGATGTGTGGCGTGTGAAAGTGTAATGGTGCGTTCACACCGGACGCGAATAGCGCGTCAGGCGCGAGTGATTTCAATGTTAAGTCAATGCAAAGACGCGTTACGCGCGTAAAAAATTCCTGCGGCGCGAGGAATGCGTTGGTAGCTCTGTTAAATCTCACGCGTTTGCAAATATGCGCGCTTTCTTGCTGTTGTGTTTAAGGAGGCGGGTTTGTGCTCTATTAACTTGGACTGTTACCATGCTCTCGGTGTTTGATTATTAAAGCCTGTGTGCATCCCGCGAGTTGGACACAGTAGAGAGAAGGTTAAACGTTCAGTACAGCCTCGATTCTGTGTCGTCATTAGTAGTGTTAAAAGTTGTAAAAGAGCACCAAATTGAACAAAACAATATAACTAAAAAATTTTAATTTATGAATATCAACCGGTATTCTCGGTATCGCAAAATCCATATCATGGCACAACATAATACCGGTTGTCACGTTCATACCGGTATAGCGCCCACCCCTATGATACAGTGCTGCTCAAGTACAACTCGAGTGAATGTATATCGGTTTACCCTCAATAGAAGGCATTCACACAGGACATGTTCTTGTATGTAAAAACAAAACCTTGTCTTAGCACAACATAATGTAACAAATGTATCAAAACAGGTCATCAGGTTTGCTTGACGTGTGAGAACCACTGAATATATTCTTGCGTATCAAGCAAGTATGGTTGAGCTTCCATTTACCATATGCATTTAGCACTCTATGTATGTTTGCTGTTCCATGTTTTTCGGAGAAGAGCGAAAAGTCTTAAGAGTTTGGAACAACATGAGAGTGATTCATTTATGGCAGACTTTTCATTTTCGGGTGAACTATCCCAGTTTAAACGTACCTCTCAGTACCTTTCAGAAACCTTGAATCAGTAGGTGTAGTCATGTGACCTGCTCTTCTCATTCCCATGTATCTTCAGTCAATAAAGAGGCTACTGCTTGGATGTCAGTTTCTACTGTTCTGCTGATCATGGTTAATATTAGTTAGATAGGTTTGTAGAGATAATCTTGGGTTAGAGGACTGGAGTGAGTTTTTAATTTTACTGGAAGATGAGTCTGCTCCCACAGACAGCTATGAGTCACCACGGCCTTCATCAACAGAGTTTCACACGGACACTCACACTTCACACCACACGATCCTCTAACGAGAGTGCAGCACGCAATCACTCGCACACACATCCAGTGTACCAGAAGAGCAGGCACAGTTCAAACTGCATGTACAAACCCACACAATTAAGGACAATGATGCAGGCAGAGTTCAGAGGTGCTCTGTGGATTGTACACAAGGGAGAACCACACTGTTTCACTTTACAGAGCTGTAGAGTACTCCAGGGACACGCATACTCGCTTTTGTGGTGAGATAGCGGTGAAAGGTTTTAGTTAACTGCTGTTATTAATCCTCCTCTTAACATCTCTTAACACCAATAACCAGAGCAAGTGTCGCACACTCTCGCTTCAAAGCACACACTGCCCGCGAGCTCTTTACATACGCTCACTTAATGCTAATGTGTGGAGGGTGGTGGGAGTGCTTCTGGAATTTGTTCCCTTTTCCACTGAGAGTTGCGTGGTTAAAGCGGAACGGCAAAACGAACGCAGAGGCAGTCAGCTGAGCAATGGCTGCGGTTGTTTGCACAGCTCCGCGTGGCTGTAGGTCGTCCGAGGCGAAAGAGGTTCTGCATAGCTTGAGCGTTCATTGGATAATGTCCAATCCCGCCTCAGAAGTCTCTATCAGAGATCGAAAGACTGAATGATAATGAGGACAGTTTGTGGGAGAATCTGTAAACCCTGTCCTTCATTTTTTATTTTTTTCAAGCACATTTGATTTGCTGATTCAAAGTGATTAAATGACTCATGTCATTCAAATATATCAAATATTCGTATAAAGCTCTGTGAGCTGCCCTGCTGGAAATAAAGAGACTTAATCCAGCCTAGAAAAACTTGCTGGTTTTAGAGAGGTTTTGGACCCTTTAAAGGAGAACTCCGGTCAATTTTAACATTGAGCTAATTTTTTTGTAAATTTGGAGTGCTGTCAATACAGAGAACAACGACAAAAATCGGTGTTGCCTACACCGTGTTATCCTCTTTTTAAAATTTGCACCCTATTGACTTGAATGGGGCAAGTTTTAAACCTGCTTTTAGCCTCTTAACATCCTTGATGTGTCATTACAAGTGCCCAGCCATGTTGAGTGATTCCTTCAGAGTGAACACGGTGAATCTGACTGCATTAGATGTGGAAGATATTAATAAAAATGATGTTATTTCAGCCAGCGCAAATTACATCCTGTTTTCGGTTGAAGTCCAAAGTAGTCGATTGTCGAGTTCACGCGCATAGGTTTAGTTACCTATGATCACGTGCGTGAACTCGGCAATCGACTACTTTGGACTTCTCGTTGGGTCGTCTCTTCACAGGCGTCGAGTTGCCATATAAGCAAGTATCCTTGTGAAACATAGTCAGTTATGTCTTAAGTGAACATAAACAGTTGAAAAGAAAATGTGTATGTAACAGTATGTGACAGCAGCCAAAAAAAAACTACAGCTGTCTTTGTCCTCAATGTTAATCAAACAATAAAAGACAGAGAATATCACTCACTGCTCTTGACTGGTTGAGCCTTGCTCGAGCAGCTCTAAATATTCACTGTGCTATTAAAGTAAATATTAAATATGATAATAATAGCAATAATTATTTTCGATTTTCTGCCCAATATATATATATATTTTTTAAATGCATTGAAAATACAGTTATAAGTACTTTGTATCGACAAGTACTAAAAATAAATAAAAATAAGTATCGTATCGGACTCGTTCTGGAAAAAGTGGTATTGGTACACACTTGTAGCCTTTGAGTACAAAAGTTCACTTCCACGATGAACACAAAGTGATATGTCTACACCTTTTCCTACCTCTAATTCTGTTTCACTGTGTCTCGCCCTCTATCTACCAGTGTCTTGTCCATCTTAATGGCAAATCCAACAATGTTACAATGCCTTTGGATTCTTTCACTTCAGGGTGCCAATTACAGCAAGCCTTATCTTCATCCTCCTCCTCCTCCTCTGTCGTCTCTGTATTATGTTGACTCAAACATAAGCTGTGTCTGTCTTAATCAGCTTGCACTTGTAACTGATGGAGCTGCTCTCAAAATGAACTTGTTTCATCACTAATCACACTTATCATAACCCCCCTCTCTCTCTCTCTCTGGCTCTGATGACATGTGCATTGGCATAGATGCTGTGCTGTTTTCCTGGGTCTCAGTAGGCCTGATTGTAAGTGTCTGTGATTGGCTGTTGATACTCTGACCCTCCCCTTTTTCTGATAGGAGCTTTCTCATACATCATGCATGATCTTATCATTGAGCCATTTTGCATATCTGTCAAAGGTGCAAGTTTTCTGAATTGAGAATATATACTGGCCTTGAACATTGCATGATCATATTATGGTATTTTAAAGGTTCCTAATTTTGTTTTGGAGGTCTCCTGCAATACCTATACATGCATCAAAGGTATAAATGCAAATACTTATAATACCTTTAAATGGCAAATTAGACCAGTAACATGAAGTTTTACACTTGCCAAAAAGTGATTTAAAGCCTGCACTTATTGAGTGAACTGTTCTTTCTGCCTAAATATTACTTGATTTCATTCATGATGGTTATATTTGACAGCTCATTCAGTCCTTTTTACCTGTTGAAATACCTTTCAAAGGGTCAATACACTTTTTGGCAAGTGTAAAACTATGTTACTGGTCTAATTTGCCATTTAAAGACATTTAAAAGAGGTAAAATGACTGGATAAGATATAAGAATGAGCTTCAGTGTCTTTCACTTATTAACGTACCCATCTCTTAATGCCAGAGACCGCACTATATCTTTATATGACATTCCTAATTCAAAGTAAAATGTTGTTTCATCCCTTAACAACATAATTTTGTTCATTCCCTTTAACATAACTCGTGGCCACGAGAAATAGATGTTGTTTTCTCAAAATATGAAGTCGTGGCCATGACTGTTACATCGCGCGGCCACAATATAATGATGTCGTCACCTCAACAAAATTATCTCGTGGCCACGATTTATTATCACGTTCCCACGAATTAATATCTCGTGGCAACAACATATTATCACGTTCACACGAGTTGATATGTTGTGGCCACGACAAAACTAAGTGAGCCGAACATGTCCCCTCCCGTCACCGTTATTCGCTATCCATTTGAAATAGACTATTTAATCTATAAACAGTCAAATCCCATACTGAATGTCGCTAAGAAATAGGTCAGATACATACAATGTCCTTGTCTTGCATTATGATAATAAAACTCGCGCATTCACTTAAGCAATGTTAGCCATTATATACATATTTATTCAAATTAGCTGAATCTATTGGCAGGGCAGGACCAATAAGCTCAAACCCAACAGCCTATTAAAGGTGGGGTATGTGATTTGCAAAACGGCTGGCAGATTTTGAAAATACACAACTCAAATGGTCCTACCTTCTTTCACTTGACTCCACCCATTCAAAGAACATGGACATGGATGGGGGGGATGGTACGACCGATTGATTGACGCACTTACTGTCAAATGATTCTAGGTGGTCTTGGAAATGATTGGCTGGAGTTTTTCGAGTCCTGCCCGTTCCACAGATGATTAAATTGCTTAATTTTTATTTCAGTGCTTCTAACTCAGTGGCTGTAAGTGGGTTAGAAATAGGATTTTAAGTGATTTTGAAAAAAATGGCCAAAAAAGAGAATTACATACCCCACCTTTAAACAGATTACCTCAAATAAAAGTATTGTTGTTTGTTACCACGGCAACCACTTGTGTTTCTGGGTTCTAATCATAGGGTTCTAATGTGCTTCTCGTCTATGAGAAGTATTTGTGCATGGTGGGTGGCAAAATCGCAAGAAAAGCTTGACGTGTGCAGCACAATTATACATTTAAGCGGATTCTCTTCGTTATCAACTGTCGATATAGCAACTGTTCAATTGTCAAGTAAGTTTCATTCATAATGTTTCTCGTTTCTCGTTAAAATGTCATACCATATTGTCCCTCATAACCGGTAATATAACAGTAAGCTTAATTTTTATACTAGTTTCACATGACATCGAAAAAAAATTGAAAAGTTTTGTGTAGGCTTTTAAAATACTCATTCACCTTGCTCATTTTCCGAGTAGGCAATCATTTCTCTCAAACGCCGAGAGTGAAAACCAACGCATGCAAAATATGAGGTAACTTTATTAAAATAAAACAGTTTTAATACTTTTCCCACTGCATATGTACACTAAATATATAGCCTTTACATTAAAACAATATATTCATTTTAAGATTTAACATGACAGTAATTTAAACATAGCCGTTGCAAAAAATAATAATAAAAAATAATATATATATATATATATATATAAAGCAAAACATTAAATGTACAAAAAAAGTAAACGACTAACGTTAGTATTTCCAAGTTGACTAGCAGAAGCATTATCATTTAGTTGACTAGTCTCGCACATCCCTAGTATTTTCAAGATGATCTCTCCTTTGTATCTTTGAAACTATACCTTTTTGCACTATCTTGCCTATTAAATTGGATTTATAGGGAGCGCAAATTTTGTATAATTTTTTTTGCATTTATTTGGGCCTATGCAATTCATGGTAATATTAACAAATGCCAATATTTGATTTTTAAGATCCTT
The DNA here is from genome assembly GCF_949152265.1 of Phoxinus phoxinus. Taxonomy (NCBI): domain Eukaryota; kingdom Metazoa; phylum Chordata; class Actinopteri; order Cypriniformes; family Leuciscidae; genus Phoxinus; species Phoxinus phoxinus. The sequence goes on from NC_136876.1 coordinate 26,390,887, forward strand.
TTCCCCCCTTAAATATTAAACAGAGTTGGAACTGTGTTTGTTTGCCACTAGATATCAGTCCCGGAAGCAAAATCAAGTGCAATTCCTCATCCTCACTGATCCCACTGTGTCTATCTACGGTACCTTTTTTCCCAATAACATTTTTGAGTGAAATGTTTTCCCTGTGTGCATGTGATTGTCTCATTTCACACTCCTTCAGCCTTCCTTCCATCTTTCCTTAAATAAACAGGCCATGTTTCTGTCAACATATCGTCTTTGGCTCGCTCTCTCTTTCTCTCTCTCTCTCCCTCTCTCTCTGTGATGTGTTCTGAGAGATTGATTCTGTGCTCCTGTCCCTTTAATGTCATTTAAGTGTTTCTGTGGGCGCTTTTTCCCTCTGCCAAAAGCCCGCCTCAGAACCTGATGAGGTATCAACAATAATATAAAAAAGAAAGGAGCAATTTCCTGTAGTAACCATAGCGAACGCTTTGCTGCATGATGCTGATGCTTGCTTTACCCCTATGGGGGTTGCGGTCTCCATTCTAATGATTAAAGCAGGAACACAAGCCTGCAAGGCTTTTTACAATATTACACATGCAAGTTCAAAGTGTGGCCAACACTGTGGCAAATCCCTTAGTCTAATAGCACATGCATATTAAAATGTACTTTTTTTCTCATTCAAAGTTTGGGTATGGTTGAAGAGCAAAAAAAAAAATTTGCTTAAAAATCACATTTTACTGAGTGCCAGAAGCCTGTTTCCGGTGCAGTGCGTTTTTGGTACTGTAGGTCCTAATTAATTGAGGAATGTATAGCGCTGTTAGATCCAGCACAAAGTGAAATCAGCAGCCATTTTGCCCTGTGGCTAACAGTTCAAACACTAGAAAATGTTTCATGAAAACAGGAAATAAAAGGCAAGGGTTGGAGATTAGAGGCAAGATGGAGGGAGAAGGAGAGAAACATGATGGAGTGAACGAGGAAGTTAAACGAGGAGGGGCAGACGGTATGTGCAAACAGAAAAAAATTGCTCGCTAAAAGGTTGACCAAGCCGGAGGAAAAGAGGGAGTAGAGTAAATTGAAAAAGAAATGGTCCATAAAGGTGAAGAGATGAGGCTTGTAGAGATTTAGTGGAGAGGCCTGAAGATTTCAGTCCAGCTAACAGGCCTGAGGGAGAAGGGGGTTTCAATTTGTTTTGTGTTTCTTTGTGCTGTGCTTTCACTGTGAAGGTTGTATTAATTGAGTGGCCCAATTCATACATTATAATGTTTATTAATTTGTTGATGTTACATTGGCACGAATAAACTGCACCTGTCATGTAAGCTAATATACATCTAAAATCCACATGATGTTATGTTTCATGATGATTGGTGAATATTTACAACACGATTTGCCTTTCAGATTTATCATTATTAGTGGTGTCTGCTAAGCCATCAACCCCAAACACCGCTAATGATGGAACATAAATCTGTAAAACTAATCTTGTTCCTGAATTTGAATAGGAAACATTAAATACTCCCATAAATAAATCAGAAACCTAAACATTAAGCTTCAGCATGGAACACATTCTGCTAGCAATCACCAAACTGCATTGCTACACTATCATTCAAAAGTTTGGGATTTTATATATAAATAAACAGTAATATTGTAACATTGTAATAACTTTTCTATTTTAATATATTTCTATTTATTTTTTTCTGTTGATGGTCAAGCTGAATTTTCAGCATCATTACTTTAGTCTTCAGTGTCACATGATTCTACAGAAATCATTGTAATATGATTTGCTGCTCAAAAACATTTGTGAAAACAGTTGTGCTGCTTAATACTTTTATTAAAAATTTTATTTAATGAATAGACATTTCAAAATAACAGCATTTATTTGAAAACAAAATAATCGCTAAAAATGTATTTTATTTTTCACTTTTGATCAATTTAAAGTGTTTTTGTTGAGTAAACATTTAAAAAATATATATATTACTGACTCCACACGTTTTAACAATATGTACGCATCTTGGTAGCAATTTTCCCAAAGGTAAGCACCTTCAGAAAATGAAAAAGTCTATTTTTGTGTTTTATTGCATTTATGTGTCTGCTGAAAAACATTAGCCTTAACATATGCTTCCTCACATGGTTCGAGCGCATCAGTATCATGGTGATCCTGCTGAACTGCGTCACTCTGGGAATGTACCAGCCCTGCGAGAACATCGACTGCACCTCAGAGCGCTGCCAGGTTCTACAGGTCAGTATGAACGCACATAGTCCTGCACACAAACTAGCTCTTTTTCAAAACCTTGTGGGCAAGGCAGTATTGTAAATGCCATGGAACAATCGCACATGATCATTTCATTGCACAGCATAAACATGTACACACTCTATTAAATGATTAGCTCACCTAAAAACTGTCATTGTTTACTCACTCTCATATCGTTCCACCTGTATAATTTACTTTCTTTCATGGAGCACAAAAATAATATATTCTGAATAATGCAATTTGGTCGCTATTTTCAATTTAGGTACAGTACAATAAATGAAGACTGGGGCTTTCAAGCATTACATAAAAGTATTATAAAAGGGGGTTAATAGGATGGTTCACTGAATTTATAATCTTCTGAAGGCATTTATGAGAGAAGTAACATCAGATTCATGAACTAATTAGGGCTGCAGGATTCTTTCTAAAATGTGAATCAAGGTGGAATGGGAGTTCACGATTCTCACACACTATTCTCATTTTTTTCAACCAAAACATTTATTTTATATAAAAATATAAAAAAGTGCTGTCTACACAGGTTATAATAAAGTGCTGGACTTAAAAGTAATAAAAACAGTCTCTTGTCCTAACTCGTACTGTATTTTGTGGTGATGTATGAGGTGGTTGTAGAGATTGGTGGTGTTACCTTGTGGTAAAGCACTGCTTACAGATTATGAGTCCTTGTGCAATGCGTCAGGTTTAACCCAAAAAAGTTCCACCCGGTGCAATGTGCTCCTTTTTTCTGTACTAATATTGTTTCGTCGTCAGAAAATGAGTATATTTTGTCTGATACAGGTGAAACTCGACAAAATAAGAATATCGTGCAAAAGTTCATTTATTTCAGTAATTCAACTTAAAAGGTGAAATATATTATATATTATATAGACTCATTACATGCAAAGCGAGATATTTCAAGCCATAATCATCAAAATTATAACAAATAAAGGCTTGAACTATCTCACTTTGCATGTAATGAGTCTATATAATATATAATATATTTCACCTTTTAAGTTGAATTACTGAAATAAATGAACTTTTGCACGATATTCTTATTTTGTCGAGTTTCACCTGTATCAGACAAAATATACTCATATTTTCTTACCAATGTAGCCTATGCAATAAACACTCCCTTTATCTTATAAATAAAACAGTGATTTTGACTTTTGTCTACACTACAGCCTCTGTATGTGCAACACCCTCAGACATTCATTATGCACATTCATGTCATTCCAAACCTTTCTTTCTTCTGTAAAATATATTTTAATGTTTTGGCCATACAATGAAAGTCATTGGGGTCCAAACAGAAACACTGAGACTTTTTTTTTTTTAAATATGGTCATCCTTTCTGCTGAAAAACATGAGGGTGAGTAATTTTCTTTTTTTGGGTGAACTATCCCCTATAAGTTATACAAGGATGAAACAATATAGGAAAAGCACTGTGCAGTAAGTCATCTTATAGGCCTTTAGTCTGAAAGAAGAAAAGTTATGGAGATATTCTCCTAATTGCTAGGCTTTCGACCAATTCAAATGAGTTGTATTGCAATTCTCAATAACTTCCTACAGTGCATTGCCCAATTAAGAGATAATGCTGACAGTGCTGATGCCTTACCTTACATCTCTGGCTTACCTGTGAAAGTTGCATACGTTAAGGCAGGCCATAGGCATCAGACAGCAGCTTTACCTTCTCATAGGTGCAGCTGAAATGGAGCGAGAGCCATGACTCAATGTTTTATAAGCCAAGATGGCTGACAGTACTCCCTCAGTGAGCTCTCGCTGTTTAAAGCTACACTTTCATTGTGTAAAAAGAGTTTTGAAAAGAAGAAATGCAAATGAAGGTCTGCAATGCGATATTTCTCACATTAGCTTTTTGGATTGACTGCAAAACAAAAAGACGGGGTTGAAATTAAAACTGTGTGGGCAGGAACGAGAGTCTGTCTCTCTCCTGCTTGCTGTGTGTGTACGGACTCGTATAGAGAGCCATATGTCATGTATGGCGTGTGGAAGAAGGTAGCTTTAGAGGAAGCATCCTCTTGGCGCCAGGATGTTTGCGTCCTCTGGTCCCACAGGGGATCTTAAACCAGTGCTGTTTTGCTCGCATGCACCGGCCGGTTTCAAACTCTCCGTTTCTCGCGCGGGCTGCCATCCAAATTGGCATCGCCTCTTATAGCCTCTTCCCTGTATCACACATACACACACTGTAGTGTGAAACAAAACCTGTATCAGCTCTACTTGGCAACTGGACATGCAAAGTGACTAAGAGCACAACGTAACAGACGTTCTTTTTTCTGCACACGTGTGCAAGAAAATTACACTTCTCACATCTTTATAATTGTCCCCGCAAAGTCGAACTTAAAAACTAAATGAGTGACCGACGTAAGAAGAAAAAAAAGCCATTGATGAGGGTGATTACGGCCTGAGTGGTCTGTGTAATCAGTCGTTAAAATCCCAGCTATCTGTGGTGTCGTAATGAGAAAGCAGCGGGGCTTTGACGGCGACAATCACACGTCGGAGTGTTTGTAAGGAGCTAATGAACTGCCCTCTTAAAGTATGTGTACTCGCTCTCAATTGTTTATGAAAGACACGCTTTATGTCAAGCCGATCATCTGCTCTGATCAGTCATCTCAGTGTCGGTTGGGAAATGAGATCTGGGGTGGGTCATCCAGGGTCAGGTGAAGTGAGGCTGAACAAGCTGGGTGTTGACTGGACTTCATAATCAATTGTTCATTTACACAAGGGTTTTTGAGGGACCTTTCCTTTCAGGCTCATTCAGCTTTTGACTCTCTCAGGATCTCATTAGCTCTCATTGGCAGTCAGACATTGTTTTAGAAAATTTTTGCTGTGCAACACATAGCTAAGTATTTCGGTCACTATGTCCTTCCTAGAGCAAAATTAGCATTTTCATTCAGTCTGTCTGTTTTAGTTTTGTCCAGCTGTGTCTTATGTAACATAATTTCACACAGCTAAAGTCATACCATTCTGTATTTGTCTTGAAATTATGCAATCTAATTTAAATATAAAACTTCTCATCTCACTCGTGGTTGTCGACTAATCGCACGTGTTTATTAATAAGCCAAATCATAATAATGAGCCTTTAATTGCCTATACATAGCCTAATTAGCGCTCAAGCGCACGCAAAAAGCTTGCCTCAGTCCACCGGCAAAAGTAATGATTATCAATGTGTCATGAAAAAACAGCAAGGAGACTGTCTGAACATTTTTATAATTTATGGATAAACTAGTGTTTTCTGTTTTTTTTCTAGTGATGAAGTTTACGATGCTGACTCGTCATCTCCGCAATATTGCATGCACCTATTTGCACGTTTCATAACATAATCTGAGAATATTTGTATTCCATTTGAATCGGTTAATTTAAAAATAGAAATTTCAAGACGGAGGCGACAGAAAGCTCATACTGATTGTTTTGTTTATTTTACAAAAGCACAACGTTTAGTTATTGTGAGTGCACACAAATAAAATGAGTCAGTTTCGAATGATGTTTTAGGCTATTATTGATGTAAGACCAAAAATGACTGAGTATTTTAAGTTAAATCTCAGTGATCACGCCGGCGCCTACATGTCATGCAGTAAGTGCTCTATACTTCAGCTTCCACACTCCACACAAACACTTGCACCTAATAATAGCGTACATTTATCTAGGTAAACGACAAGTAGCCATGTAAAGTTGCTACTACTTACATGTTTAAAACGATAAGCCATATTTGAGGTAAATGTTTTCCTGCACATACTGTAATTACTGTTAATTGATCTGTCTCTAACGGCCACAAGGTGTTTGTTTTTTTCTTTGACTAATTTTTGTTCAACTAATGCCGGGTGCACACTGATTTATAATAGTCCTTTATGATTGTTGCTTGTCAGACTGTACAAACATGATCATTGCTGTAAAGCCATGTCACACTGTAAGATCTTGTCATTAATGTCAGACTGTACGACAGTCAAGGCACGTTAAAAACGGATGCACGTAAGAAAACTTTTACAGCATCAATCAGTGACGGTAAGATGCATTTCACGCGGGACTGAAATGGTGGCTACAAATAAATCTCTAACGTTAATTTTGGTCATGGCTTGTCTTGAAAAACAAAGACAATTTAACGGTCGTCGTGGGAGAAGTCACACTGCAGGACTTGAGAGTCAAATCTTCTGACAAATCTTCAAAAATGTTATCGCAACGGTCATTAATCGGCTGTCGGTGAACATGTCAAACTAACAATCGAATACTTCAGATTTTAGCCTAGGATCAGAGGATTCTTTTAAGATTAGCTAAATTGTAGCCTGGGAAAACCCAGACCACTTCCGGCAAATTTAGATTTGCTCTGCAAGTGGGTCTGGCAAAGAGCCCATTGAAACCCATTTCCAATCCGTCGAAATCGCGGCACCAATCAGAAACGTTAGGGCGGGCTTTACACAATGACGACAGAGCAGAAACGGTGACACAGATTTTGTACATTACAAAGATGGATGCCGCCGTGGAACATCACAACATCACTCGTTCGAATCAGCTATCGCGTCTGTTTCAAGCTATTTAAAATTGTCATTTTCGTTAACACAAACAGAGAATTGCTGAGAGTCTCGAGATGTTTCTCCGTCGCTCTGCATACGTCATGACATTCATCGCTCTGATTGGTTTTAGATCTATCCGACGTCCGTTGGTGACGCCCCTGTGGAAATGAATTGTCTGTGGAGCTTTGCCAGACCCTAACTCAGTTACAACTGAGAGTGGTCTGGGTTTTCCCAGGCTAGCTAAATTGGTCTCAGACGGCCAACATCGCACAGTTTGCACCCGGCTTCAGCCTCTTCTTCATTAAGGGCCAGCCCTAGTTGTCTCTAATTTCAAAAGACTACAGATGTCTTTATTTATTTATTTTAAGACAAGTTTGGCCTGTTATAGAGCAAATAAACAAAAAATTAATTTGCTTAAAAAAATCGGCAGCCGGTATCGGAATTGGCCAATTTGCTTTAAAAACGGAATTGGAAAATCATGATTGATGCATCACTACCATTTTCATTTATCTACAACACGCGGTGTTATTTTTAAATAGATAAAAATAGTTTAATTTGTACAAATTATAGTTTTGGTGCTCCTAATTTTTTGCTGGTGCTCCTAACTTTTAAAGGCTAACACCAAAAAAAGTTAATTTCGAGCCTATCTATCTATCTATCTATCTATCTATCTATCTATCTATCTATCTATCTATCTATCTATCTATCTATCTATCTATCTATCTACCTATCTATCTATCTATCTATCTATCTATCTATCTATCTATCTATCTATCTATCTATCTATCTATCTATCTATCTATCTATCTATCTATCTATCTATCTATCTATCTATCTATCTATCTATCTATCTATCGTTGCATAAATTAATATAATCTGTTCTCCTGTCTAGCCGTCACTCATATACAATAGGAATCACAATCGATGGAAATAATATATCCTCACATTGTTGCTTGTTGATTCTGATGCACAGCTGATGGAAATGTAAAGCTACACGTTTCCAGTTGCCAAGGTTGACTTTGTAATTCTAATAACTAACGTACTCGGTTACTAACGTAACCTCGGTTCTCTCTAGAAGAGGGAACGAGTACTGCGTCGAAGAACGCTACGGGAAAGATATTTCTTTGTCGAGATTGAAGCCTAAAATTAATCCTTAATTTTGTAATAATGTAAAACGCTTTTCTGAAGCATACAACCTAGGCGGAGCAATACAGCTCACCCATTGGCTGCTCTGCCAGAAAAGCACAGCCTATGCGAGGCCAGGACGCTGACCAATGAGGGCGCTTCGCGCCCTTCTGCGTCACCTCCCGCCCAAACAGGCGTGGCCTAGGCCTATAAATACGAGCATAGCTGTCTAACACGCCGATTTTCGTCAATGAAGCGACGCAGCGCGGACACGCACGGCCATGAGACGCAGTACTCGTTCCCTCTTCTAGAGAGAACCGAGGTTACGTTAGTAACCGAGTACGTTCTCTTACGTAGAGTTCTCTCGTACTGCGTCGAAGAACGCTACGGGAACCCCATGTAAAACGCCGTGCGTGCTCTTGGACCGACACAGACACCTAAGGGCGCGCGCGCCCTGGTATACAAGTGCCTACCCCAAGAAGTATAGGGAGAGCGGCTAAATTAGCATCATCCCTTTATAGTAGTGCCTCTTAAGGCATAACAGCATATATATGTAAATATAGATATATATGAGGGGTAATAGCATGCTCATGGGACACATTGTCAGTGAGTGATGCTTAAACATTGAAGTGACCTGGGCCGCAGCGCGGGGCAGGAACACTTATACATATTAACATTGAAGTGACCTGGGCCGCAGCGCGGGGCAGGAACACTTATACATTTTAAACATTGAAGTGACCTGGGCCGCAGCGCGGGGCAGGAACACTTACACATAGTCTTCTAGACCGAGAGCAGTTTAGCCTGCAACGCAGGAACCTCTAGGTTATAGAACCTAATAAATGTAGACGGGGAGGCCCAGCCTGCCGCCATACAGATATCTTGTAACGAGATTCCGCTATACCAAGCCCATGAAGAGGCCATGCCTCTCGTGGAATGTGCTCTGACGCCCAAAGGGCATTCCAAACCTCTAGATGCGTAGGCTAGCGCAATGGCGTCCACTACCCATCGAGACAGACTCTGTTTCGTCGCGGCTCGCCCCTTGGAGCGTCCGCTGAACGAAACAAAGAGCTGCTCCGTCTGTCGAAAAACAGCGGAGCGGGACACGTAAGCTCTTAATGCCCTGACCGGGCAAAGGGAGCTATTTCCGTCCTCTGAGGCCGGCAGGGCCGACAGGGAGATGACCTGAGCCCTGAACGGTGTGTTGAGGGACTTAGGCACGTACCCATGCTTCGGTTTCAATACGACTACAGAGTCGTTTGGCCCGAACTCCATACAAGAAGCTCTCACTGAGAGCGCTTGCAAGTCTCCCACACGCTTCAGTGAAGCGAGAGCCAAAAGAAACACGGTCTTGAAAGATAGGTGTTTCATGTCAACTGAGTGAATAGGCTCGAAAGGGGCCCCTTTCATAGCGTTCAACACTGTAGAAAGGTCCCAAACGGGGACTGAGGGGGGGCCTTGGAGGGTTTAACCTCCTGGCGCCTCTAAGGAAGCGGACCACCAGGTCGTTCCTGCCTAGTGAACGGCCAAGCGTTGGATTAACGAACGCTGATATGGCAGCCACATAGACTTTGAGCGTGGATGGGGTTCTTCCCTTATCCAATAGCTCTTGCAAGAAGGAGAGAATCTCCGGTTCTCCACACTGAAGTGGTGACAGACCTTGATCTGAACACCATCCAGAGAACACCGACCATTTGGAAGCGTAGAGCCGTCTAGTAGACGGAGCCCTAGCTTGCTCGATCGTGTCTAACACTCCTCTTGGGAGGTTAGCGGGTACCCGTTTATGGCCCATACGTGTAGGGACCAAAGCTCGGGGTGAGGATGCAGAATCGCGCCCTTGGCCTGTGAGAGGAGGTCTCTCCTCACTGGAATCGGCCACGGGGCAGTACTTTTCAGTCGCATCAAAGCTGGGAACCAGGTCTGATTCGTCCAGTATGGAGCAACCAGTAGTACTGAGCATCCGCTCTCCTTGATACGCTCCAGCACTTGAGGCAGGAGTGAGACAGGAGGAAAAGCATAGAGCGGACGGCGGGGCCAGACTCTGGCCAGCGCGTTCGTGCTCTTCGAAAAGAATTCTGGGCAGTGAGCGTTTTCCTGGTTTGCAAACAGGTCTATTTCCGCTCTGCCGAACCTTTTCCACAGCAGACGCACTGTCTGTGTGTGTAGGGACCACTCTCCCGTAGGAACATTGTTCCGTGAGAGTCTGTCCGGGCCTACGTTCAAGTGGCCTGGCACGTGTATTGCTCTTAACGAGCGCAGGTTGTGCTGGGCCCACACCAGTATGCGTTCCGCTAACCTGAATAGGTTTCGGGACCTCAGGCCACCCTGGTGGTTTATGTAGGCTACTACCGACACGTTGTCCGAGCGGACCAGGACGTGGTGTCCTTTTATCCGGGGACAGAAGCGCCTCAGCGCAAAGTCCACCGCCATCATTTCCAGGCAGTTTATGTGCGGTAGTTTGGCTCGCTCTGCCCATTGGCCAAAGAGCGGTCTGCCGTCGAGCAGTGCTCCCCAGCCTGAGGTGGACGCGTCCGTGGACACCACCTTCAGGCTCGAGGAAGTCCCCAGGCTTACACCTGACCGGTACCAGTCTGACGCTCTCCATGGTGTCAGGGCTGAAATGCATTCCTGAGTGACCTTGAGGCGATAACGACCGTGTAACCATGCTCGGCGCGGTACGCGCGTTCTCAACCAGAACTGTAGTGGGCGCATGCGCAGCAGGCCCAACTGCAGCACTGTAGAGGCTGAGGCCATGAGGCCCAGCATTTTCTGAAATCTCCTGAGCGGCACTATGTGGCCGCTGCGGAAGGATTTCGCCATTTGCAGGGTATTTCGCCTGCGCTGTGATGACAGGCGTGCTGTCATAGACAGTGAGTTCAGATCCAGTCCTAAAAAGGAGATCCTTTGACTGGGAAACAGTGAACTTTTCTCCCAATTGACTCTCAGACCTAAGCACTCGAGGTGATCGAGTATTAGTGTCTTGTGGTGAGCGAGTTCTGACGGCGATTGAGCTAGAATCAGCCAATCGTCCAAATAGTTCAGAATTCGAACGCCTCGGAGTCTCAGGGGTGCCAGCGCCGCGTCCATGCACACTGTAAATGTACGAGGTGCTAGAGACAGGCCGAATGGCAGGACTGTGTACTGATATGCCCGGCCCTCGAAGGCGAATCTCAAAAATCGCCTGTGACGTGACGCAATTTGTACGTGAAAATACGCGTCTTTCAGATCTATCGCCATAAACCAGTCTCCTCTGCGAATTTGCGCGAGGATTTTTCTGGTCGTGAGCATTCTGAACTTCCGCTTTGTTAGCGTTTTGTTCAGACGCCTTAGATCTAAAATGGGTCTGAGACCCCCGTCTTTCTTCGGTACCAGGAAATATCTGCTGTACAGACCCCCTTCGCTCTGAGCTTGAGATAAAGGCTCTATGGCCCCTTTGCTCAATAGCTTCGCTATTTCGGCTCGAAGTAGATGTGCTACTTCTGTTTTTACCGTGGTTTCGACTTTTCCCGTGAAACGGGGAGGGCGTCGATGAAACTGTAGCGAATAGCCTCTTTTTATAGTCTCTAGCACCCATTCTGAGACCCCGGGAAGTCTTTCCCATGCATGTGCACGTGTGACTAGGGGTTGAATGTAATCTGGGCCCTGGTCGCGAAATGGCGGCGACACGAGAGCAACCGTGTGCTGTAACATGGACGCCGTGGCGTCTGAGGCGGGGGACATGTTTAACACAGTATGCGTCCCGCGCGCGCTCGACTCTCTGTGTCGAGAGAGAGCGCGCGGGACGAGTCCCGTAGGGCTCGTTATGCTTGTGAATAAACGTGGGCGCTTGGTGGCGGGCACATTTATAACACCGGGGACACTGTGTTTGTGTACTGACTGACCGTTCGTTAGTTTCGTTTATACAGAAACCGCGGAACGTGCAGTGTGTAGTGGTTGTGGGCACTTGGCAGTGGACACGCTACTACATGTAAAGCACAATCGATCTGATTCGATTTTAAGTGTGCAAACCCTGTGTTGAACGGGGCTGCCCGTAGGGCTCGTATATTTGTGAATAAATGTGGGCGCGTGGTAGCGGGCACATTTATAACACCGGGAATACTGTGTTTGTGAACTGACTGATCGTCCGTTGGTTTCGTTTTTACAGAAAACCGCGGAACGTGCAGTGTGTAGTGGTTGTGGGCACTTGACAGTGGGCACGCTCACTACATGTAAAGTACAAACGACCTGAGTCGTTTTTATGTGTGCAGACCCTGTGTTGTACGGGGCTGTGCTTGCACGGGTTGAAAAACCGGGCTCTGGTCGCGAAATGGCGTGCCACGAGTCGATTTTATGTGTGCAAGCCCTGTATTGTGCAGGGCTGTGCTTGTGTGTATGAATGGGCACTGAGTCGTGGGCATTACGGATACACACATTACACCATCGGCCGTGGCCGGGACACCAGAAAATACATTTTCAGATTTACCTGGGGCGTCGTGAAAACGGCGTTTGTGTGCAGGCAAACGAGCATTGATGCTGATTTGGTGACTGCAAAATACACTGGCACGGTCGCGTATGTTGGGACTGTGCGAGCGAGACATTTTAGTGAAATCCGGCCGCGGCGGGATTTTAACACTGTAGCTTCCCTCGAAGCAGAAGTGCGCATCCTGGCTAAAGACGGGGCTTTCCGGGACTCCGCGCTTTCTTCGTGAATTCAGGAAGAAAGGGCGCGGGTCGTGAGGACGGTAACGTACGTTCCTCTGCAGAAAAACAGCCATCCAGCCGGTAAGCGCATCGATGCTGGTCTTTCTCCGTCGACGCTCACGAGCGGCGGGGGAGGGGAGATCCTCGGAGCTCGCCCATCCGAAGCGGGAGAGAAAAGCAGTCTTCCTCCACAGACGCGGCTTCACCTTCCTCGTTCATGACGGACGCGGCGGCACACAGCGGCCCTTGTCCGTCGATCATAGAGTCCAGCGGAGCGGGCGGAGAAGCTGGCGGCAGCAGCGGCGAGCACCTCGTGGTGAAGGGAGGTTCCGGGCTCTGCTAAGCACGGCGCTTTCACGGCGCGGCACTACAGCAGGCGGAAAAGATGCAGCTTCAGTAAATGAACGCCAGGCGAGTCCGCAGAGTCACCGTAGGCATCAAATTACAGCGATGGCAGCGCCATCGACGAGAGCTGAAGCTGCGTGATACTCACAGGCAGGAAACACAGCACGTGGTCCCTGTCGCTGAGCGGGGCTCTACACGAGCCACAGGAGGTGCGAGGCATCTTGAAAAAGACGCTCGGCTCTTTTAGTGGTGGAAAAACTGTGTGTCGCGACGGCGAACACACACACAAAACACACACACATAATGTAAAGGATATTCCACGCCGGAGAAGCGCAGCAGGGAACGGCGGCTGAAGGCGGCGAAGACCAGCGGCTTCAGGTAAGAGGCGCGTCCTGCTGAGGTGCTTGTTCCAAACGGCTGTGGCGGCTCGAATCCAATCCAGCGATGCGTGCAGCTTCGTTGAATTTTAGAAAATCGGCGTGTTAGACAGCTATGCTCGTATTTATAGGCCTAGGCCACGCCTGTTTGGGCGGGAGGTGACGCAGAAGGGCGCGAAGCGCCCTCATTGGTCAGCGTCCTGGCCTCGCATAGGCTGTGCTTTTCTGGCAGAGCAGCCAATGGGTGAGCTGTATTGCTCCGCCTAGGTTGTATGCTTCAGAAAAGCGTTTTACATTATTACAAAATTAAGGATTAATTTTAGGCTTCAATCTCGACAAAGAAATATCTTTCCCGTAGCGTTCTTCGACGCAGTACGAGAGAACTCTACGTAAGAGAACTAATCTAATGCTGGATCTGTTTTACACACACACAAAAAGTTTTTTTTTGTTTTTTTTCATCTTTGCTGGACAAAGCAAATTTATTTTCTTAGTTATTTTTTTATTTAAATATAGTGGCAGTGGCTCAGTGGACCATGTAGTTTATTTACAAACCGGAAGGTTGGTGGTTCTATCCCCGGTTCCACCTGACAAAGTGTCGAGTTGTCCATGAGCAAGACACCTAACCCCAGCTGCTCCCGACGAGCTGGATGGCGCCTTGCATGGCTGACACCGCCGTTGGTGTATGAATGGGTGAATGAATGGGTAAATGTGAGGCAATATGTAAAGCGCTTTGGTGGCCATTGGTCTGTTAAAGCGCTATATAAATGCAGTCCATTTACTATTTAAAAATGTTAATTGAAAATTGTTGGTATTGGGGAGGCACATTCTAGAGAGCATCTAATTGGATAAATCTATGCAGTGATTGTCAACTCTTGTGACTACACTATATAATGATAGCTAAATAAGGACTCAATACTCTAGATTTAGATTTCACTGGGTCTGTCAAAACATACACTGTGTTATGCAAGTGTATTTATTGATCTCTCTCTGTCTTTTAGGCATTCGATGTATTTATCTACGCTTTCTTTGCACTGGAGATGGTGGTGAAGATGGTGGCTCTAGGGATCTTTGGCCATCGCTGTTATCTTGGCGATACTTGGAACAGACTGGACTTTTTCATCGTCATGGCAGGGTAAGGGCACTTGTTTTCTTTCAACCTTCCCTGACATAACATTCATTGTAGCTGCAGGTGTATCAGGGGCTATAGTGACCCTATATATAGTGGGTTTATTTTTTCTAAGTAGAGACGTCTGCATTCTGTGAACTGTATTAATGAACATTTCAATTCAGTTGTTATGAGAAAATGACTCATGTGGAATATGACTAAATGTTTATATTGTTAAGTTCATCTCTAAGAGACTTGTACTTCATGTTTACCTCCAGAATGCCCTTGATGGGCTTTTCATTTGATCTGTTGTACGTATGTCCAGGCCAAACCCTTCAGCTACAGTCCTTCAGATCTCACTTATGTTGTGTACAAGCAGCCTATGTGTTGTTTTGATGCTGTTTTCAAAATCTCCCAGTTTTCAGTGCCAAAAAGAGAAGTGAAAACTGCTTTGGGAGTATTAATTTACCAAACTTTTCTGGATATTTTTCTGAGGAGGACATCATAACAGAAAGGAGAAGCATTGGATCAACAGAACAGACCTGCTAGCTAGATAAACTTGTTGTAATTTGTTATACACACATAGTCTCTCTCTCTCTGGCAGACTATCCACACTAACTCACGGGAAACAAACACTCTTAGGTTAAGAAGCTGAACAAATTGGAACACAGCCATAATGTTTTACAAGTTTTTATTATAATATACTACCTTAATTGGCCATGAGCAATGCGCCCTATAACAATATTTATTTCTCTTCTTAGAGCACATTAAAGGATTAGTTCACTTTTAAAATGAAAATTCTGTCATATACAGTACTCACCCTTAAGTTGTTTCAAACCTGTATGAATTTCTTTCCTCTGCTGAACACAAAGGAAGATATTTAGAAGAATGTCAGTAACCAGACAGTTTTTGGTTCCCATTGACTTCCATAGTATATTTTTTTCCTACTATGGAAGTCAATGGAAACCAAAAACTGTCTGGTTACTGACATTCTTCTAAATATCTTCCTTTGTGCTCAGCAGAGGAAAGAAATGCATACAGGTTTGAAACAACTTAAGGGTGAGTATATGATGACATAATTTTCACTTTAAAAGTGAACTAATCCTTTAAGCTTTTCTTCTCTACTTTTGCATGTTAATTTGGTTGCACATTAAGTGTTTTTAAGTACAATAGGTTAGTACAGGGTTTGTATCAGTGAGCAGCCCTACCCTAGGCTGCTCTCAGGTTTGGCAGGATTCGCTGATTGAAAGATTAGACTCATTAGAACATGATGAGCATTAATGTGGCCTTGCCTAATGACAGACATTAGGGGCCGTTCACAGTCACACAGTACCGGTATGCGTTTTTTCCATTTCAATGCGCTACTTTTCTATGTAAACGTGCTAGAGGGATGTGTATTTAAAAATGAAATCCTGATGGGACATTTAACTAACGTAAAATAATTTGTACTTTTTTAAATGGTGGAATTTTAAAAAGGGCCAGAGCTCAACAAGTATGAAATATCACCCACGAGCAAATACAGCACCATTAGTGCACATTTTAATGAGAACCTGCGACTTCCAGGCGACGAAGATTAACCTATTAAGTATAAAAAAATATCTATTAAGTAAAATCTAAATGTTTCCAAGTACCCCCTGAGGTACTTGCACACCTGGTTGGTAAACACTGGATTAGAAGCCCTGCTACGTCATGTCGTTTTCTGTGTGGTGGGATGACTGTGTTTGTGTGATATTTCCTAGCCGACTCTTGGCTAATCCTTCTGTTGTGTTGTGGGTGAAGTCAGTGAGGCTATCTCTAACTACACACCCAGATTACATGCCTCTTTCTCCCCATTTTCCCCTCCGTCTCTTTCTCTCTCACACACAGCCTTGACTCAGATTGCCTTACTGCCTTTTTTTAGACACTCACTCACTCTCTCTCTCTCTCTCTCTCTCTCTCTCTCTCTCTCTCTCTCTCTCTCTCTCTCTCTCTCTCTCTCTCTCTCTCTCTTCCATCCCCACACCCACAGAAGAATCATCATTTTTGCAGTCTCTTTTCACAAGATGCACACAAAATACACACACACATATATACACCCCACACATTAACACTAGAAGACTGACGGTACATGAAAGTAAGGGAGATGAAGGGAGGACAGGAAAAAGAGGCTGCAGCAAAGTAGTGAACAATTAGAGAGAGGCTGCCCGTCGGCAGGTAGCTAATTACTCTCACAGACACACACTCTGATGTGCACTGAAACAGCCAAGATCTCTCTCTCTCTCTCTCTCTCTCTCTCTCTCTCTCTCTCTCTCTCTCTCTCTCTCTCTCTCTCTCTCTCTCTCTCTCTCTCTCTCTCTCTCTCTCTCTCTCTCTCTCTCACTTCCTTCTAAACCTCTGTTCAGGATTTGCCTCTGTTTATTTATGTCTCTCCCCACAATACCTCACGTGTGCTGTGACTTTTTTTCTTTCTTTACTTTGTCCCTCCCTCCATTGCTTTGGCACATTCCCTTACTGTTTGACACAGCTTGGTTGCTTTGTTCAGCACTATTCCGGTATGTACAAAGGCACAGGGAAGAGACAGCTAAATCATTAAACCAAATAAATACACGATTTTAAGCATATATGATTTTCCATAAACATATGTGTATTTATTATCGCAATGGTTAGAAGTAGCCTTTAGCATTGTATATGTAAGGAATAATTGACTCCAGGCCGTTGAATCCGCTTCGCGTCGTGACCGCATTACCACCTCGGGTGTGCATTATTTTTATAATAATTCAACGGCCTGGAGTCAATTATTCCGCTTATACTACAGTTACCACACCTCGAAATATTGTTCAGATGATGTATTTCAAGACGTTTGTAAAGTTTTTGTCATTAAAACGCTCTTGTATGTAGGACTAATTCCTTGCGCATCTAAACCCATGCTCCGTTGCTAATTCCAAAACGTCATTTTAGAGTTAGTAACGGAGGTTTGAGCCACTGATAGCAGACTAATGCTGGGGACACACTTAACGACTAGAAACATTCTCTGACTGTGAATGCAGCAGATTTTAAACACCGCTGTGAACACAGACTGAACGCGCTGAAAACGTGTGCATGATCAGTCATAAGTATCAAATTACATTCATAACCGGCCTTAGAGAGAAGCATGTGCGTCAATATTATTATTTATTTATTTATTCAATTCGTTTTAATTAATTCGTTCATTCTTTTTTTCTATTAGTGACAGTAGACTAGACTAATAAATGAAACACAAAGCCCTTTTAACAAGTATAGGCCTATCAATTTTATTTATTTGTTATATTATCTTCAATAATTACGAAAACCCGTGCAACAGGACTATCAATTTATTTTTCAATTTATTAATCAGTTTAATTTTCTATTGATTATGTATAGGACTGTATACTTTATTTATTCAAATTAAACTGCATGTTTCCATTGATTTTGAAGTTAGACTTTGAAAATGGCAGATCAAGCGCATGGGGCTGCATGGTTTTTCTTGTTATGAATTGTATCTTATTGTCCGTTATTACAGTTGACGACGCAAAGTGATATGGAACTGTAATGAGGTCAAGACCTTCCTGGAACTACTTTAGCCGTGCGGTTCCCTGAAAATAATTGCACACCTCAGAACGTTCGTCAACCAATCAGATTCAAGCATTCAACGGCCCTGTAGTATAAAAATATTTAATTCTGCCTCATATGGTAATCAGAATCCCCATTGGATCGCAAGGAAGTTATATCAAACACTCGCTGATGTCTGGTATGTTGACTGGTAGCATTATATAATAACATGGGAAATAAGCAGCTATGTTGACCGTCTCCTGACTCAGGTAAACTCCACCTTTGTTCATGACTAGCCTACTCCTCAAGTCCCGGAAGTGTCAATGGAAGCGCAACTGGCCCTGACACGCACTAGCACGCTCTCTGTCCCGACAGTGGAAAAACGGCTATTGGTCCTGCTTCCGCAGTGTTGAGAGAGCACGTATATATGGTTGCCAGATTGTAAAGACTATCTAGGCTAAAACACCGGGAGAAAATGTATTATTTTAACAGAAAAGCTCTGATTGGGGATTTAAACTCTTGACATCTGGCAACCGCAAACATGAAAGCCCATAGTAGAGGCTTGTACGGTGGTCTGTAATATTTTGTCTCCCTTTTTTCAACAAAAATAAGAGATTTTGGTAAAGTTTTTTTTACTACATTTTCATCAACGATATTGCATGTTGATATAGTCACAGTTACCGTTTAATGACCTTATTGTCGTGGAACTTTTTTTTTTGTTCGATTTTGTCCACGAAATTAAAACAAGTCAGGATGTATTGGTCTTATACCCTGCTATGGGTTTCCTTTAATGCAAACTATACAAAATATTAGCAAATTTGCCTTTGGGTGCGTGTCTGTCTGTATAGGAGGGACTGCTTCTATAAGAATGTTTGATGCAGAAAGGCCTCCTACAGGTTTAATCCCCCCAGGTGGAAAGGATATTGATAAGCTCATATCTTTCTGTGTGTGTGTGTGTGTGTGTGTGTGTGTGTGTGTGTGTGTGTGTGTGTGTGTGTGTGTGTGTGTGTGTGTGTGTGTGTGTGTGTGTGTGTGTGTGTGTGTGTGTGTGTGTGTGTGTGTGTGTGTGTGTGTGTGTGTGTGTGTGTGTGTGTGAATTTGCATGTGTCTGTGGTGGTTCATTTGTCCAAATGTAGCTTGTTCAGTTCTCTCATGTCCCTCTGTTGAAGACGTCCTGCAGGCATCATGATGCCTTTGAGGGTCGGACCCTTTTGCCATTAAAGCGTGTTTGTGTAAATGGTGTTAATGTCAGTGTGTTTGTAGAGGGGAGAGATCCTGCTCTCTCAGGTATTCTCACTCTATATGACATTTCAATCGCCAGTCTGACATTTCAACTGATTCTACACTGCAAGAAAAAAAAGGGGGAAAAAAACCTCTGCTGATATTTTTGGATCATTCAGCCTGGTCAGTCTGACTTCTGCCAGAATATTTGCTTTGAGTGCAAGTGTGTACTTGTGCCTCTGAGCGGGTGTGTGTGTGTGTATTCACCCAAAGCCTGCATTTATGCATATAAATGGAGCCGTTTATTTCATTCGTAATCAGGAACACTGCAAAGAACTCTACTTAAAGTGCTACAATGTTGTCCGATTATACACCGTAACACTCTACAACAAAATAACTCGTCATTTAGTGTTCTTCACTTACCTGTCCAATCCCCTCTTTGATCCTCTATTCTAATCAACTTTCTTTGCATGAATGAATAATGTATGTATGCTAATGAGAGGGCCAGCTGCTGTATGTGATTAGCAGGTGTTTATTGAGTGATGGACGGAGCACCTAAGGCTCTGCTTTCCTCAGCAGGCCCGGGCGTGAATAAGTAAAGATGTTATGAAAATTCAAAACAAAAGAGATTGAAATTGAATGAGATGTTCAGAATCAGTGGGTACCGTCATGGATACCACTGTTACGGCAGTATTGCTCCAAATAATGCCAGTGGAAAAAAATGTATGGGGGTACTGTATTTAGCATAGTATGTATGATAGTAGATATTTTCAAATAGCTGACCTGAACTTGTTTGTGTAGATGCGCTTGCAGTGCAAGAGGCCGCTCAGGAAAGGACGGAGTGCAATGGAGTGAAACAGAACACAGGGATCTCGGGACTCGTTTTTCAAAGAACTGCTTATATACTGTATTTAGATTTATGCATTTGGCAGATGCTTTTTAATCCAGAGCAATTTACAGTGCATTCAACAAAGTATCAATTATCTTCTCTGGGAAGCAAACCTTGGTTGCTAGCACCGTTCCAGTTGAGCACCCAAAACTACACAAATATTCAGTTTAATGTCATTCCTGGTAACACGTTCTCACATAATGAAAGTCAGAGTATTACTACTAAATGGTGTAAAAGCATCATAAAAGTTGTCCATACCCGATAAATCTTTAATAGCTTTGAAAAACAGACCAAAAATGGTAGAATCTTGCCTAATTTGAGTAGTTTTTACCAAGCGCCAGAGTCATTTGCAAAAAAATGTTGTAGTTTAGGCCAAATTAAAATATTAATGAATACTATAATCATATATAAATAATACTACTGCTCTTGACCCACCAGTTGAGAAGCACTGATTTAGCTGCTATAATGCTGTAAGATGTGAAGATATCCTGAGAACTTTGGATAGTGATGTAGAGAGAATATGTGTGTTCAGAGAGAAAGAGATATACTAGAGGGGAAAAGAGAATGAAGGAGGCTGAGTAAAAGGAAAGAGGGAGAGGGAGAAACGAGTTAGTGACGAGTACTCGTCAAACTTGGGAGTTTTCCTGAAGCCATGCTGGTCTCAAGCTTTTCAATAATTCATGATAGACATGCAAGAAAGCAGAGAAATCTATTGAGAGAGAGAGAGAGAGAGAGAGAGAGAGAGAGAGAGAGAGAGAGAGAGAGAGAGAGAGAGAGAGAGAGAGAGAGAGAGAGAGAGAGAGAAACAAGTTTTTACATCAGTGTGAGCTGTATCTTAACATAGGCTCGGCTCTGGCTGAAAACACATTTCAGACGGTACATGGAGGCAGGAAGGCATCAATGCCTCTCTGAATCCAATGTTTGCATAACATCCACTTCTACTGAGATAAAGGCAGAATAGAGCTATTCTTTGCTGCCTGTGATATCCCACAATCCTGTGTGTGTTGTCCAGTGCTTTATAGAAAGAATAAAACAGCAGCTGACAGAGTGGTTAAAAGCAGTTTATAAATGTGTTCATTTCAAATTAAGATTAGTTTTTATGGCGAAATAATCTTTAAATATTTACTTGGTTATCTCTAAAGCTCACTCAGATTTCTTTTTCAAGATGTCATTAGATGTGACATAATAGTGTCTTAGCAGTGTCTGGGCAGTAAAGCAGCTGCCTTCAGTACTTGAGTTTCTGGGCATTGACCACAAATGTTAAGTTCATGGGCCGATCTGCAGGGTAGCCAGGAGCCAGGCACTTTAACTCAGGTTTCTTTAGGCTCGTTGTCCCTACACTAGCTGTACAAGACCACTTCATAAAAAAATGTATGAGCTAATAATGACTGAAGTTTAGTCCACTTTTTGTGCATGCAGTGAATACAAACCGGTCAAGGATATTTGTGTCACACAACATTACCACATCACTGAACCTGAAACTGCAAAGCGTCAGTACAGAATTCACACACCATTCATTCATAAACTTTCTTAGCATCCCCCTTTACATGCATGTTCGTTTATTAAATATTTTGTTGTGATGCAATCAGTTACCAATCAGGTTTTCAGAAAGGGGCTTTTTAATATTTTGATTTTGAAGTGTGACTTGGATTATCATTGTTTTGATTAACTGTGGAAGTTTTGAAACATTATGATAAATTCCTCAAGTTCCACAAGAAGATCCATACAAATCTCATCTGGCTAGGCATCATAGAAATCATGGAAAATACAAGTTATCTCAGAATTATAGTCCAGCTGCATTATATTCGGAGAGCGCATAATAAGTGATGCTGATTTACTTTGATTTTCTTGCATCACACATCATGTTTTACTTTTTGGACTAAAGAAAATGGCTTGTGACTGGAATCTTGTCTGGTCATGCATGCTTATGACATGTTGGATATGTTATATTTGTAATGAGAAAACTTTGGCCTATTTTTTATAAGGATTTGCATGAGTATTTTGTAACATTATGCCCTGGATTTTATTATTGTTAAGGGATATGTCTGTCACTGCCTGAGCCACACACATGCGTGAGCCACACAGGCAGCCGCAGTTGTGCCCCACTACTTTTCGAGTGCTGACACTGCTGTCAGTCAGACAGTAATTGACATAATGGGATTGTCAAGCTCTACAACAGCAATCCAGTCGATCTTTTTTCTGTGGTAGTACTACGAAGGAACACAGTCCATGTCCTTGTTCTCTCTCTCGCTTTCTGGCCTGTTTCCAACTCAGAATTACTAACTCTTTTCCCTTAAGCCAAGTCTTTTGGAGAAATCCATGCCACTGGGGTGATGAATATCCCATAAGCCCTTTGAACAACTTTTATTAACATCTAGTCTCATTGGTACATTCATAATGATTGGTTACTTTTCTAATCAAGGCACAGCATGTCTGCACCTGCCTGTCGAAATGCAGCGCTTGCAACCAGATGTTTACTCTCCACTGAATATTTTAATTAGCTCTTTGTTTCTACTGGCCGGTGGGTTCTAAACTGCATTTCACTTTAGTGTTCATTTTTGCAGTTAGTTTGTTTGCTTTTAATGTCATATTCATTACGTTTTACTCTTGACTAAAACACATCTTATTTTATTTGACAAAAGTAAAATGTTAATAAAGTGAAAAATGTAACCAAATATTCAGTCTTTTTTATATATTAAAATAAATATGTATTAAAAAAATAAAATAAAATAAAAATTAAAAACTTTTGTTGTGTAAACCTGAGGTCCAAAAATAATGATACTGAATACACTAATGTAATTCTTTATGCTTCAGTTAATAATTGTCAGTGTATTAAAGCATTACGGAAAGAGCACATTCACAACGTGTGACGTATGCATTCTGACTAGCACAGACCTTCGTTTGAGTTAACTTGTGCTTTCATGTCATTGCAAATTGTAAACTTATATTTATGTTGTGTAAATATCGGATTTGTCCTGTGGATATGATTTGGACGAGTTAATTAAATCAGTGTGGAAACAGCATTTGCAGATTCCATATGGGCCCGCAGATCATTCCCGTTAAAGTAAACGCTACTAAATGGTTTAATTGCGTGTATGTGAGAAGGGTTTTGGCAGCGGAGCGGCTCTGGAGAGCTGTGGAGTATTTCTCGCTGTGTGGTTATGTAGACATGTTGAATGTGTGACTCCCTGTGCTGCTGCCATGAGATGCTGTCATTATATTCTCGGTGGCCGGTGTGACTCATTCGTCCCGTTCTGTGACTCAGCTCTCACCGCAGATGCCTCCCATTGAAACACATCTCATGGAGATGGAGGTCAAAGAGAGGCTGACGAGATTGGTGACATCACGGGAGGTGTGTCTGCTTTAAGATGGTCCTCACTCGGGTGGAAATAAAGTGTGTGTGTGTGTGTGTGTGCTGTTGGTAACACAACAGCATCTAGATTTGCTCTCTGTGATGAACCATACAGATTAAATGGGATATCAACAGCAGATAATGTCTGGTTCTGTCTGGGAAAAGAAACCCTCTGGCCTCTATTTTCAAACACACAGTCCCACAAGACCGTTTAATGCAGAGAGCAGTGAGTAACTATTTCAAACAGAGCTGCTCTCACAGAGACGAGAGAGATGAACCCCCACCACTTCAGTACCTGACATAGTACACATGGTCAGGTCAAGATGAACGTTGTTGTGCTTTGGGTTGGGTTGCATTAGAATGGCCTGTTGTGTGTGTGCGTGCGTGCGTGCGTGTGTGCTAGCGAAAAAGAGAGAGTCAGGGTGATGAATGGAGGTGTCTGTTTGTAGTGTGTTGTGTGAATGTGAACTCCTCTGTACAGACCTTCAGATTCTCTTTGCATCATTCTCAAATCATGAAGATTGTTCCACTGTAAGTTTTAAGGGACAAGTGAAAACTCACTTGTTCAGGTTAGCTTTTGGGTAATCTCTGTCTTTGGTCTATTGATAATTGTATCTGTTTTTTTTATACTGTTTTATTTATTATGTTTTATAGTCTATGCACATTGTAAAGCGCTTTGTGACCCTGTTTGTGAAAAGCGCTGTATAGATAAATGTTACTTACTTACTCAAATTGTTATGCGGATGACAAACAAATTATTCCTTAAAAAATAAGATGGTTATCAAAATAGATGGTTCAAAACCCCTCTAAAACCATTATGCTAGACCAGTCTGACCAGCTTGATGCTCTGCTAAAACAAAAAAAACACTTTAGGCTAGTTTAATTTTAAAACTAGCCAAAACTGCTAGAGTTAGAGAGAGGTTAGAAATGGACAAGGAAAAATATTTATAGTGTTTTTGGTATAATAATAAATGACTAACACTAAAATAAAATGTGTATTTGTATTTGTATTTCTCAGGATGGTGGAATACTCCCTTGATCTCCAGAACATCAACTTCTCCGCCATCAGAACAGTGCGTGTCCTCAGACCTCTCAAAGCCATCAACAGAGTACCCAGTGAGTAAACAAGACATACACTTTCCCCCAAAAATCTGTGATCTGCAAACCTCAGGTGTTACACATGCCCCGATTCATTGTGTCATTTTTTCTTGTGTTAATGCCAAGCCTCAAAATCACCCTCATGTGTCAGCTTCAAACCCTGTCCTATCAAAGCCACGGTAGCGTGCATTGTGTTTGGCGTGCAGGTCTTCCAGAGCAGCAAAGCTGGAATTGATAAAACAGGATTTCAGAGCTATTGCTTTCCTGCCACCACCATTAGCAGAGCCAGATTAATCCCTCCTGTAATTGGGTAGAAAAACAGTTGTCCTTGAACAAACGCCATAATTCATATTCCTCTGCTTCCCATTCACACCCATCCACAACTTGTGGCCTTTCTTTGAGCTTCCATAAGAAGCCCATGATTCATCAATAGTTCGGTGCCCATGGCCATGGTGTAGCACATGCAATATAATAATAACTAAATTGGCTCGCATTTGATTTTGCTGCTCGAAATATTGATAGCGAGTGTTCAAGGGAGGGTTTCAGGAAATGTTTGTAGAATGTAGGTCTTTGTGTGGCTGTAAATAAAAACAGATTTCAAAGACAAACACAAGCACAGTGCATAAACAACGTTACACACTCTCCCTCATGCATGTAGGCATGCAGAATTGAATTAACATCCAAACATCCACTTATCTGTTCTTGTAGCATGTCAAATTGTAGCAAAGTTTTATGCAAGGCTGTGTAAAGGGATAGTTCATTAAAAATGTACATTCAGTTATCATTTACTCAAATCCTTGTGTCGTTCCAAACCTGTACCCATCCCCCCACCCCTTTTTGTTTTTCTGGAAATATGCATATGGATATTTAGCCAAATGTTTGCAAGATGGTTCCCGTAGATACCAAGAACCTGGAAATTTCAGGGAATTCTAAAAATCCAATGCTAAGAAAAGTCATGGAAATTTCTAAAATGATTATACTACCGTTCAAGAGTCTGAGGTCAGTAAGATTTTGTAACACCTTTATTCAGCATGGATGCATTGTAATTGACCGTTCGCAAAAGCCACGCCCCTTAGTTATTGTTACTACGCCTGTCAAACAATTGAGAACCATTATAGCCATGGCTGGGTTGAGATCCATACATTAAGTGATTGGTTTTGGAGTAATGCAGCAGACATGTCCTCCAGGGCACGACAGAAAGTATAGACAGAATAGCGCACGGGAGCACATGGACAAAACAGTTTTGTAAAATTATATATCAATCATTTTTATTTGATCATATATCATTTTACAAAACTGATTTGCGCATGTGCTCCCGCGCGCGCTATTTCAGTCACAACACTGCAATCAGAGGACGCGCTGAAACATCAACTCTCGATGCTGTTCTCTTCATTCATAACTCGTAGCCTACTGAGAAGGATATATTTGTGTAAATAGTTGTGCAACTGCGCAAACTTTGTTTTGAAGTTTAATGTTTGAGTTCCAGAGGAGTTTGACTGTGTTCCTGTTCAACCACATCAAAGTAAGTCCGTGCTTTTTCTCTTTTTTTTTTCTCTTGTTTGCTGACTGATGAGGGGCCGCAGTGCCGCAGTGAAACCGTGTTTGTACATGAGCCTATTTTTTAATAATAGTTGCAAGCAATCATAAAATACAGCAAGTTTTAAGCCCGTGCAGACCTCACTGCCATAGGCGCATCATTGCACTATCTTGCTGAAATCGGAATGTTTGACGGAGGTCCTTCTCCTTAGTTACAGTTGCTGAGCTAGGATTGGACGAGAACCGTTAGAGCGCGGGTTTTGCGAACGGTCAATTGATCAATAAAGACAGTATTTTAACGTTAAAGATTCCTATTTCAAATAAATGCTATTCTTTTGAACTTTCTATTCATCAAAGGATCCTGAATTAAAAAGTGTCACAGTTTACACACAAATATTAAGCAGTACAACCAATTTCAACATTGATAATAAGAAATGAAAAAGTTATTCTAAATTATATTTATTTTTCACAATATGACTATTTTTTCTGTATTTTTTATCAAATAAAAGCTACCTTGATGAGCAAAAGCGAGCTAAAAATTTATTACCGACCCCAAACTTTTGAACATTAGTGTAAAATTACATATTTGAATTATATGAAAATATTGTACAAAATATTATGAAAATATTTCATTGCCCAAAAATGGCTCTTTGTGAGTTAATACAAATCATTATCAGGTAAACAGAAATGACCAGAAAAGTCTTTGAAATTCATTGGTCTAAAGTTTTTCCCAGCTGCTCCCGATGAGCTGGATAGCGCCTTGCATGGCTGACACCGCCGTCGGTGTATGAATGGGTAATTGTGAGGCAACATGTAAAGCGCTTTGGTGGCCATTGGGTCTGTGAAAGCGCTATATAAATGCAGTCCATTTACCATTTTGGGAATCCTGATAAATGATAAAAAATGTATAAAACTGTCACATTTTGAATACATTATGTAAATGATGGCATAATTTTGATGTTTGGGGAACTTTCTCTTTAACATTGATGAGAGAGAACGACACAGAAAGAGAGGTTGACTATTTCTTCATTGATAAAGGCAATATCTGTTGTGATATTTGAAAAAAAGAACATCCCACTTGGAAACTAAGCTCGCATTTGATTGACGTTTGCGCCACAAGTTTTAATTCATCCTCTTCTCTCCTGTTTTTTAACTGATTGCCTTTTCTGTGAGCAGCCAAAGACACAATTCTGCTTTCATTCCAGAGGTCCAGATATTTACTGCACTACTCGCTTCACCTGTCCACGTTGACGTGTATAACATGTTTGTGCTTCTACACACAACACAGTGTGTTAATGTGTTCCATCAGTGTTGTTAGTCCCCTGTTGTGTTTTCCCCAACCCCACACACTGTGGTAATCACATGCTGCTGTTCTCCAATCAGAGCGGACACACACCCTTCATTCAATCCCAGCAGTGCTTCACTAACACACATGAACACACCCTCACTCACATAAACAATCCCACTGTTGCAGAAGCAAAGACACAATTTTGTATGATGATAAACTCTTAAGAGTCACAACTGGGTGGACGGTCATAGTAACACAAATTGTTATATGCAAATAAAATTAAGCACAAATGACTGGATGACGTAAAAATAACCTAAGAATAGCAATGGCATTAACTTCCGCAATGTGACAAATGAATGCGTAATCAGTGAAAATACTTTGATTTTCTAGTAATATTATAAGGTTGTGTGTCAGAGGCAGGAAATGTTATTACATTTTATGAAAGGATACGAAAATAAACTTTTTCTAGAATAATGAATATCTTAGAGTTATTCTTTCTTATCATAATTTTCTGTGTTTGTGTAGGTATGCGTATCCTGGTGAACCTGCTGCTGGACACTCTACCCATGCTGGGAAATGTGCTTCTGCTCTGTTTCTTTGTCTTCTTCATTTTTGGCATCATTGGTGTGCAGCTGTGGGCTGGACTATTAAGAAATCGCTGTTACCCAGAGGAGAACTTCACCCTGTGAGTACCAAAAGAGAGAGAGAGAGAGAGGACTGAATGTACGGTTTCAATGGTGATTTAATTGCAAATAGGCATATAATCCAAACTGTGGGTTTATTTGAATGACAGTTTAGTTTTACAAGGATAAAGAGATTGAATTTAGGAGGCCGGATCTTCTAGAAGATGCATTTCAGAGTGCCTGATCACGCCATCATTGGATTGGACTTGTATTTCAAATGTCCTTTCTCTCTAAGAAGGGATACTTGATGTGATCAAAAGATAGTTTTAGACATTGGCGGCCAATACAAAATGATTAATTCAATTCCATATAGGCCTAGCCTATACGTTTTTAAGATGTAAACTAGTCTTTCTCACTTGTATCCTTGTTTTTAATCTTTCCTCTCATCTTTTTGTTTTTACTGTCTACCTGCCACTAAAAATGCAAATGTGGTTCCACCCAGTCGATGGCTCCAGTTGATTAAAACTCGGATTGGCGTCCATATTCATGAGTGGGTGTCTGCCTGAGGTTACCGTGCCAACCGTGGTCTGCCTGCCTCTCGCTGCTGTGTGATTGGATTTGAAAGGACTCGCAGTGCATGGCAGCGTGCGAGACACCCTGTGCGTTTGTTTGTACGCGTGTGTGTGGGATAAAGAAGCGCATGTCTGAGTTTAAACGTCAGCTGAGGTCTGATTGTCGTTTATTGTCTTGCAGCGAGTATATTTACGGGCTGGCACTACACTCAGAGGATGATGAAGTGTTTTGAAAGGAGAGTCTATCATAGTCTCTTGAGGGAACGCCTGATTTTCTTCTGCTTTGTAAAGTCTTTTACAGTTTTTTAAAGTTTTTTCCTTTTGATGGGGGAAGAAAGGAAAATGTTTTTATGGGGTTTTAAAAGAACATATACTACACTGTTTTAGTTTAACGTATTATTCAATTCAATTCAAGTTTATTTGTATAGCGCTTTTCACAATACATATTGTTTCAAAGCAGCTTTACAGAAAATGCATTTCAAAAATATACATACAAAAATACAGTTAGTTAATCATAAAATTTAGGGCATAACATATCGCCGGCGTTGGGTCGTCTCTTCACAGGCGTCGAGTCGTCTCATCACAGGCGTTGGGGCATCTGAAGTCTCCATGAGAGGCTGGATACATAACTGGAGCTGACGAACTCTATTTGAGATAACAACAAAAAAGGCAGATGGGAAATAATTAGCGTAGCTACTGTTCATAATATGAATGCATTTGATCTGATTTAACTGTAGTATAAAAGGTATGAGATGCATCATGTGAATGCTTGGCTAAAGAGATGCGTCTTTAATCTAGTTTTAAACTGGGAGAGCGAGTCTGAGCCTCGGACAATATCAGGAAGGCTATTCCAGAGTTTAGGAGCTAGATGTGAAAACGCCCTCCCTCCTTTAGTGGACTTAGTTATCCTAGGTACGACCAGAAGCCTCGAATTTAGCGATCTTGAAGAGCGCGATGGATTATATGGCGATAGAAGATCTCTTAAATACACAGGAGCTAAACCATTTAGGGCTTTATAGGTCAGTAGCAATACTTTGTAATTGATACGGAACTTAATAGGTAACTAGTGTAGAGATGATAAAATTGGTGTTATATGATCATATTTTCTTGACCTAGTAAGAACTCTAGCAGCTGCATTTTGGACTAACTGTAGCTTGTTTACGGAGGATGCAGGACAACCAGCTAATAAAGCATTACAGTAATCTAGTCTCGAGGTCATGAATGCATGAACTAACTTTTCTGCATCAGAAACTGATAGCATATTAAGTAGCTTAGCAATGTTTCTAAGGTGGAAAAAGGCTGTTCTTGTGACATTTGAAATATGATTTTCAAAAGACGAGTTGCGGTCTAGTATGACACCCAGGTCTTTTACTGTAGAGGATAAAGTAACTGGATGTCCATCTAGATTAAGGTTGTATTGTAAGAGGTTTTGTGGGCAGTTTTTTGGACCAATCAGTAATACCTCCGTTTTATCTGAATTTAATAGAAGAAAATTACACGTCATCCAATATTTTATATCTTTAACACACTCTGTCATTTTAGATAATTTAGTGTTATCATCTGGTCTTGATGAAATATATAATTGAGTGTCATCAGCATAACAGTGGAAACTTATTCCATGTTTTCTTATAATATTACCAAGTGGCAGCATATAAATTGAGAATAGCAGGGGGCCTAATACAGATCCCTGCAGCACTCCATAATTTACTGACGTTATCTTTGATTTTTCCCCATTTAAATGGACAAAATGGTAACGGTCTGATAGGTAAGACCACTGTGTATTATATAAGGAATGTCTTTAGCTTTTGCAGACGTTTACTGCATATGTTAGATAACAAGAACAAGGACTTTTTTATTTGGCTTCAAACATTACGTAACCATAGCAATGTAACTTTACCAACAGTTAGCTGCAGGAGCGATTTCCGATTATCTGAATATAATCAATTTCAGCCATTTAGCCAACTTTAGACATTTTGTTCAATATATTGCCATTCAGCCATTTTTAACCACATTCCTTCTCAGCAAACCTGAAGAGATGGCAGTTGCCAGCATTTGCTAGCAAACTAGTTTGTAAGAATACTTTGTCAGCTTGCTTTACACCATAATTGATTACATTTTATCGCATTTCAATTACTAGGTTGTGCTAATTTACCTTCAGAAGTGACACTTTTGTTCTCTTGAAGACATAAACTGTTTATCATGATATTCGCGAGTCTTAATCTAAATCTACACATTTAATTTGCTTTGATAGAAATTAAATGTGTGATTCCTCATGGCACCTATTTCAGTGATATCTGTCATTTAGTTGCTGACAGCACCTTTAAAGTCTCAAAGAAACAGAAGTAGGGATAGATCTGCCATATTGAAGTGCATCCGAGTATAACATTTAATTGAAAAAAAACCACTGTAAGACGGGAACTTGGTTCTATTATTAATGGATTTTGACATGTGGGCATTGCACTCAAAAATAAATGCAAGCTTGCATTTGTTTTGTGATGTAGTGAGGTATAAGCGTATGGATAATTCTGACATTCGTCACCAAAAGGAAGGGTCATTTGCATCAAGAAGATCTGAGTTATAATATTTGGATTAAAAATGAATAGCCAAAAAAATAAAACATGCATGGATGAATCGTTTGCTCACAATACGATACTATTATTAGTATTATAATAATAATAACTATTATTATTGTATTATTATCAGGACCCACAAAAAATCCCACATTGCATTACAAATATATTATACATTTTGTCATTTAATGTAGTAATATCACTGAAACTCACGCAGTCCGCGCGTTTTCAATGCAGTCGTTTGTTGGAATTAGACAAGCCGCATACGCACAGACTCTCCCGGTGCTCACTATGTCCCGCCTCTCCCGCTATTAAAGCACTATACAAATAAGAATAAAGCATCTAAAACGCTCTGAATAACCATACTATTAAAGCTGAATGTGATATGGTGATTTACATTTTAAATGATCTTACACTTTGAGGAGTGCCGTTCCAGCGCGTGCACTTCAGATGATCAATGCAATCAATCACAGTTCTAATTGCTTGAAAGCATGTCCAAATGACTACTCCCAAACTGTAAATTGTTAGTTAATACAAAAATTGTATTCACTGTTATGTTGTTTTTACACGTCACGCAAGCATTTGAATGTCCGTGTTTACTACAGTATGCACGTTGTAAATCTGTTCATCATATAAACCCATCATGTCTGTTCAGAAGACTTGGATTTGGATTAGAACACTTGATTGGTTATTGCTACGATGCCTTTGACATTTTTGGGATCTTTTAAGTTTTAGAGGAATGCAATATCATTGCATTTTTATATCGCGATATCTCGATATAACA
Organism: Phoxinus phoxinus; assembly: GCF_949152265.1. NCBI lineage: Eukaryota > Metazoa > Chordata > Actinopteri > Cypriniformes > Leuciscidae > Phoxinus > Phoxinus phoxinus. The sequence goes on from NC_136876.1 coordinate 26,422,733, forward strand.
GTGTATCGTTCGTTACACCCCTAGAAAATAGAGTTTTCATATCAACGTTAACTGAGCTAGAGGCACCAAACATACAGTTTAGATTGCTCAAGTCGAACCTGACTCAAATGAAAGACATTCCTTTAAAAAGTCAACCCTCAAAGTCACACTGATCTCCAGGGCTCGATTTATACTGCATTCCTTAACACCCACCCACCTGCGACGACCCACAAACAGTTTGTCAATCATTGGTCAATTATCTCCATGTGTGAGAGCAGTCTCATTGGCAGTGGAATGGCATTTTGTGTCACAGTGGGGAGTTAGCGGTGTGCCACGCTGGGCTGTGCCTTAGTGTGCTGCCATGCTGTGCCCGAGCACTGGCACTGGCACAAACATCATTCACACTCCAGCACTCCTTGCAGAGCCCTGACAGACCTACCGATTCTCTGTCTCTGTCTTTCTCTCCCAACCCCTCCAGTTGTCGCCACACCACTGAGCTCTTTAAGTAAAGCAGTTCCATGCAGTCCGGCTTGACTGTCCTCCTGAAAATGGAGACTGACGTTTATAGGAGAGATCTCAGCGTATGCCGCACAAAGCCCACGGGGGAATTCATACGCCTGTATGATGTTTGATTCATTGGCTCAATTTGCCACATCACAGGCATTGATTAGTTTTGTGCGTTGTGCACACGCATATCCTCGCACAAGTGTCACCACGGTGGTCTACCTAGACAAATTGCTTTTTCTGGTCTAGCCTGATATACCATTGCTCATTACTGGTATCGAATGGTTGCGATCTTTTGGCTGCCGTGTTGTTGAAGGGCAAAGGAAAAATGTCCTCCATGACAGCAGAAACATTCTTGGTTTTATCGAGCTGCGAGTCGGCGGAGGAGTCCTCCGTCCAAATGGGGAGAATTACACCCTGGGGATGATGAACCAATCCTTTCTTGGCATCCAATACCTCCAACATGGCTGTGTGTGTGTGTGTGTGTGTGTGTGTGTGTGTGTGTGTGTGTGTGTGTGTGTGTGTGTGTGTGTGTGTGTGTGTGTGTGTTCTAGACCGCAAAGCAATAGAGGCATTGATTGGTCAGTGTGAATGTGGCTTGCATGTGCTATGCTTATTTGTACTGTGCCGAAAATGGCATTGCATGTTGCTGCAAATTCATGGATATGTGTGAGAGAAACAGAGAAAGAGGATACAAACAAGCGAGCGGGAGAGGAGGAAATGGAGGGTAAATAGTCATTGTGACCCTGTTATATGAATGAGAGGGTGAGTGGCTGATGGAAACAGCTATTTCTGGGCAGTAAAACACTGTGATTAAAGGGCAGGCTGCCCTCAATGGGTCACTCCCAGAGAAATGGGCTTCATACACATGTGCACTACACAAGCTCAGTTGCTCTGTTATAGAGTGAGTCCATACTGGATACTGCTCAGATCTCTTCGCCTCTACCTAGAGAGCTGTCAGCTATCAAAAGACACTTTAATTTTTCTTAGGCCAACAGATGGCAACTCACCAGATGAGATCTATAGATGCACAATGATTCTAGTTCTACCACTGAAAAAAAAAAAAATACTGTATATAGAAATTAGTTTTCTTATTGTTTTTTCTCCCCCTTGTTTTAAGCATTAACACAATTTAATCTATGAACAGTCAAGTCCCATACTTGCAATGTTGAAATAGCAACTATTCAAGTGTCAAGTAAGTTTCATTCATGATGCTTCTCTTTTAATCCGATGATATAAAATTTCATACCGTATTGTCCCTCATATGCAGTAGTATAACAAGCCTATAAGTAAGCTTTATACTAGTTTGACATGACATAGAAAAAAAAACACAGAAAAGTTTTGTGTATGCTTTTAAAATACTCCTTCACCTTGCTCTCATCTTACAAGTGGCCATTTTTCTAAACCGCCGCGAGTGAAAACCAACACATGCAAAATCTGAGATAAAATTAAATGATTTTGTTTTCCGCTGCAGATATACTTATTTCAAAATAATATATTAATTTTAAAATTAAATTTTTACATGATGGTAATTTAAACGTAGCCTTTGTAAAAATATAAAGCAAAACATTAAATGTGCAAAAAAAAAGTAAATGACTAGTATTACCAAGTCAACTAGCAGCAGCGGTATTGTTTAATCGACTAGTCGGCTAGTCTCTTACATGCCTAGTTTGCATATGTATATGTATGTTTATATTAATTATTTATATACATATTTCATGCATTTTCATTTTGTGCAGTTTTTAACACTGTATTTCCAAAAACCTTGACTTCTCCTTTCGTCTTGTTCTCAGCACATCTGGCATCACCCTCCCCGCCCCATATTATCGGCCTGAGGAGGATGACGAGCGGCCCTTCATCTGCTCTCTTGCTCAGGATAATGGCATCATGTCCTGCAACGATGTGCCCGCTCGAAGAGAGGGCGGACGGGAGTGCTGTCTAGATAAAGAGGACGCGCTGCACCGTCAGGCCCTGGGTCTGAGTGCGGAGCCGCTGGTCAATGGCAGTGCCTCTGCAGTGGGACTCTGTGTGAACTGGAACCAGTACTACACCCGCTGTCATACAGGATACACCAACCCACATAAAGGAGCGATTAGTTTTGACAACATAGGTTACGCATGGATTGTCATATTTCAGGTATGAGATAGATGTATCATTTAAACAAATGGCATCTGGCTCTGATTCAATCTGTTTTGGGTGATCCTATCATAAATCAGCAGCACTAAATATAAGTGTAAATGCGATCCAATGCATGTTCAGATGAAGTCAGAACAGCATGTGACCACATGGCATGTGTAGTGTGTTTCAAATGCTAATCGATCCTGATGCGTTTTGGACAAAAGAGAAAGGCCGCCTTCACACTTGTCAATCATCCACTGTTCTAAAACAAAGGTTTAGGAAAATAACTTATATTCTCTTATATCCTTCTTTTTTACATTTCATGAGAATTGAACAAAATGGCATAAGATATTAAGTGTGATTAAGACTAATCTAACAAATGATTACACTCTTAACACTTCTAACTCTTATATGCATATACATTTTATACATAGATTCTTCCCTCGAAATCCGATCACAAATAGTAGACGCATCTTACTTCATCGTGAACAGCAGTTTGTCTCCGCCAACGACTTGTGATGGATCATCCGAGACTAATCTTACCAGGTGTATAAAGAGTCTGAATGTGGTCTGATCTGGTGTGTGCAGGTGATCACGCTAGAGGGTTGGGTGGAGATCATGTACTACGTCATGGACGCTCATTCCTTCTACAACTTTATCTACTTCATATTCCTCATCATCGTAAGTTTTTATACGTTGGCATGCATGTGTTCAGAAATTAAGCATGTGACCTAATTATTGAGAACTTGTAGTCTGTGGTTTTATATGGCATATGTAGTCTGGCAGGACCTGAAGTTTAGTGACCTTTAACAGGGCCAGAGGGTAAACTGGATGTTTGGTCTCACTGGTAAGAACAAAAAGGTCATGTCTCTCCCCTGGACACAAAAATACAGCTTAACACATTACAACACTGAAACTTTCAGCACAAAGCCTACTAATTAGGGATGCACAGATATTAATATATACAGATAAGTGATTTAGTGATTATTTTTATGTTAACCGATTAATGGCTGATATTAAAATTCTATACTATTTTGTCTAAATAAATAAAAATAAAACATTATAATATTGCAAGCAACCATTTTAAATGTCAATTTAGAGTAAAATTAGGCATCACAACATTAATGTAAAAAATGGATATTCAGTTGTATATTCTAAAGAAAAAAATCTCTAATATCACCGATAACTACTATGGCACCAATATATTGTGCATTCCTAGTACTAATTATTTACTCTTTCTTCCAAAACAATCATCTTTTGAGACTCGTATTTAGTGTTTAGAGTGCCTTCTGTAAGCTCAAACTTAATACAGTAGTTTTAATGCAAGGCTACGTAACGGGTAATAGATGTTTATGGACAATATCCATTTGATTAGTCTTACCATATGGTGTGTTGCAGCTGAAGTTTAAAATCTTTAAAAATACCACTACCGTCATTCCTCAGAGATTCATCTGCAAACAGCTTTTATTGACAGACTGAGCTTAACTGAATCTGCATGACTCCCATTGATGGCCTGAAGGTTTCAAAGATGCAGATATTAGCTAAACAGCAGATTTAGGAGTTGACGGAGCCGCAGAGATCAATTAGTCAATGAACAACATAGTGAAGAATCAATAGCTGGACACAATAAAATGAATGTATCTTTGCTTCAGCTGTATGTTTAACGATGCTGTGTTGAAACCAGCTCTTGTACCGTGGCAGCCCTTCTTTGTTGAATGGGAGGAACAGCAGTGTACGAGACAGCCCTGCAGTGAGATGTGCTTCGGATAATGTCTTCTCCTAAGATTAAAGAAGAGAGCAAGCAGAAAGAAATGCCCTGAGGATAAGAAGGAAAAGGATCTGAGGCTGAAAGACAGCAGGAGTCTAAAGGAATAAAAGAGGAAGGGAATGGATTTAGGAATGAGATGTGCAGGTCAGATAGTGGAGAGGCCTGCTGATATTTGTTGTAGCTATTTGTGCTTTTCTTACCTTTCCCATTTCCTGCGTTCAAACGCATGTTAGACAACTGATAGCACTGCTGGAGATGCCGAAATCCATTTTAGCCCAACAAATGGCAAGTAAAAGGAAGTGTGTGTGTGTGTGTGTGTGTGTGTGTGTGTGTGTGTGTGTGTGTGTGTGTGTGTGTGTGTGTGTGTGTGTGTGTGTGTGTGTGTGTGTGTGTGTGTGTGTGTGTGTGTGTGTGTGTGTGTGTGTGTGTGTGTGTGTGTGTGTGTGTGTGTGTGTGTGTGTGTGTGTGTGTGTGTGTGTGTGTGTGTGTGTGTGTGTGTGTGTGTGTGTGTGTGTGTGTGTGTGTGTGTGTGTGTGTGTGTGTGTGTGTGTGTGTGTGTGTGTGTGGCTAATGACAGGCCCTAATCCTGTGTAGGTCAGCAGAGTGAAAGCATTAGCAGTTAATTAGAGCTCATCAGACTAGCGGACCCCTGCTGCCATCACGGCAGTCTCTCACACTTCCTGACAGACCCTGCCACCCCAGCACATGCACCCTGCGAAGCTGTCATGTGATCTTTCCCAGCATGCACCAGCAGTACCTTGACTGGTGGAATGTGACACTGAGTGAAGTATAAAGAGACTGAGCAGGCATCATTTAGACTAGTCATTATTAGTCTTGTGCTGCCTAAAAAACAGGAAGTGACGAAAGGTCCATAGGTGCAGCCCAGTTGACTCGAAATCGTGCACTGTCAGAGTAGGTAGCCTACTTCATTTGAATTTGAATTTACTTTGCGACCGTTAAAAAGTGTGCTCTATATTGAATGAATATGGGTTGAATGAATGAAATTTGGACATACTATATCCGCCATGTTGTTACTGTCACATCACACGTGACCTACCAGCATCAGTTACTTTGCTTCACTTCCATTCATAAATCCCCTCTCATGGCCTCACGGGATAGTCCATCGAATGCTCACTTCAGAATCTTGGCGGAAGTATGACTTTTTGCCTAATGTTTTTCGAATTCTATGCATTCGGATGCAGCGTGTGCTTTATACTCGCCCTTATGATACTTTATCATAGTTATCAACTTTGCTAAAACCATGGATACTGTTGTAAAGGCATACATGTTGTAAAAATCTTTAAGTACTGAAACTACACAAAGCATATATAAACATAAAAATAGTCTGTATGCTTATATATACACATACAAATACCATTCAAGCCCACTAAGGTTAATTTTATCATATTTTTATTTACAGAGTTCTGCAGGAATGAGTCCTAAAACTCAGATTCAGTTTTCACGAAGTCTTTGTTTTTTTTTTTATTGGTTTTGGGGTTAAAAGAGTTTTTGGTTAAATGCTTAAAATAAGGTATGTGGTTAACGCAAGCTCAATGTATTTCCATGTTTTATTCTGTTCTATTTTATTCCCTATCATGATTTTTTTTAAAGCTTTTACATGTCTTAAAAAAAGGCAGTTACTAACAAGTGTGGGTACATTAAACATCACACTGAACAGGAAAACTCATATACATATTTTTTTTTAAATCATAAACTATGTAGCTGTTAGTTTGTGATGCTTTATGCTCTCTGGCGCCCCCCTTCACAGCTTGAAACAACAACCAAATCCCTATGTGATCTGCACTGTTTTGAGGGAGTAAGATGTGTCTTTTCACTGCGTGTGTGTGCAGGCTGTCCCTCAGCACTTTTATTTACTTATTTGACGCCCTGCTCTGTCTGTAACCTGGCAACCACGCAGCCAGCAGTCGCTACCTGTAGAGAGAGGGCCATAGTGTGCCGACACAGCCCGCACCCCGCCGATGCACCTCTATTCACTTCCTTTCACTTCTATTGAACATCGGAGAAATTAATTCAGGCTCGGCATCTCTGTGCCAAGTTTTTCCTCTTCAGCTGAACGAATGGTCACATATAATTAGAGTAAATGCATTTTCTCTGATTAGAGGCAACAAAATATTATGTATAATGTAAAATATAATGTTTTTGGCTTGCTGCTTGTGGGTTTCAGTAATGAATATGATTCATAAATATTATTTTCTTTTTTGCCTAATCTATATTATATAAATCTATTGGCTAAGTTCCCCTCACATTTTCTAATTAATAGCAAAATAATGAAATTGCCGGCTTTGCTTACTGTTCTTTTTTTGGACAGGAAGTCTTAAGGTCACCCTGCCTGCAGCCAGACCCTTACATTGTAAGAACAATATTAAATGAGAGTATAAATCATCACCTCTCATCTTTCATCCAACTGTAACAGAACTGAAGTATACTCACTAACCAGCACCCCTTTGACCCCTTTTCTACTTCTGCCTTGTTCCTTCTGTATGTCTGACCCTTTCTTTTCCCTTTCTTGCTTTCTGTCTATATTTCTAAGCAATGTCAGATGATTTTTTTTACTTTGGTTTTAAAATATTGTATAAGTAACTGCACTGATTTGTCTTCAATGTTGTAAAGGCACCATTTGGGACTTAAAGGTGTAAACAAACTCAAATAAGTTAAGTTGTTCATGACTAATCTTCTCTTATTGTGGGCTGTTAATTAAGCATTAGTCATATTTTATTTTGTTTTATTATTATATAGGAGAGCTAGAGCCAATGTCCAAATTTTTAGTAAATAATTACTTAAATTCCTAACTATTCTTCAGACAAAGCTATCACTACCACTTTTATAGTACGGTACTTATTTTGTCCCCCAGTCCTCATTCTCTTTCATAATATTAAAGACTGGCCTGGGATGCATTTCCCAAAAGCATTGTGAGCTAAGTTGATCGTAGAGAAAATTGTCCATGATCAACTTGGGCTCATGATGCTTTTGGGAAACACAGCTGTGGATATTCCTCAAAAATTCACATAAAGACAGAATTCCACTGAAGAAAAAAGTCATACTGTACAGGTTTGGAACGACATTATGCTGAGTAAATGATGACAGAATTTTCATTTTTGGTGAAACTATCCCTTTAAAGGAACAAATATGTTCATAGCATATCAGCAGAAGACACATTTTAATTGTGTGTGTGTGTGGGCATTAAACAGTACCGTGGAATCAATGATAGGAAAGGTGACTGCAAGGAAAGAAGGTGTCTATCTGCATAAAACAGAAGTCTGGCTGTTGATTAGGAGCAGTCCAGTCACACATCAGAATCCCAAATCAGGACAGCAGATGAGAAGGCAGGATGCATCTGCACAGCTGCCCTACACACACATATGCCCAACTCCTCATTTCTCCACCTTCTCTGTCCTCCTCACAACTCATCCGTCCTCTCTGATCCCTACTTCACATAAGCTGCAACCAGGCTGTACTTTCATTAAGGCGAGCAAGATCTGTGTGCATTTGCGTGTTGACAAATGCCAGTGATATGAATGGTGAATGAAAAAAGAGCAGGCTCTCTCTTCTGATAAGTCTGGAACTGGTTCGCCCTCAGTCTTTAAAATGATTGGCTCCCGATTCTAATCCGTTTCACGTTGGCAGAGGGATCTAGCCCTTCTCTGCGAGGACTAGGAGATATTTGGAGGTTTTGCTGCTATGAAAGTGCCTGGTAATTATAGCATATCAAAGCCAGAGTGGTACAGGCGCACACACAACAAAACAGTCTCTTGTTTGGGCGTCTGCTGACTTTTTCAAACATAGGGTCCGTTTATAGCAGCTCATCTTGACACACAGCTATGGCCACTGCTAATGATAAACACTGCAGCACAGGCTGTGTTAGAGAGCTTCCAAGGAGTGTTGGTGTCATGTAGATCTGGATATTTAAAGCAGCTAAGACTTGAAGCGCCTTATCTTTCTTATAGTGCCTCACTGTATTCTCGAAACCAAGTTGGACCACAGCTCACAAACTCTAGAGAATGCCTTCTCCCTCTTAAAGTAGCTGAGACTTCACATGACGTGTGAGAGTTATGGTTACAGAATGAAGCTTAAGAATGATCTTTAAGTATTGTAATGACAGCAAAATGCATGTAAACTCAAATAAATATATTTAAAGGTTTAGTTCACCCAAAAATGGATATGAACATTGTCGTTTCAAACCCATTTTCATAGAACATAAAAGGAGAAATTTTAAAAGCATATCCTGAAGTTTTTCAAGAAATTACACTGAATGTGGCCTGGAGCCTTCAAGCTTCTAAAGGGTTGCAAAAGCACCATAAAAGTATCGTAAAAGTGGTCTATAGGACTTGTGCTCTTTATTCCAAGAGTTCTGAAGTCATACAATAGTTTTTTGCGACAAAGAGACCAAAAAGTTATTCAGTAAAAATCTGCATTAGCAATCCTTGAGAGGAGTCTATGAATGAATTTGGTTCTTCTGTAAGTCAAATTTGTTGAATCGATTGATCTGGTTTGCACAATTAGTTTAAATGATTTGTTAAAAAATCAGACTCTGATTAAGTTCTCAGGTTGTCAACTCACTTGTTGTAACTGCTGCGATCATTGAATCAGCGAATTGAATGCAAGATCCAAAAACATTTTTGATTTAAAGTGTAGAGTTGTCAATGAACAACAACAGCAAGCTCTTATATGACCTTCAGAAAAGATTGACCAGTACCAGAAAGTTCTTCAACCTTTTTTCTTTTTTTTTATTCACGAAAGAAAAATCTAATCAAGCAGCTTTCTTTTTGTTCAACACAACAAAATTGCATGACCAACTTGAACTCATTGTGGCTGGATTTTGGCTGTGAATTTTTTTCTGGACAATGGTAAATGTGACTGCACCTTTAAGGGTTTTTAGAACAATGTAAGTGTGTCTGATCATTTTCATCATATTCAAGATCTCTCTCTTCTTCCTGTTCCAGATTGGATCTTTCTTCATGATTAATCTGTGCCTGGTTGTCATTGCCACTCAGTTTTCGGAGACCAAACAGCGAGAGCACCAGCTGATGCAAGAGCAACGTGCTCGCTACCTGTCCTCCAGCACGCTGGCTTCGCTAGTTGAGCCCGGAGACTGTTACGAGGAACTCTTCCAGCTGGTCTGCCACATCCTACGCAAGGCCCGCCGTCGCTCAGCCGCCCTTTACTACATGCTCCGTGGCAAAGCCCCTCCTCCTGGGGGAGGGAAGGGGCGTGGCAAAGGAGGTGCAGGATCGACAGGGGGAGGAGCTAATGTGAATGGTGGAGAAAGACGTCACTGCCGTTCAGCTCAGAGTGAGTAAGGAGAGAGTTGGAGGCAGAGAAATGACTAACAGTGTTGGGGAGTAAATAACTAAAATGAATAACTAAAAATAAGTAGCCTGACATTAGGTCAACGGTTTTCAAAATAGTAGCAAGCTTTCATACATACTGCCCTCTCTCGTTCATTTGTAATGTTAAAAAATGTGATTCATTCTATCGAAATCAGTCATCATAAACTTTTTCCTTTTTCGCTCATATGAAGTTTTAAGAAGTTTGATTCAATTTATTTACTCATATATAATGTTAGAAAATCTGCTTTATTTTAGTTAGTCTGTTCATCCTAAACTGTTTTGTTTAACATGTTGTGCTGAAAAGTCTGCTTTTATCAAATGAATCAGACTTTCCAACACACATCATTCAATCCTTCTAGTAAACTGGTTTTAAACTTAGAGGATAGAACTAGGATGAATCAGAATTTCCAATGCTACATATGAATGAGAGATTACTTTTTGAAGCCAAATACAAGTGATAGAGGATAGAACTAGGATGAATCCGATTTTCTAATGCTATCACTTGTATTTGGCTTCAAAAAGTAATCTCTCATTCATATGTAGCATTGGAAATTCTGATTCATTCTAGTGAACTGGTTCATTTGGACAGTTCAAAAAAAGAAATCACTGTATAGCAATTTATATCAAATAATAATTTTATTTTTAAATTTATTGTTTTTGTATTTAGTTATATACAGTAAATTATGATGTATTCCAGTTTTTTTCACTAATTTTGGTGCTATTATTAGCATTAATTCATTCGAAACCCCAATAATTATCTGAAATAATAAATTATATCATCAGAGAGATATTTGTCATTTGGTTCAGTCAGGGTATTTAGCCACTTGCACGAGCTTGAAGCCTGGCCAAGTTTCAAATTAGCTTCCTTGATACTCCAAACTTAATAGCAAGTTATTTACATACATTTCTGCATTTAGCAGACGCTTTTTATACAAAGCGACTTACAGAGAAGAACAAAGCATTCATCAAAGAGCCAACAATTGTTGTAGTACACAATGCCAGGTTTATTAGACAACTAAAGTGTGTGTGTGTGTGTGTGTGTGTGTGTGTGTGTGTGTGTGTGTGTGTGTGTGTGTGTGTGTGTGTGTGTGTGTGTGTGTGTGTGTGTGTGTGTGTGGCAAAGAGCAAGTTGCAATAAAAACAAGAACAAATCCATGCACGTCTTTGCTTTAATATCCCAATGATATTTCAATCCAAAGCAGTATCATGGCAGTTATCCAAGAAACTGACGGGCAAAAATTTGATTGTGTTATATGCAAATGTCAAACCATTTTTTTTCTTTCTTTTTTTTTCTGTCTTATAGCGCCTCACTGTATTCACGAAACTAAGTTGGACCACAGCTCCCAAACTCTAGAGAACGCCATCTCCCTCTCCATCACCCCAAACCCACAGGAGTGTCAACAGTGTGCTGCAGCCCTGTCACTCAAGGAGGGGGAGGGGTCGACGGGGCATTCGGCCAATGGGGAGGAAAAGGAGAGTGTGCTGGAGGAGACCGACAGGGATGACAACCACTTGGATGAGACGGGGGACGAGGACTCTGAGGACTCGCTGAACAATGAACGCACCTGTTTCGGGAAATGTAAAGATATCTGGGATGAAATAAGTGTGAAGCTTTGGGGTATCGTTGAAAGCAAGTACTTCAACAGAGGGATTATGATCGCCATCCTCATCAATACAATCAGCATGGGCATCGAGCACCATAACCAGGTAATTTCACCCGCAGTGCAGTCAGTTCACATAATGAACCCAGTCTAAAGAAGTGTTCAACCTCATCATGTCACACATTACTGTAATAGCCGGCTCTTTCTGCGGTGCTGATAGAGTCTTCACAGGGCCTGCCATTCAAAGTAATGAGAGCGTGTGGAACGGCCTTTGGAGTCTTGTTGGATTTTTTTCTTGCCTTGAAAGTGCAGTTAATTATCTTTGGAAGACGTAGAAAGCTACTACTACTCATGCACACTCACTTGCTCTCTCTCTATCTCTCTCCTCCACCCCCTCATGTCTTTGCTGCCTTGCCTGCAGTGGGGCCTTTTTTCTCATCTCTGTGGGCTCTAAAAATATCAACAAGCGGGGAAAGACGGATATATAGAGAGAGAAAATGAGATCACCATTGGCTTCTATTACGCAGCATTTTTAACACGTGAAGCATCATGTTAATGCAGCCCACGCAGGCAAGACTGAGAAGCCCCTGTGTGCACATTTGCATAGAAACACAGCATCTGTTCAACAGGTCTTTCCTCATGAGTTTGTGTTCCAATCGACCTGATATGGTTAAACAGATCACGTGTGGTGACATCATGTGCTGTGACTCATTATGTTTTAACCTGGCTCTCAAAAAGGATGGTTAAGCTGAGCTCACAATATTTACATGTGTGTGGGCAGCATGTGTGTGTTTGTGCTCACACACACTATTTGATTGAATGACTGTAAATGCGCTTGGTCTGCATAATCAAATGCATTCAAAGATTCCTGAGCATGGCAACACCGAGGTTCGATTCCCAGTGAATGCATCGACTGAAAAGATGTATAGCTTGAATGCAGTGGAAATTGCTTGGGATATGTGTGCTAAATGAGTAAATGTGAATATAAAGGTGCTATAAGCAATGCTATCAGATTAGTCTGCTGCAACGGTGTATGATTATCTGCTGTTTCAATCCATTCTGTATGGGAGCTGAGTGCCAGGATTGAACAAGGATTGTGGGATCGTCTGAGCAACCAGTGAGAGCATGATTAAAACTGCAAAATACTCAAACTTATGCAATTTCAAAGCTGAAAATGTTGATGTATTGTATTTAACTAACATTTAAAATGCAGTTTGCATGCTTGAATTGTGGATCAATTTAGGATTAAATGGATTAAATAGTTCTCCCAAAAATTTAAATGATTACATCATTTACTCGCCCTCATGATTTTATAAACCTGTATGATTTACTTTCTTCTGTGGAACACAAAAGAAAATATTTTAAACAATGTTGATAACCAAACAATTTGGGTTACTATTGTCATGGACAAACAAAAAAAGAGAGACCTTTCTCAAAATATCTGCTTTTTATGTTCTGCAGAAGAAAGAAACTTAGTTTAGAACAACAACGGTGAGTAAATGATGACAGTTTTTTTTTTTTCAACAAACATTTTTTTGAGTTGATTTTATTTATTTTTAAAATATAATCAATACTTCAGCTTAACCTCAAGGAGTGGAATTTTGGAGTGATGAGATTTTGTAGTGGGAAGGTTTTAGCAACACTTTTGTTGCCTCTTCCTGAAATTGAGGATGCATTTAATATTTTAAGTATCTTAGCTTTTGCCTACTGTTTAATGAATACTGCTTATTCAGATATAACGCTCAACTGAAATAATGTCTTTCACATGCTATATAGCAGTGAAGTCCCCAAATTTGGATATAGAGATTAGTCATTAACCAACCCCTCCCTTATTTATTTTTAAGAGTGTAGGTATGATTTCTCAAGATATATTTCAGTGATCTTTCCATTTATGGTGAAAATTTTACAAAATAATCGCTTAACTGCTCTTTTAAGTAGTGTACTATACTATCTAAATAGCTTAGATAATGAGACAATCTGCCAATGGATTGATTAGAGAAGTTTACCGTACAGCTTGAGGAAGGGGAGAGGGGAGAAGCTATGGGTGTATTTTACCGTATTGTTTTGCCGTTATTACTCCTAGTTGCTGTGTCAATATTCAATTTCTCTAAATGGCATCTCCCTGGAGCTGCCTGTGGTTTGGATTTCATTCGTCCTTCAGTTGTGTTTTCTCTGGCTTAACTCGTCAATGGAAAGATATTGATCAATAAAAGAATGGAGGAAAAAGGAACAAAAGGGACATTGAAGGAAGTGTTTTCGAATCAGAATTTGCTCTCGCTCCCCTGGAATTCGGTCGCCCTCTCGCTCGTGCACATGAACATACACTGAGATAAGGTGTAATGGATTTATGTGATGTCAGATTAAACAGCGTGGATTGAAGCAGATCGGGGTGGTCTGTTGATCCCTTTCTAAGCGCAGTAGATTTTACACTAGTCTCAGCATTCGACAGACCACCCACAATCTGTTCACTGGCTGTCTGATACTTGGAGCTCTGGCTTAACTTACCAGCTACAAACTGAATGGCTGGCTTTACACAATGTACATGAGCACACAGTCTGTCTGGAAACAAAGCTTAGGTTTAGGTTTGGTTAAGAGGATATGATGCTAGGTTAGTGTGTATATTACTGTAGTAGTAAAAACAAATTTAGCATTTATAATGTTACCAAATATTTATATTTCAAATAAATGCTGAAATGGTATGCATCAAAGTATCATGAATTTCACACATATATTAAGCAGCACTGTATTAAAGCGCACCAGACCAGACCTCGAGATCGCCCAAAATGTCCGGGACTCGACTCCTACTTTCCACACTCGCCATTCACTACGCCTACATTATTATATTATTTGACACTGACATGTACGTGCCAGCTTTGCAGGTCATGCATTCTGCTTCACAATGCTAAAACGCACATCAACTGATCACTTGTTTAGCGATCATGTAAACACTACATTCAGATTCACCAATCGAAATTAATTCAGTCCGATTGAAACAAAAGGCGTGCATGTAAACAGAATGCATGCCGACCACAGAAACCAAAAGCCGAAATCCGGCGCATGAATCCGACGCTTGTGGCCACCCGCACGAGCCGCAACACAGCGAGGAACAGCTGTGGCCGGAGCAGCCGCTGCAGCAAAGAAGCGAGACCCGCCCGGCGGTCAGGAGGAAGAGCCCGGGCAGACTTGAGCTGGGACGGTCTAACTCGTCAAGGAGATTTACGATAAAACGGTGACTTTTCAGTTTCAAGTCAACTGTAACCAGTAGGCGTGGCCTCGTAGGAAAGTGAAAGTACATTCTGGGAGTTCTTGTCTTTCATCCACATGAGCCAAAAATAAATTTTCTGGCTTTTCTCAGTCTAGAAGGCACCAACTTCTAAAATAATTTCAAATTTCTACTACATAAATGACCCAATTTAAATACACATTCATCTTTCCAGCGGTGAAGTGTCCCTTTAAGGATCTGTTAATAATAATAATTGTTTCTTGAGCAGAAAATCGGCATAGAATGATTTCAGAAGGATCATTTGACACTGAAAATAGAAAATGCTTATTTTAAATTGTAATATTTACTGTTTTACTGTATTTTTGTTCAAATACATTCAGCCTTGGTGTGGAAAAGAGACTTTTTCAAAAACATAATCAATTCATGTCAATAAGTTTCCTCCTGTATAAGTTGGTGGATCTTGGCTAGAATAAGCCGCAGACATGCAGTACTTATGGTGCATACAGTCTCAGTGTACTCTCATCACCCCTGATCTTTTCCTAACTGACGTTCCGCAAGGAATTGTTCAGGTTTAAACTCTCTTTTCTCTGACCTTTGTATCATACGAGAGGTCACAGACTCACTGAGGAACTTATGCCTGCTGTCATGAGCTGATCTTGTCCATGCAACAATGCACACCCTCCTGAACAGCAATGCAGTGATCTGAAATGACCTCTCCACATTTACCTCTCCTTTTATCCATCCCAACCTCTCTCTCTCTCTCTCTCTCTCTCTCTCTCTCTCTCTCTCTCTCTCTCTCTCTCTCTCTCTCTCTCTCTCTCTCTCTCTCTCTCTCTCTCTCTCTCTCTCTCTCTCTCTCTGTCTCTGTCTCTGTCTCTGTCTCTCTCTGTCTCTCTGTCTCTCTGTCTCTCTGTCTACAGCCTGAGGAACTGACTGATGTCCTGGAGATTTGTAACATAGTGTTTACCAGTATGTTCACCCTGGAGATGATTCTCAAGCTCACTGCATTTGGCTTCTTTTCATATCTGAGAAATCCCTATAACATCTTTGATGGCATTATTGTGATCATCAGGTAAATGTATTTACTTTTATAGTTTGTCAATAAAATCACATTGTGGTTGCTATGCATTTTTTAAATTGTAATGATTATATTTGAAATTATAATTTTTTTATCAAAATAATGATACTGTTATATGGGTGTTTCTTCAAATGTGGTAATTTTTTTTGGTCCTGTGGACACATTTTTCACGCACTCACTAGACTATTTAATTTGTGAACTATCAATGTCTAACAAGAGATTTTCTCTCCCTCAAAGTAATTAAATACTTTGCAAAATGATGTAGCATTCAATGGTGGAAATTATTTTGATTAAATTACAGATTCTTTTGTTTTGTTAAGGCTTATTTCAAAGCTAGCATTTTATGTATCATAAATGCACACTTTTTGCATATTATTTTGACAAAAAAAAGAGTTTGGCTGACAATAACTCAAAAATAAAATTGTGATATTAACCTAGTTTTTTTCTTTTTCTTTGCACGTTTCATCTCAAACATAATTACTGACACTATTGTCTTCTTGGTAACCATGTAGACTTTAGCAAAAACTTTTTTCAGAGCAAAACATTTTGGTATAGTTAAAATGAAACTACAATAGAAAGTCAGAAAAAAAATTCAGCATATTTTTAAACTTAACATACGTAAATCCATCATAAACTATTATTACAATATTATATTATTAAGATTGAAAGTATATGATGATGACTAATGATCACAAATCATGAAGACAAAAGATTTCCCCATGCAGATTTCTCAACGAATTCACTGCGTTGACCAACAGAAAGCTGCTTGGTTTGAAAGTAACTAAAGTGTGAGCTGTGCTTCATATCACTACAATACTAACAATAGACAATTGACAAAATTTCACAAAAGTGCCTGCAGTTAAAGAAACACCCTTTTATACAATTGAATCAATGCTTTTTTGTGTATGTGTGTATAGTGTATGCGAGATCGTTGGGCAGTCTGACGGGGGTCTGTCCGTCCTGAGGACGTTCAGGCTGTTGAGGGTCATAAAGCTGGTGCGGTTCATGCCAGCTCTGCGCAGACAGCTGGTGGTCCTGATGAAGACCATGGACAATGTGGCCACCTTCTGCATGTTACTAATGCTCTTTATCTTCATATTCAGGTGGGTTGGGCTTTGTTATTGCATTCCAGTGGGTCTCGTATGCAATTATTAGTGAATGAAACCCAATGTGTTTCATATCTGTGTGCTTACTCATAGTCTATGTCCATATCCGAGCTCACGCTTGTTTGTATTAAACGCAACACACTTTATCACACAAAGCAGCCTGGGTTTATAAAATCCCACACCTGACAGCAGCCCCCTCCTCGCAGCTGGATCACGCCGGGCTCTGCATGGCTGAGCGTCTCAGCTGCACAGGCTGCTCAGAGCACACCTTAGCTTCAGTTGCGAGTGACAGGCCCATAAGGATCAGAGTGAGATTGATGGAGAGCAGAACAATAACACTCAGGCCCCTGGTGCCCACTGACTCACCCGCCTCTCCCCTGCAGCGCTGCAATTCCAGCAGAGTGCACCGAGACAGATGGAGGCTACTGCAGGATTGAGTGCATAAACCAATCCTGCCGATCCGTCTTTCCCACTCACGTTTAGCTTTCAGCACCCCCAACCCCCTCCCCCCACCAAGCATCTCAATTTATAACCCCTCATCTGAAAACGATGCCCTGATTTATGTCTCTTAAATGGATAGTTGTCCCCAGCCTGTGGGTACAGTCAACAGGCTTTAGTAACTGTTAGCAGATGTCTCGGATGACGTGTCTTTGGAGGAAATGGAGAGAATGAATCAGCATTACAGACTGGAAGCTATAGTTGTGCCAATTATTAATCCGCTTCACCATTGCTCTGCCGCATAGAGAACTGTTTTACACAAATTAAGTTTGTCTTTCACTAGGTGTTTTGAATGGAGTTTTGTGGGATGTTGTGGTGAAAGTAATGCATTATAAAAAAAAAATTACTTTTTAGGAAAAGGCACATTAAGTTTCTATTTTGTCTTATTTTTTCTTTCTTCAAAAGTGAGATTCGTTCACTTTCACTCATTCATTCACTCACTCACTGATTCACTCATTCATTCACTCGCTCATTCATTCTCTCTCTCTCTCTCACTCACTCGCTCATGGATTCACTCACTCATTCATTCATTCACTTACTCACTTTCAGAAACATATAATACTAAAACAAAATTCAGCTAAACACCATGTTTTTTTCAGCCTGTTTAAAATCTGATTTAAACATCTTATAGATTTTATATAGGCGTATTTCATACAAGCACTTTATATTTCATATATAGACATTCTGTAATACTTTATTTTACAGTGTCTCTGTTACACATCTTACATGTACTTACTATAAAAATAACAGTAAATAATGCATAATTACAAGCAGCTAACTCTAAACCAAACCCTAACCATAACCCTAGTTATGTAGTGAGTACATGTCGTTAATTAACATGGCAGAGTACTTAAATGTTTAATTACACTGTAACAAGGACACCTTAAAATAAAGTGTAACCAGACATTCGTAATGTCTTAAGTTGTGCGCAACCATTAACAACCAGGCTGGAGCCAGTTGTCAAGACAACAGCAAAGTTTATTTCGACCATACCTGCGAGTACCATGGTAGAGCAACTCTAAGGCAGCACCGGTGTTATTATAATTTACTAAAACTACAAATATAATACAAATAAAAAAAATGTCAAAAATGTAAAAAACTTTAACTTTTATTTCAGCTTGTTGATAAGGAAACATTTAGTTTAACTTCGTGTACTAATATAACTCAAACTTAAACTGAAATAAAAATGTATAAGCTATATCGACATATAAACAAATGAATAAAATCCCCCCAAAACAGCAAAACTTTTACTAAGATTAAAAGGAAAATGAAAAAATGAAAACATTCAAAATATTACTAAAATCTATAATAGCATGCGATACCAAAATAACACTGGGTAGCACCAGATTTTGTTATTTTGTCCACTATTCTGATTTATTTTTGCTTAGCATTATTTTTAAATTTAAAAGCACTTTTTTTAATTGAAAAGAAATCGTTGCTGTGCGTCAAAAGCATGACACGTATTCTCTAGAACAACGGTCGGCAACCTATGGCATGCGTAGGGATAATTCCAGATGCAAATGGATTGTCGAATTTGCACGCTTGCGCAGGTTAAAATCTCAAACTTTAATAGTATTTATTGCGCCTAACTTAACTAAGCAGACTGTGTGAATATGAGGAATAATAATTACCTTAAAATGCATGTCCTTATGCAAGTCCAAAGGACTTTATTTAAATTAAATACATGCACTTCTTTAGCTATTGGCACATGACAGTGATTATCCCTCCTTGTGCCAATGCTGGCACGCATGCATGTATGCCATAGGTTGCCGACCCCCTCTCTAGATCTACACAACTCACACATATAGTACTACAATACTTATACGCCTTACATGAATGAGAGTTGTTCAGTTATAACTCAGATATTATGGTTTAACTAACACATTATTTTACTTATTCCTTTAAAAATAAAATGTGAAGTGGTCTGTCACTTGTAACACATTACCACCAACACTGCATGCATATGTTTTTAGTATCACCTCTGTCTCATTTATCTCGTGTTGCATTCTGAATTCTGTGTTCGTCTCTCCAACGTGACTGATCTCATCTTTGGCTGCTGTCCAACCAGGACATATGTCTCCTCACATAGCACTGATATCATTTTTATAGGCCCCTCACCTCTGACAGACTCATTCATCTCACATCCTGTTGATCGGAAACATACGGTATCAGAATATCTAAACGTGAGATTAACATTCAAAGCTTGTTTGTTTTTGCAGTATTCTGGGAATGCACATATTCGGCTGTAAGTTCAGCCTGAAGACAGAGGCTGGGGACACGGTTCCTGACAGAAAAAACTTCGACTCCCTGCTTTGGGCTATTGTCACGGTGTTTCAGGTGCGTAGCGCTCTCAAAACTCATCTTACTTATGAAAGCACTGCTGCAGGTGATGGGGAACACAGGGCAACTGGGAGCTGGGTGAAAACACAATTTAATCACACACACCTGGGTATTCTCTGCAGAGTTGAAATATTTTTAGACTAGTACATGCTATAAAAAAAATAATAATAATATATATATATATATATATATATGCCTGTTTTATTATATAAAATAAAAAGATAGGAAAAAGTAATTATACATAATATATCTAATTATTTATTTATTTAATACATTTTCTCCCTAGTTTAATCTAAAGTTAAACAGTATTTGATAACATTTGTCATTTGTGTGTGTGTGTGTGTGTGTGTGTGTGTGTGTGTGTGTGTGTGTGTGTGTGTGTGTGTGTGTGTGTGTGTGTGTGTGTGTGTGTGTGTGTGTGTGTGTGTGTGTGTGTGTGTGTGTGTGTGTGTGTGTGTGTGTGTGTGTGTGTGTGTGTGTGTGTGTGTGTGTGTGTCTGCAGATCCTAACTCAAGAGGACTGGAACATGGTTTTGTATAATGGCATGGCCTCTACCTCCCCCCTGGCAGCCCTGTATTTTGTCGCGCTCATGACTTTTGGGAACTACGTTTTGTTCAATCTGCTTGTGGCCATCTTAGTTGAAGGATTTCAGGCTGAGGTAAGGTACTCACCTTAGGGCATCTGGGTAATTGAGTGTTTTGGTTGATGCACAAAGCAATCCTAGACGTAACAGGTCCAATACCTTTAAGGTTTAGTTTCTGAATTTGAAAATTTCATGCCCAATGAGGTTATTTGAATACATTCTCCTGAAAGCATCTGGTGGCTGTGATGCTTTCCTTAACAAGGTCAAATTTGTGCAGGTGTTTAGCAACAAAATGACAGCAAGAACATGCCGTGGCTCTAATATCTTACCGCTGTCCTAGGGCATTTTTCCAAAGGCTTTTGTTGCCGGTGAATATATTTTCAGTGTGCATGCTTGTATAAATAGGGTTTCACGGGCAAGTATCCAGTCTGCAGGAGTAGGTTATCTCTCCAGGGAGCTTGTAGAATTGCGCCTCCAGGTTATGGTCTAGATCTGAGGCACTATGTGAGGGTGAATGGGGAACTAGAGCAAATGCGACTGACTTTCAGAGGGAGGGCAACTAGATGACATGTCTATTATAAAATGCTCATGGCTGTTTAGTTATTTTACAAGAGAAATTATGTCTCTCACACTCGTTTTTTATTTGTCTATGGTTCACACAGCACTAGAATACCATTGTTAACCCTATTTTGCAGTGGAAAGTATGGTTATGTGAAAATGATGTTTTATAATCAACCTCACTTTAAAAGTGAAATCTGTGCTGTATGAATGGACTTGATCAGTATTTGCTTCATAACTCAACCTTACTTTTTTTCTTGTGTCGTTTTGACCTTTTTCTGTCTGAAACAGGGCGATGCTAACCGTTCATACTCGGATGATGACAGATCCTCTTGTAACTTAGATGAAACAGAGAAAAAGGACTCGCTCCAGCTGTCAGGTACTGAGCTGTGGAATAATTGAAGAAGTGTTATAAAAGCACAGCTGTGTTTTCCTGTGTTTCTGAACCTTCTGGGAAATACTGTGGTTTTTCATTTTGGTTCATTCTGAGCAGAAACAGTATTTTGAGGTTCAGAACTCCTTTACAAATTAACTAAATGATAGGTTAATAACAGTCTTTAAAATTTCTGGTACACTGCGTGCGCTATGGTCAGTTACAGTACATGTTATTAAAGTAATATTCATACAGTAAGCCTCCAGTTTTTTGAATTCCAGTGTTTGGAATTAGTCAGACCAAGTCATTTAGTCCTGTACTGTTCAAAGGTTTGGGGACAGTAAGATTTTTATATATATATATAAATATATAGAAATTAATTAAAGCTGCAGTCCAAAACTTTTGGCGCTCTAGTGGTTAATAAACAGAACTGCATGCGTGTTGCGGAAGAACATTGTAGCTGGAACTACCTCTCTCTGTTAATGTCTGGGCTACTCCGCAGTGGTACGACCCATACCAGCCTAAACTAGTCCAAATATAAACTCTTATTATAGGTGTACCGTGGTGATTCAGGATAATACAAAAACACGGTTAGGAAAATGGATTCATGATGTATTCTCTTATTATATCAATTTTGTACACAAAAAAGTTACAGACCGCAGCTTTTATTAATGAATTACTTCAGCAAGGATTCATTAAATTGATCAAAAGTGACCGTAAAGACATTTATAATATTACAAAAGTTTTCTATTCCAATTAAATGTTAATACATAAATATTAAGCAGCACATCTGTTTTCAACATTGATAATAATTGACCATCAAATCATCATAAAAAGATTTCTGAAGGATCATGTGACACTGAATACTGGAGTAATGATGCTGAAAGTTTTTCATCACAGAAATAAACTACATTTCTAAATATACTAAAATAGAAAAGAGTTATTTTATTTTTGTGCTAATATTTTTTACAATATTACTGGTTTACAGTATTTTTGATCAAATAAATGCAGCCTTGGTGATCAGAATGTGAGAGAATTTTTACCGACTCCAAACTTTTGAGTATTTGTAAGTATTTTTTTGAGCATATGTGACCCACATGAATATGCTGTAGCCGTACTAACACAATACACAATGAAATATCCGAGTCTCTACATTTTAGTTGCTTAAAACTTCAGAAAATTGAACCAGGCCCAGACTAGGGACACAATTTCAGGCCTGGAAATCTCACTCTCCTCCAGGCCATCCCATACACCCACAACAAATTTTGAAACCACAGACAACCCTATTTTTTTGTATGGCTATCTCATAAAAAAGGTCTAAATCAGGGGTCGGCACCCTTTTTGAGTTAATCACTGTGCCACAACCCCATGTAAAAATACACATACAAATATTTTAAATATTTATAATAGCTAACATAGGAAAAAGTGCAAAACCTGAAATATTTCTGAAGCAATCCCCTCTCTTTCTGACTTTTCACGATTGGATAGCTATCCGATCAGAGAAAACACATGAAGTGACTAGCTACGCATGAACAGAGTTTCCACATGCATCACAGTCATTTTGATGTGTGTGGAATGTTTAATAGGACTCAATATACTTGGTTGAATATCTCCAAAATGTATAGCATTGACTATGTACAGCGGAACAAGCTGCAAGCTGTCAATCAGTAACTTGTGTGTGCGTGATGCCCAGTGGACGCACTAATGGTTTATCAAGAGGTTCATCAGAGCTGCGTGCTTTCATTGACTTGCGCAGTTTAATTCTCACACTTTAATAGTAGGCTATTAATAACTCGTACCTTAATAAAACAAGCTGTTTACTATGAGAAATAATAACCTCAAAATGTAGATCTGTATAAATGATGAGGTACTTTATCTGAATGAAACACATAGGCTACACCTCTCTCTCTCTCACACACATGCCATAGGTTGCTGACCCCTGGTCTAAATCCTTAGGCTGGGGCTGTGCAAAATCATTATATATTCTTTGAACTGCACATTCCATATCCTCTCCCTTGTGTGTGTGCTTTTTTGCGATTTCTTATATGCTATGCTTATATTGATATGCTATTCTTGTATCTGTCACTTCTTCTCTAGCAAATCTACTGAACAGAACAGAACCTTGTTGCAAAACAAGCATCTCATAATTTGTTTGCACAAATCTAAACTCATCAAAGTATTACTCTAGGACAATGTGTTGATGCTGTTTTTTTTCATCTAAGAATAATTTAAATACCCAAGATTTAACAAAACTATATTTTATACAAATATAGTTAAACAAATTTTCATAATTTCCTAAATCATTATTCATTAATATGACGACTCATATTTTTGTGCTGTTTTCTGCCCTAGCTCCCTCTTTTCCTATACTATACCATGTCTGCTAAATTACTAATGTAACTTTACAATAGATAATAGTGATGTCCTTTAACATACAGTATTTTGACTGACGGTAGTACTGTAATAGGTTGCTGCCCAATTGCTAGCTTCCTATAGCTTTGGCCACATTTCCTCTTCATCCTCAACTCCCTCGCATTGTTTACTCTATTGGAAACTGTTTGGCAGAGGCGCTGAGCGGACGTGAACCGAATCGTACCGTTGCCAGTCAAGATTAACCGATTTATTATTCATTTATGATTGAATGCTGAATTCGGAAATTATCACTGAGGTACATTGGGAAGGCAATACATTGGGAGGGCAATGATATAAAATAGTAATAATTAAATACAAACAAAAAAATACAAAAAAGGGCAGCGGGCCAAATCAGTTGCCAGTTCACAGGGAATTCTCTTGGTGCTCTCGATGGTCGATGGTCCGGGATTACTGTGAATGATGCATTGAAATGTCTCATTAATATCTGGTGAAGAAAATCATGGTGCTGTGAGATCTGAGGACATGACATTATGAATAATGCATGTACACACTGAAGCTCTCCACAGACAGGAGACAAACCTACATGCTCCCACCAGTGTCGCCTGGCATGAGAGGAGGGTTTAGAGATACCAGAAATCACAGAAGCTTGAAACTTTAATAGGCTTGGTAGAATATACTTCTTAATTTCGCACCACAAACACAAAACAAATTGTTTTTAAACTTACTGTGCCTTGCAATAAGTTAGCTAGTGTTTCCTTCTGATGTTTTTGTGATCTAATCAGTCTTGGCATGTTTGTTTGTGCAGATCCCAAGATTTCCACTTTGACCCCTAATGGGCATCTGGATTTGGCACCTACACCCAACGCCAGAGGCTTGTACCCATCGGAAAGGCTGAGCTTTTCCTTGAGTTCCCGCAAGAGCAGCGTGAGCTCTCTGGGCAGGGCTAGCCTGGAGCAGACGACGCTGGTAAGCCATTGTGCATGCTGCAGTCAACCTGCCATTCATTACAGGGTCTAACTCACAGGGAGGGCACAAAAGCTATATCATACCATTCCAGCAATCCAAAACCCCTTTAAAAAGCACAAAGAACACAATAATTATCCATCGGCTCTGCATGTATTAGCATTTAGCAAACCATTAATAAGACACTTACTCAGCACTTAGAGAGCCGTCTCTACTTGTCTAGCTTGCATTATATTAGCATACACACAGAGGGTCGTTGAACGGGCACTCGAAGAGCTGAGAGCAACTTGTAAACTACATAATTATTTTTACAATGGCTTAAATAATAACAGCCCTTGTGAGAAGGTTGGCTTTTTATAAGGGCTCTAGATGGTGGGGAATTAGCTAAGAATGAGTTGAAAGCATGGTTTGTTTGCATGCGCTGTCTGCTGTTTAAGCCAGATTCCCCAGGAATTATGTGCCAGGTTACACCCAAAACTTTAGTGCATCACATGAGACTATTTTGGTGCTAGGTTGTGGAGAATGCAGTAGACTACCATGATACACTTAAATGTACTATACAGTACATATACTATACATGTAGATCCAGTCAGAGCTGATGTCCTGCGTGGTAGATGCTCACGTTTGAATTGTAACATGCTGATCTACCCGACCGGACATAAGTTGGCACACACTTGCTGCATGTCTCATAAAACAGTAAACGTGTGGAACAGTGGGAGAAAGTGAAGAGCAGACATATGGTTAAGTCTGAAAAAGCTTGACAATGCGAAAGAGAGCTCAATTCAGTCTGGATTTCTGTGCGCACACAGAGAGTCGTCTCTCAGATGTCAGCTCATGTGTCCGTTATTGAGCTCTTTCGCCTCTTTTCACACTTGAAAGGACAAATACACTAAATTACATCAAAATATCAGCTTTGGGGAATATTCACGTATATACAATCAGTTATGTCTTAATATCGGGTGTGTATTAGTGTATTGGATCCCTGCGTTCAACCTTAAAGGGATACTCCTGTTATTCCCTTAACTAAGACGAGTTGATACATACCTCTCTCGTCTCAGTGCGTGCACTTAATTGCTCTGGTGCGCGGTACACTTTGATAGCACTTAGCTACTTCGACTCGGCGCAGTAATATCATCACTCCTGATGATGTTACTGTGATGATATTATTGCGCCGAGTCGAAGTGCTTCCAAGTGCTATTCCGCCATACATTATAGTTATCCATTTTTCCCGCTTAGAAAAGCGCCACGTTTTATTTTGTGTCACCATACTTGGTTGTGTAACTACTCGTGTAACTGTATTTAATAGGGAAAACGTGGAGGTATTTGGTCGCTTCTAACTAACTTCATCTCTGTTTGGTCCCTAATGAATGAACTGGGCTAAGCTAAGTGCTATCAAAGTGTACAAAGTATCGCCAGAGCGATGAAGTGCACGCACTGAGACAAGAGAGGTATGTATCAACTCGTCTTAGTTAAGGGAATAACATAGTTTAATATGAAAAAAACGGTGGCGTATCCCTTTAAAGTGACAGCAGTCTAATTAACATGCTGTTGTCCATCATTTATACAATCAAACAACAAAAGAAAAAGGGAAAAATCACTCAATATTCTTGACTGAATAACTTCAATAGCTTTAGTAATGATTCATCTATATATAATTTATACAAATAAATATGTCTGCTTGAAAGAATGAAGAATGTTGTATGCAAGTTATTATAAAGAATGCATATATCATTCATTAAAAAGACGTGGCTTTATTTAATTTTAAGATAAATAAATTGTATATGTCACAGCAGTTAAATCTGTCTAAATTGCATGTTTAAACCTTAATATCGTTCATATTAACAGTTTAATAGAGTTTTCTCCAGGAGTATATCATAAGTTTGGGAACTTTAGAGAAATGCTTAATTCATGCATTACAATTTAATGACAATTTAACGGCCAATGGACCATTAGATCACCAAGCGAGTCCTTCGGTGTCTGTCATTATACCATCTGTGTTGCTAAGCCATCTGCTTAGACAGTCAAGTGTGCATCATTGATCATTATTTGCGCAAAAATATTTTCTCAGATTATGATTTCTGCTATTTAGA
The DNA here is from genome assembly GCF_949152265.1 of Phoxinus phoxinus. Lineage (NCBI taxonomy): Eukaryota > Metazoa > Chordata > Actinopteri > Cypriniformes > Leuciscidae > Phoxinus > Phoxinus phoxinus. The sequence goes on from NC_136876.1 coordinate 26,449,236, forward strand.
ACACAATTTAAAGCAGAATTATCATGCGCCAAGTAATCCTTGCTGTAGTTTAACCATTAAAACACAGCATGCCACAGGAAAAGTGTTCATATTTGCTGCTTTAGCACATCCACTACAAATATTTCCATTCAAATTAATATAAAAAATGTTGTAACCTCTGGATAATGATTTCATGAAATTTCAGTGCTAAACTCCATTAATGAGAGTGGTTTAATCAAAATGTGTATATCAAATGTAAAACAGAATTTAAATTGTGTTTACGTCATAACTTCGCTCACTCCAGTAAAAGAGTTTGTACGCATGGTCTAGTGTCCGTACGGTGAGCATATATTGTTTTTTATAAATCTCAATATGTGTGTGGAAAATTGTGTACTCACATTTCTAAGCGTATATTGCGCATACACAACATTTATACATCAGGCCCCTGGACCTGAACCCGTCTCTTTAAAACAGTGCACTTAATTTAATGGCATGTTTACCATTTTCTTCCTGTGGGTAGTAATAGCACAACATTAATTATGCCAGACAAATAACACTGAGTTTTGTGATTAATACTCAAAGCTATAACAATGTTAATATAATTTAGAATATTTTCTTTCGGGACAGTCTACACACCTAAGGACAAGTCAGTCGGATTTCAAAATGGTTTGATAACTGTTGCAGCATCCACAGCTAGTTCCAGCTTGTCTTGTCTCACCACCATTCACACTAGAAGAGCGTCTGTGATGAGTAGCCTATATTCTCTGAATTGTCTATGACCTGGGTTTTTCTAAAGCAAAGTAGTTTGAAAAAAAAAACAGAAAAAAAACAGGGATGTGTTTAAATGTTTTAAAGTTTTCTATTTCAAATAAATGCTGTTCTTTTAAACATTCTATTCATCAAAGGATCATGAAAAAAAGTTTTGCAGTTTCCATTGATAATAATAATAAATGTTTATTGAGCAGCACATTAGCATGTTAGAATGATTTCTGAAGGATCATCTGACACTGAAGACTTGTGTAAGGGTGCTGAAAATTCTAATTTGCCATCACATGATTAAGTTAAATTAAAAAATATAAATTTTTACAATTGCAATATATCGGTCACCATTATTTTAGGTGTGTTTAGTTTTAATGGACTTTTAGTTGTATCCTCATTTATCTCATGTGTTCCCTTGTTCAGTTCCCGCCTCTCCTTGGTCGTCATGGTTTCTGTCATTATGAGTTCATGTGTTATTAGCTCAGCTGTGTATCGTTTATTACCTCTTTTGGATTCACTACTTAAGTTTCCCCTTTACCGTCATTCAGTGTCCAGTCACGTCTTTGTTAAGTGTGTGTTGCTTCCTGCTCGCCTGTCAGTTGGATTATTGTTATTAAAATGTGGGGGGGTTCATGTATTGACTATGAACTTGTGTTCTATGTGTCTTAGTGTCCGGGGCGAGGCTCTCTGTACCACAATTGGGGACGGCCTGCACGAGCCGGTATATGGAGTCGCAGGTCGAGTTGGAACAGCTTGGGTCGGTCTTCTAGATGCCTGGGGATGGGGGGTGGAGGTAGTTTACGGGTTCGTAGCCCTCACTCTCGTCCCGCTGAGCAGGAGTCCCTGCTGTCTCCTCCGCCCCCTCCTCTGCATCCGCCTCTACTGTCTAGACACTTCGTCCCGCGCAGAGAACGACGGGCTCTCTCTTTGGAGCTTCCGGAGCTGCTGCAGGTACCCGGACCAGCCCTGCCTCCTTTGCACCCCCGGCAACGCAAAAAGAGTTTCTCTGGGGGTCTGGGAAGCGTTGGAGAGCACCAGGACTGTAATGGAAAGACACCATCAGTCCAACCACAAATCATCAATGAAGTCTACCCTCAGGTCAATACACGCAAGGATAGGGAGGATCTGGATGATGAGCTGGATTATGTAAGTGCCCAATAAACCTAGTAATGGTTTTAAGGGATAATTCATCTATAAATAAAAAGTGTCATTATGTTCCAAACCCATTTGAATTTGGTGGACCACAAAAGGAGAAATTAAGTTGAATTTCCTGGGTGCTCTTATCCTTACAGTGAATGGGGGGACGAATGCTGCCAATGAATACATGTCATATTCCAAGTCTTCTGAATCCATATGAGTTTTTGGGTGAGAATAGCAACTTAAATGTTGATCTGAGCAAAGCTAATTTATACTACTGTTCGTATAGTAATTTATAGTTTTATTCATTTGATCAAACGATTTCTATTTCAATGTTCTTTTCAAAAGACATGTTCTTTTCAAACTTTCTATTTATCAAAGAGTCCTGAAAAAAAATGCATCACGGTTTTCACAAAAATAGTAAGCTACACAACTTTTTTCAACATTGATAATAATAATAAGTTTTATTTATAAAGTGCCTTTCCCAAGCTCAAGGTCACTTTACAAGAAGATAACAAAATCACAGCATCAAGCATTAGTATGCATCACATAGTACATATACATATACAAATTACTGAAACAAAACAGCAGAACACTAAACAGGGGAGGGTTGGAAATGCTCTCGTGTCGCAAAAAGTCAGAGGAAGAGAATAACAGAGTTTCAGAGCCACAGCACTGAATGATTTACCACCCATCGCTGAAACATGAAAACAAGGTACAGTAAGCAGTTTTAAGTCAGATGACTGGAGAGAGGAGGTGAAAAATAGTGCAGAAGTTTAGATAAATAAAAGACATTGAAAAGTTAACAAGAGAATTTTCTACTAAATGCGAACAGGAACAGCCTGATAAAAAATGTAGATAATAGAGCAAAGGGGTAATGTGATCAGATTTCTTGACGTGATTGATGACTCTGGCAGCAGAATTCTGAACATATTGCAGTCTAGTGATTGTTTTAGCAGGCAGCCCAATAAGAAGCAAGTTACAGTAGTCTAGACGAGAGGTTATCAAAGCACGAATTAGAGTTCCAGTATCTTTAGTGCTGAGAGCAGCCAACAGTCCGGTAATATTGCGAAGGTGGTAGAATGCAGTCTTGGTAATAGAACTTGAGAATATAAGATTAAAATGTAAGCGATGAATCAAATGTTACACCCAGATTTTTAACAGTATGAGACAGTAATAAAGAAATGTTTCTTGATCAACTAGATCAGCATATTAGGCCCCGTTTACACCTGGTATTAAGATGTGTTTTGCCTGATCGGATCACAAGTAGACGAGGGAGATGCATTCTCGTTCACACCTGGTGTTTTAATCTGTCTCTTTTGTCTTTTAACCCCATTTTGTTTGGATTTATTTAAGAGGAGAGTCTAAATGTATGGGCTTTTTCAGATATGTCGATCTAATGTATGGATCGCTTCCGATAATGAAACTTGCTTCCCATAATGTTTATGCATATAGGCACAGACTAGGCTTTCTTTTGTGGCTGTTTGAATGCATTCGACCACATGAACGTTTACACTACGAAAGAAATCTGGTCGAATGCGTTTTCTACTACCTCTGGAAGTGGTCGAAAATGGACAAGCTCAATACATTTTAGACCCGTTTAATGCCGTCCACTTGTAATCTGATCAACCAAAACGCAACTTAATACCAGGTGTAAACAGGACCTTAGAATGATTTCTGAAGAGTCATGTGACACTAAAGACTGAAGTAATTTCTGCTAAAAATGCAGCTTTGCCATCACAGAAATAAACTTTTGAACTGTAGTGTATTGTTTCAGAAGACTGGAATTATGCTACTTTTATTGTTTTGCCATTTATGGAGCTCAAGAAGTTGGTGTTTCATGGAACAAAGAGATTTGATGAAAATGAGAGTCGTCTTTTAAACTGTAATTTTGGATTATCTGAGAATTCTGGAGAGGAGTTGGTATTGTCCCTGTAAAAAAAAAAAAAAGAAGCTTCTGCACACATACATAAGAAGAGCCAATTGTCCATACAATCAACTACACAATGAAAATCACCCAATTATTATCTGTTGAGGAGGAACGCTAACAGATGGCTGTAGAATTTTAGATTTTAATTTACAGCCAGACTCTCGTGTTTTGTAAGCAATTAAGAGTAACATGGCAGCTCCAAGGGGACATGAAACATTGGAAAGCTCCGTTTCATAACTGCTTCAACTAACTAATGCGTTTCCAAGAAAGTTCTCCCACCCTGGTTCCTGCAGAATTAATCTCAGTCCTCATCTTTGCCAACAAATTTTCAACTAAATGCTTTTTCTGTCGGCAGAGTTTATGTTTCCGGATCCAGAAGATGATGGAGGTGTACAGACCAGACTGGTGTGAGACTAGAGATGACTGGTCCGTCTTCCTCTTCTCTCCTCAAAACAAGTCAGTCCTTTCACCGTCTACTCTCTTTCAATGCCTAATAACCATTAACACTCTTCTTTTAGTAGCTGTTTCACCTACTGACCTTATTCACAAACAATTTATGTAGGTAGTTTTACATGTTATGTGGTAATCATGACATGCAAAGAGTTTTCAGTTAATTTTCAATGAAAAAGAAACCGATAAACGGACACATAATTTAGCTTTTTTAGCTGCCATGTAATTGACCCATCAGGTGATTGTGGTGTTGTTTTTATTATATTTGGCATTTAACTTTTATGTGGTCAAAAAGACTGCAGCGATACTTGTCACTAATAATAGATAAATGCCATTGTATAAATGTGAAGGAACTGTTTGTGTGTTGATGAAAAGATTATAAATAATGAAATGATAAAAATGAAAAACAATCATATAAAACACTTACTATAAAAAAAATATTATTGGCTTACATTATTTACCAGCATATGTTGTATGCCATTAACATCAAAGCAAATTTGTTTTTAAATTATTGAAAAGATAGCAAAATCTCAAATAAATCAAATCGGTCAAATAAATACATATTCTAGGTCAAAAGGGTTTGGCTGACAAAAAAAAAAGTTATAAGGATACTTGGCTTACAGTAATGTTGTTGCACTTGTGCTAGCCTCATCATAAGAAAAATCACGTACAATCGCGTACCTTCATGCCCTCTTACTAGGGCTGTTTTCGACTAAGGATTTTCATAGTCGAATCTGATTCGTTAGATTTTGCCGTAGTCGACTGATAGTCAAACTTTTTTTTTTTTTTTTTTTTTTTAGATAGCAGCTAGATTTTTTCCATTTCAAACAAAAGAGCTAAAAAAAACTAACAGAAAAACATGGTGTGTAACAAATACATTTTATTCATTTAAAGCCAGATGAACAAAACATATCACACATATATCAAACATCAGAAAAGTTCACCTAAAATAGGAACAAATTGGCTTCAAAAACAACAACGTGCCAAAACATGCCTTTATCTCTCACTTAGGAACCTATTTCTTGGCTTTTAATTCACACTCGGGAATCGGGATAAAATAAATAAATAAAATTAAACTTAGCGCAGTCCAAAATGTCATAAACATTTTTCAAAATACAATAAGCCTGCCTGAATAAATAAAAACAATTACACAACAACGAAAATAAGCATAGGCCTAGGCCTAATAAAAGTTATAATCGAATGGGCTTCAGAAAGTGCAAATGCAGCAAAAAAAAAAAAAAAAAGGAAAGGATGTCTTCGTTGCTGAGACGCTTCGCGCGCAGCCTTCAGCTTGCACTTAACTTTCTTTGGGTCATCTTTAACCTTCTCAAAATACTCCAACACTTTTGATGATTTTTTAGAAGCCATTGTGTGCCAATAAATCCGTAAATGCTAACAAATGCATTTTTTGCACGTTAGGCATGTATGTGCTGCTGCTCATTGGTTAGGCTACATACAGTAATGTACTCAGCGCCACCACTCCCACCACGCGCATCACGCGCTGTGCCCAAGAGCTGAGGGGGCACCAAAAAAATAGCCTAATGAAAAATCAATAATTATAATGCCGATATTATTTCAGTATAGAAATACAGACATCCCAAAGGAAGTTCTGGGAGTCTCCCGCATATTGATAGTGGCTCACTGATGCCCGCGAATTAGTTAAAATCTCCGGAATCTAGAGCGAGCGTGCCCGCGAGACAGAGACTGTGCTCCAAACCGCGTAGCGCGTGCACGGCAGAGAGGGAGAGAAAGCAAGTCCGCGCGCTTGTTCCTCATGAAGACGAAGTTTCTCGGGGTAGGGGCCATCATAAATAACTTATGCAATTATGCTTAGGGCACCAAAATGGCTAGCAGCGGCTCTGATAACACTTCCCTACTATTCGACCATGAGGTTCATAGTCGAATCAGACCTCTCCGAATCGAATCGTCGAATCCTCGACTATTAGAAGTCAGCCCTACCTCTTACACTTTAAAAATGACTCATGGGTTGTGTCAGGTAAGAGTCAAATGTTGTCAGTCTAAGCAAAATTTGAGAATGCAGCTGGATGTTGTGTTTCACGGAGCCTGACCTCATTATAACACAAAACAGATTAGAAGTTGCTCCACGCCCAAGAACAGGTTGAAATTAAGCAGATAAAAGGAAGCTTGTGTCACAGGTTGTTTCCTATAGAGCCACTGATTTGATCTCTTTAAGTAATACAGAGGGAAAGATGCCTGCACACCTCTTCTTCTCTCCTGGCGGTAACTCGGCCAGCAGTTATTCTGCAATTCTTGCCTGATCAATAGCACTGATGGGCTGCCAGCTCTTTAGAGGGTGGCTTGATTAGGATATTGATCGGTGTCAGAGAGATAGGAGCCGATTATTCCCACCCTCTGCCTGTCAGTCTGTTTTCTCCAAACCGTCTTTGAATGTCCATCTAAAGTTTGTTCTGCAATGGAAAAATTTAGATATTTGACTGTTCCAACACCTAGTGAGCTACAATGAGTACATTTTGACGAGCTCCATGAAAAAAATAAACCCAAGATGGCAGATGAAGTGAGAATCATATTACACTACTGTGCCATTCAAAAGTTTCGGGTCAGTAAGATTTTATTTTATTATTATCACTATATTATTTTTGTAGTTTTTGTTGTTTTTTTAAGAAATTTATACTTTTATTCAGCAAGAATGCATTAGATTGATTAAAAATATATATTTATAAGTTACTATTAACTTTCTACGTCATTGACAGAATTGTATGGCAAACCAATGTTTTCTATGTTATACGTTAGGGGGTGCGCAATTGTGCATAATATGAAAGAGTACAGAATCTCCCGATCAAAACACAGCCGAAGACAAGCAATAGAAGCATTGCTCATGCACATGTAAAATAAAGCGATTATCAAAAGATCATATAAAACTGAATAACGTTACCAAATGAAATGTCGACCTAGGATGATGTGTAGGACTGTGAAGCTTTGGGGGTTTTGATGCACTCAATCTAGTCCATCTATGCTTTGATCATCGCTCTCAATCCAATCCAGACATAGTCTTTGACAAAAACCTGATTTTCTCAGGTTTTTTTGTTCAAAATGTTTTTTTTTCTTTTGGAACTTGCATACATTCAAGTGTTGATGTAAAAAAAAAAAAGAATACATGAAACTAGAATAAAATGTTTGTTTTTGGGGGGGGGGGGGGTGTTCTAAGCAGAGGCTCTGTTCTTTATTTTGATATATTGCATGTTCAGATATTGATACAACAAAATATACTATTTGAAAATGATTTTTTTTTTTTTATGCTGGCAGTGGCTGGTAACTTTTTTTTTTACAAAAATGCAAGTCATTCATATTGTTACAAAATATTTCAATTTCAAAGCCTGTTCTTCAAAATTTATGTCCCTCAAATAATCTAGAAACTATCACAGATTCCACAATTTATACAATTTAGCTTTTTTTTTCTGTGATAATACATTTCTTGAGCAGCACATCAACATCATAGAATAATGAGACACTGGAGAGACACTCTCTCTTCAGACTTTACTGTACATTAATTATGAGCATCCAGAACTTCTGACTGAGGCTGTGTGTGACCTCCCAATTTAACTCCTAAATTAACTCCGGCAAAACGACAGTGGAGGCGGGACCGCGTTGGGCATTTTAGTGTAAATGTAGCAGTGGCATATTCTATGCTGATTTCACCCTCTCGCTCCGTCATGGCGATATCGCGAGACAGCTTTTCACTCAAAGAGAAATCTCGTCACATTTTAGTCTCGCGAGATCTCGTCACACCCATACTGTCAATATTTGTGCTTATTAGAGTATTGTGCTGTTAGCTTAGCAACACGTAGTCATCAAACTTTATTGAAATCAATTGCAAGTCTATTCACGCTGGCAGATTCTAAACAGCTTGCTTGTGATGTTCCGTTATTGTTTGGCTGGCTGCAGTCTGTAGGTAGTAGACAGCTCACTAGGTTATTGAACAAAGTTGGTTTGACTCTGTATATCTCTTTTCCTTACTTCTCACTTACTCTTCAGGTTCAGGTTGTTGTGCCAGTCCATAATAGCCCATAAGCTGTTTGACTATGTGGTGCTGGCCTTCATCTTCTCAAACTGCATCACTGTGGCTCTAGAGAGACCCAAGATTCTTCAGGGTAGCCTGGTAAGACTGAGGCCATAGACCTTTGATTCAGTTGTTTAACCTATTGTTTTAGTTATTGATGATTTCCGTTTGTCCACAAGCAGTTATTCTCACAGCATTGACAACATTCCAGTTTTTCTCTCTTCTCTTTCCTTTAAAATTCTATTTTTTTCTCTTTCTCTTTCTCTCTCCCTTCTCCTCCTCTTTCTGCAGGAGAGGCTTTTCCTTACCGTGTCCAATTACATTTTCACAGCCATATTTGTTGGGGAGATGACTCTCAAGGTAAATATTTACATTCACTGCATGATATGTTGTGTTGATATTTTGATTTTTTTTTTCACCATGTATGGATCTATGGTGACAAATATAGTGATCAATAATTTCAGAACAGTTGCAGATACTGTGACTATATCTACTACTATTTCTGTCTGCTAATAATTTTAATTAATATTTTTTACTTTTTTCATGTGTGTTTTAAAGGTTTGAATTCTGCTGGAGTACAATTAGTTTTCATTTAGTTATGCATATAACATTCAGTGAGGTCCAAAAAAACACCAGTTTTTTGGAAACTGGTGTTTTGGAATATTTTGGAAAGATATTCAAATTTGCTTATTTGAATATCTTTCAAATTTTCCATTACAAATTATATTATCAGAATTAAAAATTGAGTGAATAGTTTAATTGAAAGGGTGAATTAACATGTTATCTTATTACTTTTACTTTAATGACAGCTGCACAAACAAGTTTTTGATTGAAACCTGATGATCATATTCTCCAGCAACATCCAAAGAGCATCTTGTGCTGACCGTCTGTACAAAGACTCGCATGATCAATTTGACAAATTTGCTTATTTGTTCTGTGACTTAGAAATTGTGCTGAATATTTCTGTTATTTTTTTTAAATCCCAAAACGTTTTGTTTTTGTTTTGAGATTTAAATCAAATTAAAAAAACATCCCTTTTAGACCACACTGTATATATATAGGAATATTTACATAATGTATCATTATATTAAACTTTGATAGATATTAAACAAAATTACACAAAAAAAAACACAAATTTGTTGGAGACATTGCTAAGAACTGTCATTTGAATAATTAGCCAAATATCTTCCAGAAGATGAAACTGTGTGTGTGTGTGTGTGTGTGTGTGTGTGTGTGTGTGTGTGTGTGTGTGTGTGTGTGTGTGTGTGTGTGTGTGTGTGTGTGTGTGTGTGTGTGTGTGTGTGTGTGTGTGTGTGTGTGTGTGTGTGTGTGTGTGTGTGTGTGTGTGTGTGTGTGTGTGTCTCTCATCCATCTCTCATTTCATAATTTTGCTTTCGCTCTATCTCTCTTTCTCACTAGTTTTCACTCATACTTTCTCCTCTGGACCTCTTGAGAGTGGGGTATTACGTTTGCTAGCCCTCTCATGACAAGCAATTAAGCAATGATATTAATTAGATCCAGTCTCCTCTTTCAGATGCAGTCAATCCCACAGCCTGACCCATCTATTCAGCTGCAAGCACTTGGCACTTATAGGTCATCAATTATGTAACTTAATCAATTATTAAGAAATGGAACAAACAAGAGATAGACCTGTCAAAAGTGACACTACATTTTCTTAGTCCCAGACCGTTGTGCGTAAGTGATTCTGTATGAATATTTTATTTTATCCAAACTGCTTGTCCCATGTTGGGTTGTGAGTGTGTGTATGTATATATATATATATATATATATATATATATATATATATATATATATATATATATATATATATATATATATATATCCCTGAAAACATCAATTTATATATATATATATATATATATATTTGTGGGGGGAAACTCAAAAACTAACATAGGACAAGCAGTTTGGATAAATTCTATAGAATAATTATATCAAGAATGACATTTCTTTAGATGTTTTAGCATTTCATACTGTTGTCAACGTTTGAAATGTCACGTCAACTAACCATACGCAGTCAATATTTAAGATGATGCAGCGAATATCCTTTACTGTGGACATTTTTAAAAGCGTTGGTGCAGTGGGAGACACAAGTCAAACAATGATTCCACCTTTCTCTCGGGGACCAGAAAGTCAACTATTACAGTTCATCCTTGGGGAGGCAGATTCTGCAAGCTACTGCAAAAATATACCTACCGGTATAACAGCCTGAGGGGCAACGGCTGATTTTACTCTCCCCAACCCACCTACACCCGACTAATAGGAGTTCTGCAAGCAGATCTGCTCTCACTTAAATTGCTAGCTTGAGTGTCACATTACTGTACTAGCCTGGTATACATCACTGATTTATTATTGGCTTCTTTTGGCAGTATTGTAAAGAAACTGTCAGACTAATACAGCCCAAATTGATCCCAAGAAAGAGCAGATATGTGTAGCAGTATGGCAGCTCATTTCTTAAAAGTGCATAATTCTCTGTGTCTATCTCTGTTTTCTTGCTCTCTTTGCTCTTCTCACTTTTAGACCTCAGCCAATTCTGACGTCAGGCTGTGTGTGCAGTCCACGTGTATTTCTTTCCTGTCACTCGTCTTGTTAGTGTCACAAGAATCTGCCTGGGAGGCCTAAGGCTCGGGTCACCTTGGAGCTTCAATGGATTTTGTATTTTCATTACTTTTTCAGTGTTTAGATAAATAGTTTTCACTGTTTTTCTGCTGTTTTTTTTTTTCTCACAAATTCAATTGTTTGTTTTTTTCTCTCTAAGTCATATTTCACTGCCATCAGCAGTTCCCTTAAGTACTTCATCTCACCACTGACATAATGGTGGATTTTAGATGTACTTGTGCAGAGCTCAGTTAAGTTGCAAAATCAGCTCTACAGGAAACACTATTTTAGGGCTCCAGTTAGAACAGTTGGTTTTGCTTGACTGGAGATCACTAACTTGAACTTTGCTGTCTGTTAGGGTCTCTGTTTCCCCACTTTAATAAATGTTTCAGTCAATTCCAGCAAAGACACACTAGTAAGGATCAAAAACACATTCAGAATCAGATTAGAGGATCAAAACTGGCCATTACTTTACACAGAGAATTCAGTGTCACACCAGAACACCAATGATGTACAATGAAAACAAAAATCAACTGTACGCGTCGCGACTACCGGTACTTCATCTTTTATGCTGACCATTTCAAACATTGTGTCTTTGTTTATTGTAGGTGGTGTCTATGGGTTTGTATATTGGAGAGCAGGCATACTTGCGCAGCAGCTGGAACGTTTTGGATGGGTTCCTGGTGTTCGTATCTTTGATTGACATTGTTGTATCAATGGCGGGTGGAGCTAAGATCCTGGGAGTGCTCAGGGTTCTCAGGCTTTTGCGCACACTGCGTCCGCTCAGGTACAGCAAGCAATTGCAAGCATTTTTGTGGTGTTGTCCAATATATGCTTAGTTTATAACTCTGCAGATTCTCAATGGTTTTCTTTTGTTGTTGTTTTCCCTTGTGACAGGGTTATCAGCCGAGCTCCTGGCCTCAAACTGGTTGTGGAGACTTTGATCACCTCTCTGAAACCTATAGGAAACATAGTTCTCATCTGCTGTGCCTTTTTCATCATCTTTGGCATCCTGGGAGTCCAGGTAAAGAATAAAGTGCTTTCAACAGAACAACTGTTTTCAACATTGGTAATAAAAAATGTTTCTGCAAAAATGTTTGAGCAGCAAATCAGCTTATTAGAATGATTTCTGAAGGATCATGTCACACTGAAGACTGGAGGAATGGAAATGGCTGTTTTTTTTTACTAAATGCTAATGTTTAAATAAATGCAGCCCTGTTGAACAAAAGAGCCTTCTTCCTAAAACATAAAAAAAAAAGTAAATCTTTGAATGGAAGTGTTTATGGTATATATTTTAAGGTAAACCATATATAATTCAGATAATCCAGGCTTTGAACTGGGGGTCCTTTGCATGTGGAACAAAAAACTTTACCAGTGCAATAGAGAAGGACCAGGCTGAAGCCTGCAGAACAAGGCGGGGCTAAATGTGTCACTCCGCCCCATACTTGCAGTACTCTGATTGGCTCGTTCATCTTTCATAGGCATACATGATAGGAAATGTGTTCAGAGTTGTCTTCTCTGTAATGCACATACAATACAGCAATGTATTGTATCTTCAGAGAAATAAATGATCAAATGTTTATTTTTGGTGGACATAAACCCTGTACTTAAGTTGAAGTAGAGAAACACTAATACAATATTACTCCAGTAAAAGTGAGGTTTCTAATGTGCCAAGTAAGATAGACCTAAAATAGTTTAGAGCTCAGTCTGAAATTATTATGAATTATTAGGAGCACACTTGATATGAGAATATCATATTATTCCCGGATCTTGGCTCATTTGAGCGGGACAAGTCCAAAGCAAGTGTTTATTGTTCACTGACTCGCTTGTTAACTGCTAGTTTAATCTTCTGGATCAGTCGAAATCACAAATGAACCATTTGATGTTATTTGTGAACCAGTTGATTGAAAAGAATCGGCTCAAGATATCTTGATTTCTTTACTTTAAAATAACGAGGAACAGCATGTTTTGCTAAAATGAAAGACAGGACAAAAGTCTGATATTATGCTTTGCATTTTAGTGAAGAAAAGGAACGTTTCATTAGCCGATTGCAGTGTCATTTATCATACAACTACACCCGACATGGCTTATAAAAACCAATACCACCTTCTGTAAAAAAAGAAAAAGTGTCTTGCCATGTTATTTAAATTAAAATTATACTGATACATTTTTTTTTAATTTTCTTCATACTATAGTAATATGAAGTAAGCACATTTTGTGAATTATTTCAATCATAATTAATTGCTATACTTGACCCTGCTGTGGATAATCAACCAATACATGTTTGTGCATTAGCCTAAAGACCAGCTTATTTTAGCAAAACAATATGTTTAGGGACATTGCGAGATACAGGGTAATGTTTTTTTTCTTCTTCTGTGCATTATAATGAAGGCTTTGTGAAACTGCACTGCTTTTCGAGTTCATATAGATTTGAACAATATATAATCCGCCCTACACCGACTACAAAGACATTTCCTATTATGTATCCCTTTGAAAGACAATCAAGCCAATCAGAGTAGGTATAGGGAGGGGTGACGCGTGCAGCCCCGCCCCATTCTGCAGGCTGCAGCCTGGTGTACTCGGTGCAATAACAATACTTAAGCCTGCCACTGGTGCGATCTAAAAAAAAAAATAGATAAATGATACCCCTGGGTTTCCCAATGCCTTTTGTCTTTTTTCTGCTTAATCTCACTATCACACCCTTTCTGTCTTTACACCATTGCTTTCTGTTTCTTTAAAAAAAAATTGTTGATTATTTGTTCACATTTCTTTTTAGTGCTATATCTTGTTCTTTTTTCATAGAGAATGTTTTCCTGTTTCCTGCTGGTCTTCTTTCATAACACACTTTTTCTTTTAAATATCCAACAGTGCTCTGACAGTTTTATTAAAAAGATGCTTGAGATGTGTGGCGTTGAGTGCCATGAAGTGTGTGCCATTTCTTTTGCCTCAATAGCTTTTCAAAGGCAAGTTCTACTACTGCTTGGGCCTGGATGTCAAGAACATCACCAACAGGTCTGACTGCATCTCGGCCAATTACAAGTGGGTCCATCACAAGTACAACTTTGACAACTTGGGGCAGGTTAGTTTGTTCTCTGACTGGGCCTATCAAATTACACACCGATTCTGAACAACTCAATGTGTTGCTTTGTTTGATATAACTTTATTGATGTATTTACATAGTGTGTTTATTTGTGTGTGCATCTTTATCAGAATGACCTGTCATTGTTTTTGTTTTTTTGCATCACATGTGGTTACCTATCTGTCCTTGCACCTTATTTGTCTGTTCAACCTCCATCTATCTTTGCTTGTCCGGCTTGTCTTTCCATCCATCTCTATACTTCTGTTTGTCCTTGTATGTGCTCATATGAATGTGTGTTTATGTTTTTACAGGCTCTGATGTCCCTGTTTGTGCTGGCATCGAAGGACGGCTGGGTCAATATCATGTATCATGGTCTGGATGCAGTGGCAGTGGACCAGCAGGTAATGTTCCCATGTAACATGTTCGCTGATGTTCCCATTCTGCCATCCTGATAATTCTGACAGGGCGAATGCAAATGGTTGTCTTTCAATGTCGGATGGACTTTGTCATAAATTTGCATATTGATATCACAGTGATCCTTCACAGCCAGCCCTCTCGTATAAGGTTTGTGGGCAATACATACTTTTTAAAAGTACAGTAAAGTGGCAATACAAATTGAATCACTTATAAAATATACAACTCAATGGTTTTAAAAGAGTCATTGGATTTTACTTGAGCAGAAACAAATATATTATAAATATACACTATTCTACCTACAATGATGATAATAATAGTTAATAATAAAATAATTGTAGAGAATTGATAAATTGTATTTATTGTTCTAAAATAAAATAAATAAATTAATTATATTAAAGCTAAATATATATGCAAATTACCAAACTAGCTTGGTTAGCTAAAAAAAACTATATTCTATAGCCAAGATGCTACAAGTAAGCTTTAACAAGTTATAAAATGCAATTTGTTTTCAGAATTAGGTACTTATTAAGTGTTAAAAGATCTCAAACAAAAGTCACTTTCTTTCAACTAAAATAAAGAGCTTTAAGGAATAAGCACTCAACAGTGAATATTTAATCCTGAATACACACAATCAGCTTCATGAATACTAACAGGCTTTTGGCTCTGAAGCTGAAAAGCAATGATTTTCAAGAGTCCTCAATTCAAAAAGCAGTGAGCTTGCATCAGTTAGGGACCAGCACATAATGATTACGTGTAGGCCTGCAGCCAGACTCTCTCCCACTAGAAGAGCGCAACATCTCTAGGTAGTCAAACACGGGGCAGATAAAAAAAACTCATGGATTAAATGGCATGTGTAATTTCCCCACTGCATCATCTCTGTCACACCAGAGTCCACTGCAGGATGTAATCTATGTGTGGAAGCAGATGGAAATGTGCAGAGTACTGTGTGCTTTCTCATCCCATGTTTTAGAATGAGCCAATTTAGACTTTGGCTTCTTTGTTTCGCTCTACGCTGCTGCTAAGCAACCAAGTAAAAACTGCACCTAAATTCACTTTACCATAATTTGACCAATTTCCCTCAAGCTTATGAGTGTCTGCATGTTGATTTTTACTCACGGCTGTGTTGATTATCTTGTTGAATTATTTTAGGCAGCTCTGTGTTCTAGCCAGTTTCTTGTGTTGTTTTTGTGGTAATTGTGAAGAAAAGCATTGAGTCTCATTCACTAATAATTTCGTGGATTCTTCGTAATTCACAACACGTTCGTACGCACATACATTTTTTTCTTAACATCGTTCTGATCTCAGTGAATTTGGAGTATTCTAAATGAATACCATCTCCATATAAGGGCTTTCCGAACACGCTTCCTTTACAACCTTTTTGTCACTCTCATCAAACTTGCCGTTGTTTGCGCTATGCCAGAAACTAGCAAGTGTGTTTTGCTAGTTTCAGCCCAACACAGTTACATTTTCACGACCTGCGCCATGTTGTTTAAATAGCAAATGCATTTGCGCACATTTGTGGGTCCATGGGCATGCTAGTTTGAAAACTAGGTGTGTTCAGGTGCATTGTTGGCACTTTGCTATTTTTGAGGCAACTGAAATAGACTGCGCCATTGACCAACTGAAACTTGGTCTTAATATTTTTTTAGTTATTTAAAGAACGTGTTAGTAATGTGCGCCTATAGGCGGGTCCACAACGCGCGTACACTTTGTCCCGTAGATGGTCTGCTTGCGCGCTTTAATCTCGCACACAAACAGATCCCTTTCCTCACTAAAGAAGCCTTCAGTTTTTCCACTTTCAAATTCTGCCATGTCAATAGCGAATCTTCCATGGCGCTAGCGCAACTGGGAATGGGAGATGAGACAATGGCTGCATCCCAATTCGCCTACTTATAGAGACAGAGCGTATTTAGGCCACGCCCACACAGGGGGGGGGGAACAATCCAACCGTCTCCATTGACTTTGCATTGCGAGAGGCTGCCTCCTTGTCATTTCTTGCTTTTAAAAAGCTGCCTAAAAGCTGCTGTGTGACAAGGTGTACAGCAAACAATCTAAAAAAAAACAGAAATACGTTTTTATTAGCTGTCGACCCCAAAAAACTAGTGTTTAAGGATATAAAAGTGGATGTACTTGTCTGTAGTTTTTTTTTAAACACTTTTCACTCGTGTTTGTAGTTCTAACCGAATTCTCGTCCAACGCACGATGGGTTGTGGGCAATATTAGCCGTTAGAATGTGCATCGATCTGCACTTCGGATTCTGACCTGAAATAGTAGACCATCCTAGTATCTTTGGAACACTCATTTCAGCATACTACGATTTGGAACATACTAATTCTACTTTCGAATACTATTTAGGACGGATAGTATGCGAATTGGGACGCAGTGTCTGACTGGTTTATTGCATATTACGGCCCAAAACACACCCATTACTCACTTTTAGACCATGCGCCGGGAGTACCTTATTATTTTTCCCATCGTTAAACTAGCAAAAGTGGATTCGGACACACACTGAGTGCACTAGCGCTGTGCAAAAGCATCATAGCAAAAGCATAACACTCTAGTTAGATGCAACCACCCTGAACACCATAGCAAATGCCTAGAAACACCCTAGTGACCACCTTGAACACCATAGCAATGGCTTTACCCTTTTAACCTGTCAGATGACAGGTGAACATCCTTAGCAGCACCCACAACACCTTGGTAACCACAAAGAAAGCTTTAGCAAATGCCTAGATCCTTTAACACCATAGCAAAAGCATAATACTCTAGTGACCACCCTTAACACCACCTCAAATCCCTAGCAACTTCCTAGCAACCACCTTGAAGGCAAGCGGCATTCACATTTCCTTCAAAACAATCCAGTTTATTTCTGATTTTCCTAACTCTTTCATCCACCGTTCTTTCTGTCTCAGCCCATAACCAATAACAACCCCTGGATGCTGCTGTACTTCATCTCCTTCCTCCTGATTGTCAGTTTCTTCGTGCTGAACATGTTTGTTGGAGTAGTGGTGGAGAACTTCCACAAGTGCCGACAGAACCAGGAGAAGCAAGAGGCCGAGAGGAGAGAGGAGAAGAGACTGAGACGCATGGAGAAAAAGAGACGGAGTAAGGAGAAGAAAAATAGATGTTTTGAATGGGTCAATAATGGAACAATAATAACCTCCTGTTCAGTTTAATATTGTCTTCAGTTTAGGAAAAAACATATATTTTATTTATATTTTATTTTGTTTTAAAAAAAATACAATTACTGATATTAGACATGCTGAGGAATGTTGGGCAATAGCCCTACTGGCCTTACGGGTTCCAACAGACAGGTGGATGAAGAAATATAGTGACTGTAAATGAAAAGAGATGATTTGATTTGCACACTAATGCTGAATAACTAGTTTAATTCTCCAGACATGTCATAATAGCATTAGCCAGATGGAGAGACCGCACAGGTTTGTTCTGTGATGCATCTTTCCTCAGCAGGAAAAAAATCTAGTTAGCCTTTTCATTACACATACAGATTTTTTTGGTATAATAAAAAATTTTTTTATGGTAAAATATTCTCCTGTGCCAATTAATGTGCAGAGATAACTAAAATTAATAATTTTTTTCTCGATTGATTTTCAGAAAAGTTTAAGCACTGTGGCTCTGTAGCGCTATCAAAAAATGTCTCTTTGTTTGAGTGTCACAACAACATTCAGCTTAACTAATGGCAGAGGTTTGGGGGCGGGACTATATGTTTGACCGGCCAGTGGCAGGCGAAGGGGTAGTAATGAAACTTGTTTGAATTTCATTTGTTGAAAATACACACTTTAAATATTTGTTGTCAAAAAATGTGCTTACTCAATTTAAACTAATCTACTCATTCTCTCAGAGGCCCAGAAGTTGCCCTATTATGCCAGTTACAGTCATGTGCGACTGATGATCCACACGCTGTGCACCAGTCACTACCTGGACATCTTCATCACCTTCATCATCTGTGTGAATGTTGTGACTATGTCACTGGAGCACTACAGCCAGCCTCATGTAAGATAAAATGCAGGCCTCATCCTCTAAATAATCTTTATTTCTTTGAATTTCTTTCTAATATATTGTGTAGTTATCATTAAAGCCATCGTTGATTTGGCTCTACAGTATATTGCTTGCCTTGTTATTGCTATTTTTTTTAGTGAGACATTTTTGTTCACAATTCAGAAATTTCCCTGTCACCCTGGGAGTCCATTAATTTGAGAAAAACACTTACAGTACCATTGCATAAACGCATGTGACTTGTCTCAATTTGTGGGGCTTTACACAAACATTCATAGAATACATGATATTGTTTTATAGCTAATGTAAAAATGACTTTATGAACCTGAGGCGAAAGTCTTTTAATCATTCACACCTCTCTTTTTCTCTTCCTCTGTCTCTCTGGCTTCCTCTCCGTCTGTATGTTTCCTTCCCCCCCAGTCTCTGGAGATCACTCTCAAGTACTGTAATTATTTCTTCACTAGCACCTTTGTGCTGGAGGCTGTCCTGAAACTCATCGCGTTTGGCATCCGGCGTTTCTTCAAAGACAGGTATTCAGTTCATTCCCCTCCTCACCTTTCATCTCCTCACGTTTTCTCTCCTACGATCGCTAATTGATTTAATGAATTCATCAGATGTTGATTCCACCTGACCGAATCCTCTTATTTTGTTTTCTGGAGTCACTGGAGGGTGTGCTATTGGCAAAATGTTGCTTCTGCTGTTGCATTTATGACACAGGTAGAAATTAGATTAGCCCTGCATGGTGTTAATAGGACAAAACGCACCTGACTACAGAGAGTGAACATGGTTCATTTGTCTCGTGGGTTTAATGAAATCTCTCTCCTGTGTTTGTTTACATAATAAAACGTCTATTTATCATTAGGCGGTCTACAAGAGCGGTTCCTCTGGCTTGTCATAAACTAATACTGGCATGTATCAAGGTGCATTGAGAAAGCACAGGGTCTAAACATCCTGGCATTTTGTAGCTTTATTAGAATATATGGTATTGACCCATTTAAAAGAGTAAAAAAAAACAGACTCAACACACTTTGTCTTTTTTATTCATGCATATTTGGGTCTGACACTAGAAAGCTTTCAACAAGCCATTATTTATTGTCATAGCTCTCCATGCATCTTAACTAGGTCACAATTATGAGCTGGGTGGCAGAGGTGTGTGCGCAGACAGGTGTGCCACGGCTGGTTCCAGCACCGCAGATGTGGGCAACTGTGATTTGTGCTGTAGTGTAAAAACGAGCCGTCCCTCGTCCTGCATTAGTGAATGAGGTCACCTATGCTGGAGTGGGGCCTTAATTCTCCCTAATTGGGTGTTATTAAGTGGTCCCCAGCAACAATTCAGGTCCCAAGCCAACTGTTTGACCAGACCGATCTTCAAATGTTAATTTCTTTTAGGCCAACTCTCTGGAGGAATAAATGACCAGAGTGAAATGAAACTAGACAGAAAGGTTGGATTCAGAGTGCATGAAAGTTTAAATTTTGCATAACTAAGCAAATCTGTCCCCTGTGTATGTGTGCAGGTGGAACCAGCTGGATTTAGCTATAGTTCTGCTGTCAATCATGGGCATCATACTGGAGGAGATTGAGATCAGTGCAGCTCTGCCCATCAACCCCACCATCATACGCATTATGAGGGTCCTACGCATCGCACGTGGTTAGTCGCGCAAACACAAGACGCTGATCACTCGGTAACACCACTCATCATAGCTGCTAATAGACATTTCAGCCCCCTTAAAAATGTCATTAAACTCTTAGAGCCCTTAAAATATGTGATTTATTGGATGATCTTTCCTCGTGCTTGCTGAATACAGAAGCTTTTTCTTCCACTCTAAATTCCCTTACCAGCAACTATAAGATCAGAAACTGTACAAGACAATAAAATAAACTTAAGTAGATATAAAATAAGTAGATATATATTATATATACTGTGTGTGTGTATATATACTGTATATACTGTATATATGATTTTGTTTAAATATCAAGCAAGTATAAACTGAGATCCTCTTGCTCTTAAAGCAAGAAATATTCCTCTAGCCTACATCAGCTTGTGTTCAGATAAGACTGAAATCCTGAAATCGCCCTGTCACACATCCATTCCAGTGTAATCTCCACAAGTGCTTATTGTCACACACCACAGACCTTTTATCTGACTTTTATCTGTATTCATTTATTTTTAGCCCTTTATCACTTTTATTGATTGGCAAGTAGCAATGGAACAGGAAATGATGGGGAGTGAAAGTAGTAATGAGACTATGTTGCAAGCTGGATTTGAACTTGATCCCCTATATGAGAACCACAGCCCAATGTGTTTTATTGTGTCCCTTAATATTTTACCTTAAAGGTGGGGTATGTGATTTGCAAAACGGCCGGTAGATTTTGAAAATACACAACTCAAATGGTCCTACCTTCTTTCCTTTGACTCCACCCATTCAAAGAACATGGACCAATCAATGGTACGACCGATTGATTGACACACTTACTGTCCAATGATTCTAGGTGGTCTTGGAAATGATTGGCTGGTGTTTTTTGAGTCCTGCCTGCTCCACAGAAGATTAAATTGCTTAATTTATATTTCAGTGCTTCTAACTCAGTGGCTGTAAGTGGGTTAGGAAAAGGATTTTAAGTGATTTTGAAAAAATGGCCAAAAAAGAGAATTACATACCCCACCTTTAATAAATGGCAAATACATATTTATTTTGTTTACATTTTTCTCCAGATCAGATCAAATTGCCTTATTTCCTTTCTCAGAGCGTGAAAACGCATGAAACACAACACCAGTCTGAAACACAAGCTCACTTCATGTACAGAATATTGTTACAAAATACGGTTTAATTGCTTATCTCCAGTGCCAGTCTGTCTCCTCAAATCAGTCGTTTTCTCCCCCCATTTCCCTCTAATACCTGATCAGTGGCCCATGTGTTGTCCGTAATAGCCGGTGAGTCTTACGTTTGCCTCGTTACCCAATACGAGCCTTAAAAATATCAACTCCATCATACCAAAATGGAATTTTGCACAGGTCAGTGATGCTGTATTGAGGATTGATCTGTTTGTCTAGAGTTTAATCTGGTATTTAATTCTGCTGTTGTCCACAGCCATCACTGAGCCAGTGTGCCATCACTCTACATTTGTACAGGGAGAGGGCGGCAGGGTGAGGGTTTAATTTTAGCCCTGACCTTTTCCTTCTCTCCTCATTAGCCGTTTAGGCTAGAATTAAACCAAGGTGGTGGTGGGTGGGTGTGGATCCTTGTCTGTTATCGGCCTTTTTGTTTTTCTTCTTCTGAAATGATCAACGCATTGTAGACATGCACACACTCACTGAGCTGCCTTGTTGAACTCTCTGTAACTTTCTCTCTCTCTCTCTCTCTCTCTCTCTCTCTCTCTCTCTCTCTCTCTCTCTCTCTCTCTCTCTCTCTCTCTCTCTCTCTCTTTCTCTCTGACAGTGTTAAAGCTGTTAAAGATGGCCACGGGAATGAGAGCGCTGCTGGATACGGTAGTCCAAGCCCTGCCACAGGTGATGATACCACTGCAAACCCCTAGATGAAGCATTGCATTGTTACCCCACCCCCTGTTAGTCACATTTTGTCTTGAGAAGAGGAAGTTATCCAAGCTGTGTTGACAACAAGAACAGGCTGTGCATTGGCCCATGAAAATTGGTGACTCATATGAACCACAAACTTGCTCAGGGCGGATAATAACCCAAAAGCAAGAATAAAGTACCTGCTTTTGCTCATACACACACACACACACACACACACACACACACACACACACACACACACACACACACACACACACACACACACAAAAGCTATGAATTCTTATTCATAGCTTTTTCAATTAGGATACATTAATAACAAACTTAAATTTTATGTCACAGCTTTAAAGCACAACATAAATCGCATTTAAAAAAACAAAAGATAAAAAAAGGAATTAATCAAATAAAAGTTTAGACTCTGGATAGAAAAGATTATTCTCCCATTACATAGAGCATATCAATGAGTTTGAGGAATATAAAAAAAAATGTAATACAAAGTTTGAAGAAAGAAATAATATGAAAGGAAAGCAGTTCACACAGACTCCATAACGCAATCAGAACTCTTCCATAATCAAACACACAGAGTGTTGTTGTCGTCTAAGTGGTCACAGAGTGGTAACTGCTTCAGTGGAGAACTGCTGGCTAGACATCGCCAGGGTGGAGTAAAGCGTCTCTCCTCTGTGGATATCGATCCCTTGTTCATTACTGCTGGGCCCAATGTCTTATCCCCATGGCATCTGTGAGGTAATTAACGCTGAAGCTGATTAAAGAGCTACTCAGGCACACATTCCTACCACACAGTTCTTATTTAGTACATCTTTCCAGAAACTCCTGTGCCTTTACTTTACAACTCTCTTAGAGATACTGCTCATTCCGCATAAGCTTCAAATTGACTTTGATTTATCCTTTATCATAGCCTTATTATAGTCTTATTGATTTAGTTTTGCAGTAGACATAGTAAGATTTTTTTAATGTTTTTTGTATTTTTATGAAGTTTCTTTTGCTCACCAAGGCTGCATTTATTTGATAAAAAAATACAGTAAAGCAATACAACTATGAAATATGATTATAATTTAAAAGTCGTGTCATTTAAAAACTGTTTTCTATTTGAATATATTTTAAAATGTAATTTATTCCTGTGATGGTAAAGCTGAATTTTCACATATCACATGATCCTTTAGAAATCATTCTAATATGATGATTTGGGGCTCAAGAAACGTGTATTATTATCAATATTGAAAACAGTTGTGCTGCTTAATATTTTTGTGGAAACTGATCCTTTTTTTTCAGGATTCTTTGATTAATAGAAAGTTCAAACCAACAGCATTTATTTGAAATAGCAATTCTTTGTGAAATTATTAATATATTTATTGTTACTTTTGATCAATTGAATGATTCCTTGCTGAATAAAAGTCTTATGGACATAGTACCATGTATTCTTTGAAGAACCTTGGATTACCTATGGTGCATGAATATAGTAATCATTTAGTACCACAATATATATCAAATGGTGTGGATTTACCCTCTCTGTGAAACCAGTGCTTGTTTCTAAGCTACCTAACCAATATTTTGTGCTTTATAGTGTAAAGTAAGATGCCTAATGTACCTAGACTACATGTTTGCTAATCATAGGCTCATTCTAGATTGAAACACAGCCAAAGATGCTCACTTTAGGAACAAACAGAAGAATGAAGCAGTTTTGCCGCTATTGCGCACACATCCTGATTCTGTCATGATGTTTCCCTTTGCCATTTTGTAGCATTGGTTTGTAGGTTTGATAGTCCATTACTTAGCATTAAATGGTAATAAAGCTCAGCTGTTGTTTCATCATACCCGCTGGCATGCCACATAAAACGGCACGGCCAACCACATCGTGTAACTATACAATTTACAATAATGTGATGTAAGCTGATTGTTTCATTCACCATTTTACATGTTTATAGCTCTGTCACATGGTTTTCATAATTACCAGCTGTTTAGGCTAGCTGTTTAGGCGAACTGTTTAGGCTAGCTGTTTAGGCTAGCTGTTTAGGCTAGCTGTTTAGGCGAACTTGTGCCGTATTCTTTATCACCTTTGGTGTTGGCTCATCTCTTAGTTTTTGTTTTGAGCTGCCTGTGCAGCAGTGGACACACCCTGAACTCCAATGCTAATATTGTTGACAGGCCTGTGTGTTAGCATTAGCATAGCTAACATGATGCTTCATGTGCTTTGGTCGCATTAGGACACAGGTCATTTCCTCCATTAAGAAGGTAATTCTGTTCCCATAGCTGTACCCCTGACATGACTACTGGTACCATCCATCATTTATGAGCTTTTTGTTAAAGCACAAATTTGTTCTGCTTAATTTTGCTGCAGGGAAACAGCTACAGCAGTCCGCTTAGACTATGACTACAGAGAGACTCAGATATATTAAAATGTACATTACATAACTTTAATATTGTTATGCCTGTTCCAGACACTTCTTCCATCTGTACTAAACCTCAGGGTAATTTTTTTGTCTTAGAAACATTGCAAAAATCATTTTCTTAATATTTTTTTCCAAGCCGAAATGTATGGACATTCTTATATCATATATTTACTTACAAAGCAACATTGTATTTATTTATATATTTGTGTATATAAATATTAATTTTTCTTACCCCATTGGTAAATATTTAGTTTTAGCTTTAAGCATAAGTATAGCTAAGTTTAGTAAGGTTTAAACATAAAACATGGGGAAAATGCCCTTTTTGCATTGTGGGATTACTGTGGTTTTGAGTGCATGTGTGCTGGTTTCAGTCTTGATTGGTGTGTTTCAGGTGGGGAACCTTGGCCTCCTCTTCATGCTGCTGTTCTTCATTTATGCTGCACTGGGGGTGGAATTGTTTGGAGAGCTGGGTAAACACATACTATTCCTCTTTAACTCCCATCCTCACTGACTCTTTCTTGTGGTTCTTCTGAGTTCAAAGCTGAATTTGGCAGGACTGCATAGGTTACATTGAGACAAAGCTTTTAGGTGAAAAGAAACATTCACAATAGTATGCAACAATACAAACTCTCTCTACGCCTCTATCTGTTCCCCTCAGTGTGCAACCAGGACTACCCATGTGAGGGTATGAGTCGTCACGCCACCTTTGAGAACTTCGGCATGGCGTTCCTCACCCTCTTTCAGGTCTCCACTGGCGATAACTGGAACGGCATAATGAAGGTACAGCAGAACAAAGAACCATAGTACCATGAGCATCCCTTTGTTAAAAAGAGAGGTGGGGACAAGTTAGTAAAAAACCTTTTAAACTTTGAAGTTGTCAGATTTTTTAAAGAAGAAATTTTAAAAGAAGTCTTATGCTCACCAAGACTGCATGTATGTGATCAAAAATAGTGAAATATTATTACCATTTAAAATAGCTGTGTTTTTTTTTTCAATATACATTTTTTTATTCCTGTGATGGTAAATTACTCCATTACTCCAGTCTTGCTGATACGTTTCTTTTTATTATCAGTGGTGCTTAATATTATTGTGTAAACCATAATACAAATTTTTTTTCAGGATTCTTTGATGAATGGAAAGTTCAAAAGAACAGTATGATATAGAAATATTTTGTAACATTATAAATGTTAACTGTCACCTTTGATCAGTTTAATGTGTCATTGCCTTAAAGTATTAATTTCTAAAAAAAAAAAAAAAATATCTTACAGACCCCAAACTTTTGAACAGAAATGTAGGTTCAACCAGAAATTGCTAATACGTAGCTCATTAATATTGATTAATGCATAAATCATTTTAAATTATGAATAAACAGTCTGTGATGAATGTATTTTTCCCCCAAAAAAATATCTTCAATATCAAGCTAAATTCCGTGGCTAGGGAATTTTATTTAATACGAGAATTTATTTTATTTATTCCTATTAATTTGATAATGTTTTTAGAATAAAATTTGTTGTTTTTAACTAATTAAACAGTGATGTGTGTGAACAGTCATTCTTGCAAGCTGATTCAAGTATTAAAATGAGCTGACATATTTAATTTGATATCTTCATCCATCTGCCACTGTTGTCCCTGAGATTTTGTAGATTAGTGGATAAATGCAGGGATCAGCAGTTCCAAACCAAATATGATTTAGATTTGAATATAAGATGTTCAAGACCATAATAAAAAGACCCTAATTGCATTAGGCTTATACTGTACCAGCAACAGGAATACATTTCTTTTGTATTTTGTTTTATGATTGCATCCTGGAAAAAACAACTTGCAAGTAGAATCGACAAGAGAACATTGCTGTTATCACTTTGTGTGACTGAAGAGAATGAGCACTGAGCAAAATATAAAAAAATAACAAACTCCAACGCTGGATCTGAATTCATTATAACACGCAAAACAAAACTGAATCAAATGAGAACTTGCTTCTTCTGTGTTAGGTTCACTGTCATTTCATTAAATGTTGGGAACTACAGTAAATAAGCTCTTGCAAAGTGCCCTTAAAAGTGTGCTTAAAAGTACCCATTTAAGTGCAGAGTACTCGACAGAAGAAGCTGACAGATTGCTTGTGGGTGATATGACCAGCACTTCAGAGACACATTCACAAGCAAGACGCTTATGGTTTCTATCCATAAGTTGATCAACTTTGTATTTAAATTTATATAAAATGGGTAAAAGCAGTATATATATATATTTATATTTATATATATATATATATATATATATATATATATATATATATATATATATATAAAACAACATTTATATTGTTATTGCGTAAGAAATACCTATTAGGTTAAATGGCCCCAGATGTCTTATACCGTATATGATATGAGTGGCAGGCAGTGGGGGCCCAGAATGAACTAGCTACAGCCCTGGTTTCTAACGCATTTCCGCAGTGAAGAGTCCAGCATAGATTGTTATGAAAAGTCTTTTGAGCTAGTGGCTTATACATCTTCAGCGTCACAATCTGTTCTCACCACTTTTCCCGCACATTTCTTGATCTCCTTTTGGTTTGTACATCATTTAATTATAACCTGCCGCCTTTCATCTGCTCTCCCTCTAACCTGCCGTTTATATGGTAGGTATATATGATGGAGGAACTACCAGCTCAGCATATTCAGTGCAGTAGTAAAGCACACCTGAATAAATGAGAACACATTGGCACGATATCGATGCATAGCACCCCACACACACCAGAGTGTGTTTTTGATGGAGGGTGACAGTTCCCCCCATTAAGGCACACACACAATCAGTTTTACGGTTGATGGAGGCTTGCAGTGGTTTCCTGGCAGCTAGAGCACATCAGAGCTTTAAATTACAACCTGAGTTCCTACATACCTGCTGAGAAGCCATCGCCTCCCCAAACCCAAACCGCATGCATGAGTGGCCAAGCACAATTACTGCGAGCGACTCGGTTACTGCAGCTTTGAAGGAAAGAAGTAGAGAGTGTTTATTACATCAGAATAAATAAAAAAGAAACTGTCAGTCTGGGATTTGTTCCTGTAGCTCATGGTTACCAGAAATCTGTAGGAGATCGAAGCCATGATCAATTTAAATTAAATAAAAGCAAATATTTATTTTAATTTGTCATGTGTTCAGTGCACTACCCTATTTAAACAGTTATTGACATTTCAGATAGAAAATAAAAATTAACTTAAGGGGCCGTTCACATATCACATCTAAAACGCGTGGAAGGCAGGGCTTCGCCGCTGTCTACTTTCCAACGCGCTTGTGCTCCCGTGGCGTCTGTTGTTGCTATGCAACCATGAACTGCGCTTTCCACAACGACGAGGACGTTTCAGTAATAGATTTCCACTACTGAAAAACGCTTGCTGTAGCTCTGCTACAAGATTTATTTAAGGAGAAGATAATAAATGCCCGAGGCATTCTGAAAAGAATGCGCCTAAAAAAATCACAAGTGTGATTAGGAGTGTGCATTAACATTTGAAATAACAAACTTGAGCGAGCAGAATATAAAAATGGCCCCAGCGTTTTTGTCTTGTTTTCAAGTGCAAATATCTAAACATCCTTAAAAAATATGTATTGTTCAAAAATTTTAAAAAATAATAATAACAATATATAAGATAATTATTTAATGTTTTGTATTTTATTTTATGTTTGAATTGCTTTCAGACATTGTCTTGAATGAAGTTTGTTTTTCTCATCCAGAGAGAGAGAGAGAGAGAAGATACAATGCCAAATTCATTTAATCCGGGGTGGTGTTTGTCTTGTTTTCCTGCCTAAAATAAAATAACCTGTAGTAAAAAAAATGTATTGTATTTTAAGGATGTTCATATATTTTTATGAACATTTTTATGAAGACAAAATTGCAGATGAACTATTTTATGTATGTAGTGAACCTGATTTGTCTAGTCAAATGAACATAACTAACATAATGGTAACTCTCTCTTCACTCCTGTAGGACACTCTTCGAGAATGCCCGCAGGGTGAATACGCCTGTAATCCCAGCCTGCAGTTCATCTCTCCTATGTACTTTGTGAGCTTTGTGCTCACGGCCCAGTTTGTGCTCATCAACGTGGTTGTGGCGGTACTGATGAAACACCTGGATGACTCTAATAAAGAAGCCCAGGAGGAGGCAGAGATGGATGCAGAGATAGAGATGGAGCTGGCCCAGGGAGCGCTCTGCTGCATCTTAGGAGGGGTGGCTGGAGACGACAAGAGCGGTGGGGGGCATCTGGGGTCTGGTCCCAGCTCTACTGCTCTACCTCACTCCCACGAGCCCAACACCAGCAGGACACGCCACTCACCGGCCCAGGTAGGACACATCACTGGCAGGGAATGATAAACAGATTATTGATGGAGGAATG
Organism: Phoxinus phoxinus; assembly: GCF_949152265.1. Lineage (NCBI taxonomy): Eukaryota > Metazoa > Chordata > Actinopteri > Cypriniformes > Leuciscidae > Phoxinus > Phoxinus phoxinus. The sequence continues at coordinate 26,477,975 of NC_136876.1, forward strand.
CATTCATGAATATTATGATTCAGTTTGATGGATGGATGAATAAATAAATAGATTTGTCATGGATTGATGAATTAATGATTTGGGTGAAAGGAAGAACAGATAGATTGTCACTGTGATAATAAATGGATGAATAATTAAATGATGGATGCATAAACGGATAGATTGTAGATGAAGGAATGTATTGATTAAGAAAAGGTTTGACTGAATGGATGGTCACAATGATGGATATTGGAGGTGTGATTGATAAAGAGATAAATTAACTGATTGTTATTGGAAGAATGAATTGGTGAATATTTGGATTGGTTGGATGAATTCTTGCATGAATGTATGTATTTGCTTGTTTGTTTTTATTCAGCAGGGACTATTAAATTGATCATAAGGTGACAGAAAAGGCAATTATATTGTCACAAAATGTTTCCATTTCAACTAAATGCTGTCATTTTGAACTTTCTATTCATCAAAGAATCCTAAAAATAACGTATCAAAAATATTAAGCAGTACAACTGTTTTCAACATTAATAATAATAAGAATAAGGGTTTCTGCGAGTCTTAAAAGTCTTAATTCACCGGTCATAAATCAGAGCAAAGTCTTAAATTCATGAAGTCATAGCATTAAATGTCATAGCATGCATTGCAAAAAAAAAAAATAGATACCTTCCTTAGTATTTTTGTCCTGTTTTTCACAAATACAAATATTGAGATGCAAATGTAAAATAAAGTCTTGAAAAAATTAAGTGAGTTTATGCTTAAAACAAGAACAAATATCATCAATTAGCCTAGTCGTTAAAACTTCCATTTGAATTAAGTTTCTTAGTCCATTGGCACAGGCTTCAGAATTTCATAGAAAACAAGACTTCATATTTGGTCATTTCTCCAGTAAATGCATCTTGATTTAGGAATCTTTAAAAATTTGCACTGGAAAACAAGACAAAAAATACTGAGGAAGAACATCACGTTTTTTGCAGTGTGATCAGAACGTACAGTAAAAGTTATTTCCATAATCTAGTGGTTGGAAGCAGAGCGAATCAAGCTTTTTTGTTTTTGTAGAATGACTTAAAGAGTAACGGATATCTGTTTAATGTTATATTTTCAAACTCTGAAGTGCTGCTAATAGAACTCATTGTTTTCTCGCTAGACTTTACATTTAGAGAACATATGGATAATACTACAGTACATACACGTACTTGCTCTTAAAAAAAGTCTTAAAGTCTTAAATTTACCTTCATAAAACCTGCAGAAACCCAGCTTGAACATCAAATCAGCATATAATAATGATTTCTGAAGGAAGATGTGACACTGAAGACTGGAGTAATGATGCTATAAATTCAGCTGTACCATCACAGACAGGAATAAATTATGTATTAAAATAGAAAACGGTTCATTTAAATTGTAATAATATTTCACAATATTAATGATTTACTTTTTTTTATCAAATAAATGCAGCCTTGGTGAGCAAAAGAGACCTTTCAAAAACAAACGTTGAAATGGTAGTGTATGCTTAAAATTTGCATTGACAAAATGTCACTTGCTATGTAGAAAATCTTCTGACATGCAAAAATGCATTTTTTTCCCACTTCTTTTCCATTTTCATATCTCAAGCATAGTCTGATGTACTGTATGTGATGGTATATATGCTCAAGTGACCAAAATGATACTTTTTAAATTGAACGGGTGACATAGCTTACCCACTCATCTCCCCAGTAGCAGGATCTCTAGTGATTGACACATTTCTACTATCATGTGATATCATATCATGTGTCTTATATACAGTATCATAATAAGTAGCCATGAATAGATTAATAGATGGATGGATGGATGGATGGATGGATGGATGGATGGATGGATGGATGGATGGATGGCTGGATGGATGGATAGATGGATGGATGGATGGATGATTTCTGGATGTTCTGTACAAGTTTCTGTACAAGTCTGTAGTGTTTTGTAACAATCATTTGCCTTAATGCATGGAAAAATGTTAGCGCCCTTTGCTTATGAAGTATGATTTGGGTCTGCTAAAAAGGGCAAAAGAGGCATAATGAGGGGGAAGGAGAAGCCACAGAATGAGATGTTTTCATTATAGATCCTCAGGACTCGCCCTAGCTTGGGCCCTGTCACCATGGCAACACGTTGTGTCAGTCTGCATATGTCTCTTAGATATGTAAACTACAATTACTCACCTTTTGTAGTTAAGTTAAGGATCAAATGATTAACTGCTAAATCAAATCCATCAGTCCCAACCAAGTTCCTCCCATGTGCATGCATGACTGGACTGCTAAAAACAGAATTCTGACAAATGTTGTGATGCGCTCGCACAGACACACACACACGCTATGATGACTCACTGTCAGGCAGCTATTGTGGAGCTATAATTGTCTTTACCTGTCCATTTTTAGCTTCTGCAGCAGATTATGTAACTGCCGAGAGAAGAGGAAAAGAGAGGAGGAGGACAGAGAGAGAATGGAATGGAATGCTAATTGAAGGGTAGAATTCATTGCAATGTTAAGCACATGGATTCAATGGTGATGCTGGGCTTGTTTATGCACCTAAATTGTAAGCGTTTTTACATGCTCATGCATTCAGGTGTATGGCAATATAGATTGGAACATTTGAACTTTACACTCAGAAGAAAAAAACACTAGTTTCTACAAATAGGGTATGCAATAGGGCCTCAAATACTTACAATTTAAGAAATGGTCAAATAACCAGATTTAAACATTAACGTAAACAACGGAGAACACTAAACTGTAAACAAAACAAAACAAGGGCTTATAAACACAGGGAGTAATCAAGGGGAAAACAGAACAGGTGTGGAACTAATTACAAACCATAACAACAGGTGAACGAACTGGAACTAAGGCAAAATGGAGACAATGAAAATCAGACTAAACAAGGCATGCACAAAACAATATCATGCATGTATATCATGCACATTTATTTTTCTATAGCATCTAGCTAGTAAAGAGTTAAGCAAAATGTTTGTTTAATAGTACTGATAAATTTATTTTTGATTAATTAAAATTGAATTGATAATTATTTACTCATTTTCAACTTTGATTATCACTGATCAACTTTGGTTACAGGTTTGAAGGTTAAAGGATAATTCCGGTATTTAACACCTTGAGTCTATATTGTAGTTTGTTTTGGATGAACAAGAGTGGTGGACGACATTTTTTTGACAATGGTTCCTCTCTCGAGTTTTTGACTATAAAAGAATTGGCCATGGACCCATTTAACATTGGAGTCAATGGGCATGTCCGAAAATGTCATTAAAACAGCCAATAATGTTCGTTTACAAAATTGTTAAACTCACCGAGTGGTTAGTGGTGTTCGTTGATGATTATAAACAATATATCGTCGCAATATATGATTCCAATCCGTTTATTTTGCTATAGTGGAACTATTTTTTCAGACACTTCACAACCGTGTAACTTCCGCTCAATATTTGAATCTGAAGCGTTAGCACCATAGATATTATATATGATGTCTATGGTTAGCACACTCCCGACCACTTGATGGCGATAACCAATGTTTATGTCTCGCGGGACACTCACGGTCACAGTCGAGTTCAACTTCATATTGCACTGTTCAGTGGTCACGTCTTTCAATATGGTTAGAATTTGTGCGGTCAAAAACTGCGGTAAAGAGCTCTGCTCGCTAGCCTTATGAGAAACGGAAGCGAGCAAAAAGACTACATCGACCAAATGTAAACAGCCCCCTTTCCGTTTCCGGTAGCGCATTTATATTAACGAGCACTCAGTCCTTCAACAGAATTCAATGGGATTTTACAAAATGACGAATAAAACACGACAGAAACTGTATTTCGCAACACTTTTTGTTTCTGGAACATCAACTAACATCACTAATCACTCGGTGAGTTGCACAGTTTTGAAAACTAATGTTAAAGGTTGTTTTAATGACATTTTCGGACATGCCCATTGACTCCAATGTTAAATGGGTCCATGGCCAATTATTTTATAGTCAAAAACTCGAGAGAGGAACCATTGTCAAAAAAATGTTGTCCACCACTCTTGTTCATCCAAAACAAACTACAATATAGACTCAAGGTGTTAAATACCGGAATTATCCTTTAAGCTTAATGATTGCAGTCAACATAATTGAGCAAATTAAATGAAATTATTTACTACCACTATTTTACGCATTTCTTCTGAGAATTGAATTCTTACAGAAGACCTGAAAAAATCCGTAAAAAAATTACAATTCTAGCATTTCGAGAATAAAGTCGAAATATTTCCGAGAAATATTTTAAATGTTGGTAGATTAGCACCTATAGAATTTCCTTTTGTTGAAAGCCCAGATAAAACTAAAAAGCTACTATTATGTTTAGATCCATGTCCGAGGCAGTTCGACTTCACGAGCGCATTTCTTTACAAAAAAAAAGCGAAGACTGTATTATTGTAATTTTCACTTTATTCCCCACATATTACGACTTTATTCTTAAAGCATGTCTCTATATATTCATAACGGGCATGTCTCAAGTCTTCAGCTGTCGTAGTGTGGGCACATGCGCTGAAAATATAGCTCCAGTGCTGGTTCCAAGATCCAAAGAGACAGATCACTGCCTGAAGGAAGTGATGTCACATACCTGTACAGGGTCTCGGGTAGATAGTGGCAAACACAAAGGCACATAATACAACACAGACTACACAGCAGCAGCTTTCCATGCAGTGAGTTCAGTCCTTATCACTACCTGCAGGCTCAGGGCTGAGCGATGGAGAGGGAGAGACAAAGAGAGACACCGAGACAGCAAAGAGGTATGCATGACAGTCAGCAAAACAGGAATTGGAAAAGCTAGTTTGATTTTAAGCAGAAGCCATGTCAGCAGACTCAAAGCATTTCATCTCCTCAGAGAGAAAGAGAGCAGAACGGAAGAAGGTTAGAAACACAAAGAATGCAAATGTGGCATTAATGAGCTTCATTTTTGTTTAAGTTTGTTTGACAGCAGGAGTTTTCACGAAATTGATGTTTTCTGTTTATAGTAGATAGTACTGCCCACCTACTTAGACTAAAACCATAAATATTTTACTGTACTTGTTTCTGTCCTGGTATGTGGCAGATATGAAGCTAGTGATGGGACGGTTGATACCGGGGCTCCGATGCTCTGACGCAGTTTTCAAAGCACTATTGTATCACACACTGTACCGATGCTTGTATCGAAATGACAATACCACGTGATTGATTGACGTTTGAAGCTTCGAACGTCATGCAGTATCGGAAGGTAACACTACACTTCCATATAACATCATTTATATTTTTTAAAAACAGCATACCCAAAACATTTTTTTAATTACAATTACCGGTACTATAATTATTGATCAATATGTGAATCCGTTGACCAGGCTACACATGACACGAGTTGTGGTCTCATTGGCACAAATTAATTTAGATGAGATTAGATAGAACTGTATCGATCCCACACTTGTCTGTCACAGACTTCCGAAGCATTGTTTGGTCACGTGATTTTTCTGCTCTGCGGTGATTTGTTAGATATGGTGGAGAAAACAAGTGTGACACCAGATGTCACTAATGCGCATTATGTTAAAAGCTTTGAGTAATTAACCTTTTTTCAACACAATTTGATCATCACTATAAATGACGAAGGAATAAATGAAATAGTCTTTAATTATATCTTCCAACACAAGAAACAGGAAAATAACAGCAACCTCGTAACATTAACAATACAGGACAAGGGGCCGACTGACACTGAGCGCCAGATGTACTAATGCTTTTGCACCCACTTCAGGAATATTTTTTTCGTAAAGTGTGCATAAAATCATGGCGAGGTATGTACGAATGGGATGCACCGAGATGAAAGCGCAGACTACCTGTCGCGGGAACTGAATATGCATCGTGTCATGCATATGCATTCACGGGATGGTCAAGGGTAAAGTGTTAATGTAAGGTAAGTGTCACATAAAGAGATGGGAGGGGAAGTATAATTTACGCACAATTTACGGTATAGTGGGGGGGACAGGCGCTGATTACCTGATGAACTGCAGGTTTGGTACATAACGGAAAATTGGGTCAAATGAAAATGGCAAATGAACACAATAAAAATCTAAGACAAAACTAAACATAACCCTGACAATTGTACTTTATTTTATATTTACTTTGTTTTCATTCTAATGCTAATAAAAATGATCATATATATATATATATATAGATATATATATAGATATATGTAGACAGTGGGCAGAACAAGTATTTGAAACACTGCCAATTTTGCAGGTTTTCCTACTCACAAAGCATGCATGTGTTTTATCATAGGTACACTTCAACTGTGAGAGACGGAATCTAAAAAAATCTAAAATCCAGAAAATCACATTGTATGATTTTTAAATAATGAATTTGCATTGTATTGCATGACATAAGTATTTGATCACCTACCAACCAGTACGAATTCCGGCTCTCACAGACCTGTTCTTCTTTAAGAAGCCATCCTGTTCTCCACTTATTACCTGTATTAACTGCACCTGTTTGAATTAGTTACCTGTATAAAAGACACCTGTCCACACACTCAATCAAACAGACTCCAACCTCTCCACAATGGCCAAGACCAGAGACATAAGGACATCAGGGATAAAATTGTAGACCTGCACAAGGCTGAAATGGGCTACAGGACAATAGGCAAGCAGCTTGGTGAGAAGGCAACAACTGTTGGCGCAATTATTAGAAAATGGAAGAAGTTCAAGATGACGGTCAATCTCCCTCGGTCTGGGGCACCATGCAAGATCTCACCTCGTGGGGCATCAATGATCATGAGGAAGGTGAGGGATCAGCCCAGAACTACACGGCAGGATCTGGTCAATGACCTGAAGAGAGCTGGGACCACAGTCTCAAAGATAACCATTAGTAACACACTACGCTGTCATGGATTAAAATCCTGCAGCGCAAGGTCCCCCTGCTCAAGCCAGCGCATGTCCAGGCCCGTCTAAAGTTTGCCAATGACCATCTGGATGATCCAGAGGAGGAATGGGAGAAGGTCATGTGGTCTGATGAGACAAAAATAGAGCTTTTTAGTCTAAACTCCACTCGCCGTGTTTGGAGAAAGAAGGATGAGTACAACCCCAAGAACACCATCCCAACCGTGAAGCACGGAGGTGGAATCATCATTCTTTGGGGATGCTTTTCTGCAAAGGGGACAGGACGACTGCACCGTATTGAGGGGAGGATGGATGGGGCCATGTATTGCGAGATCTTGGCCAACAACCTTAGTAAGAGCATTGAAGATGTGTCGTGGCTGGGTCTTCCAGCATGACAACGACCCGAAACACACAGCCAGGGCAACTAAGGAGTGGCTCCGTAAGAAGCATCTCAAGGTCCTGGAGTGGCCTAGCCAGTCTCCAGTCCTGAACCCAATAGAAACTCTTTGGAGGGAGCTGAGAGTCCGTATTGCCCAGCAACAGCCCCGAAACCTGAAGAATCTGGAGAAGGTCTTTATGGAGGAGTGGGCCAAAATCCCTGCTGCAGTGTCTGCAAACCTGATCAAGAACTGCAGGAAACGTATGATCTCTGTAATTGCAAACAAAGGTTTCTGTTCCAAATATTAAGTTCTGCTTTTCTGATGTATCAAATACTTATGTCATGCAATAAAATGCTAATTATTTACTTAAAATCATACAATGTGGTTTTCTGGATTTTTGTATTCCGTCACTCACAGTTGAAGTGTACCTATGATAAAAATTACAGACTTCAACATGCTCTGTAAGTGGGAAAACCTACAAAATCGGCAGTGTATCGAATACTTGTTCTCCCCACTGTCTATATATATATATATATATATATAGTATGTGCTTCTTTTTTTGTATTATCTGTAGATTTTATCTCTTTATTATTTTGCATTGCTGTAATTTATTTCACACTGTTCCTCATTTTTCACTGTTCTTACAGTATTTATCTGAAGATAAGCTGCTTCCAAATGGTTTGTCATTTCAGACATACTGTTATTTGTTACACTGTTAAAACTTGTGAAAACTGAGCAGCAGATTGTGAAATAGAGGTTTACATCCTCTATAGTTCAAGCTCAGTTCAGTGTGTATTTATAACAGAACATATTTTAAATGCAGTGGGAAGTCACCTCCCACTCTAGACACCTCTTCTGAATTGTGCCTTGCGCACTGACACACTGACTGCAGCATTTTTGCTGAACAACTCTTCTTATCCTCAAAGCACTTGAACTTTTCTGGTCACACTGTATAGTTCAGTTTAGTTTAGTTTCTTATAAAGCACATTTCTACTGCCAAAAAGTGCTGTACAAAAACAAACAAAGAATACAAACACAACAACTTAAAACATTAATATTGACCAAGAAAAGAAGAGTCGCATGGTGCTGTCAAGTATGTGTATTTGATAGGGGTGTAATGATACATTGTTATATAAAGATATCGCAATATAAAAATGTGACGATATGTCTCGTTGATGTAAACAATATGATTTGCAGTATAGGATTAGTTTTGTCCAAGGCTTACTGTATTTATTAGGTAGAATTCACCCAAAAATGTAAATTCTGCAAGCTGTCTGTGTAAAAGATTCAACAAATACCTGCATTGAAAGCGAGAGTATACTGTGTGAGGAAAAAATGAAAGTTTATGGAGATTTCAGTGACATTGCTACATTAAACTACTATATATAATGTTGAATATAATGTAATAATATTTTTTTAGTAATAATAATACAAAACTCTTTATTTTGGCTTAAAATATCGCAATAGTATCATATTGTGATTTGTGACATGAGTGTATCGTTACACCCCTATTTAATTTTGACAGTATCCATGAAAGATGGGTAACAGAGCTTGTCCAGAGCTTTTTGCCATTACACCTTGTTATTTTTGTGTATGTGTGGTCTGAGTTGCTTTATCCCTGATGGATGGATGGATGGATGCTGAAAATTGAGCTTTAGTAAGGTATGATCTAGAGTGACTTTACCAGCTCAAAAGGTGCGTGGATGCAGACAATATAAAAAGTGCAAAAAAGCAAACCCGTCAATTTAAGAAAATACTGAGTTACTCATACAAAGAAAATTAACAACAGCTGACAAGCCCACTCAAGACATCACACTAATTGGTTAAAAGGTTAATGATCAAGATAAAACAATCACCCAATCAAAAAACATCCTCATCAAATTGGCATGTTTTACCTATTTCTACATCATAAAGAATTAAGTCATCAAACAACAAGGCCAAATCGCACAAAAAACCAACAACAGTCAAACAATAAACAATATCACAGAAACTCTTTTTTGCACTTTGAAAATTGAGCTTTCCATCACAAGAATAAATTCCATTTTAAAATATAAAACAGCTATTTTAATGTCTAATAAGATTTCACAATATTGCTGTTTTTACTGTATTTTTACACAGTTAACATTTAAATACTACTTAAAAAAAAAAAAAAAATGATGATGGATCCCAAACTTTAGTATAGGCAAATACGAAATATCTGGTATATCTGATGGTACTCAGTGTGCGTTAATGTGTCAGTCTGGGAGGAAGCATCGTGTGCTGATTAGGTCCCCGGCAACACATCATTTCCCTCATGCTCAGCATTGTGCAAAACCGCTGCTAAAGTCAGCAGAGGAGGATAAATCGAAATTTAAAAAAAAAAAATTGAACATTGAACAGACAGTGAGACAGACTTTGCCTTGTATCGGTATCAAGTTCACAACCATCTCTGGTTGAGTCACCTACCTGTAAAAAAGCCTGTAGATGCTGCTTTTCATTGAATTCACACCTGTTTGTGCCATGTGTTAAATGATTTGTCACCGGGAAGCTGCCAGAATGCTCATTAAAAGATGGTTTAGAGGTGTACAATCTCTTATGCTCAGATTTATGGAGACAGGTGATTTGATGAGCTCTGAGCCATATTCCGAGACACCCATATGCTGAAATAACATTAAAACTACATCCTTGACAATTATACATTTCCCCGTTCCATCCGGCTGATACGAATTATGACCCTCGTCTGCTGCACAGGTGAGACTGTAACACCCATAAATGTGGCGCTTGTGCTCAGAACCATATTGAAAAAGATTGTTCTCACACTACAGGCCGTGACCGTGTCGACCTGTGCATTGGCGCAAACAAACCCGAGCTGCATGGCCATTATCTTTGTGGGTCATGGCTAGAACCATAAATTGGTTAAACCTCTGGACTACAGAGGTGTATGTGATCCTCTAACACAATGCACTGCTAGGTGCTAATCTTCAGGGGATAATAACAGCCTGTGAGTTGGTGTCAGGCCAGGTGTGAAGTCTTGCAGTCTAACTCTCATTAGAGCTGCTGAGGTGAACGTTACGGCTTTACTGTTTGTTGGTGTTTGTAACAGCTCTTATTGTACTGTTAGGGCTTTTGTTAGACCGTTTGTTGTGCATAAGAGGTTGCCTGTTGCTTATAAGCAAGAGCTCTCAGAATTAGCAGGCAGGCCGGCCTAATCAATTTTCATTCAGTCATTTTAACTTAATTGTTTATTTGCGTAGGAAATCAAAAGCATTTGGCTCCAACTAGCTGGCAGTGACGCAAAGAGTGCAATTACCTGGGGAAATAAATGATTGTCATTAGGTAACGCCACATTATGATTGTGTTAGATTGATCCTTTAGTTGACTGCTTTCTAAATTGCTCTGTTGGGTGGATTAAATGTAGAATTGTCAGATCTCTATTCTTTCTCCCCAAAACGTATTTTGTTGTGGAATCGTACTTGCACAAAATTTTCTTTATCTTGATATTATAATTGAGTGATGTGGCTTTTATGAAGGAAGCTAAAGCAGACGTTGATTGATGCAGGTGAAATGTTTTTGTTTGTTTACAGCCCTCAAGTTTAGCCAAATTTCAAAAACTTTTGAGGTGCCCCAGACGTGTTTTCAAACTTTTATCGCTTTGAATTAACTTTTTTTCCCCACAAAGGTTTTTTGCTTAGCGGCTACAAGTGTGAGTGTGTGTGTTTGTGTGTATGTGTGCAGGTTTAGCCCTCTGCACAGCTGCTCTTTGAAGCTCTGCAGCTGTAAGGCTCCTATCAAACGCCATCATTAAGACCATCCCTGTGACAGTGAAGGAGACCCTTTCTCTGACCCTACCCTCTCATTAGTGTGTGTGTGTGTGTGTGTGTGTGTGTGCATGTGTGCGTGTGTGTGTGTGTGTGTGTGTGTGTGTGTGTGTGTGTGTGTGTGTGTGTGTGTGTGTGTGTGTGTGTGTGTGTGTGTGTGTGTGTGTGTGTGTGTGTGTGTGTGTGTGTGTGTGTGTGTGTGTGTGTGTGTGTGTGTGTGTGTGTGTGTGTGTGTGTGCAGGTGGGTTTTATGTTCTACTTCATAGTACAAGGACCATCTCAATGTGTGCTATTATGGATGCACGGCACCGTGATGGCTATCGACCGATATTAGAGTATTTATTTGTTTATTATTATTTAGTACTTAATTTTTTTTATTGATATTGGATTTAATTGTGCATGCTTATTTCCCCTATATGTACATTTCGATTAATTTTTCCTTAATTTAATACTCATATAAAATGAAAACCTTAAAACCTAAATTAAAATTAAAACCTAAATTATTAGCATTAAAAATGCTAATAATTTAGTCACTATTAAATGTTATATATAGCAAATCTTAAATTTTGATATCCACTTTTTATTCTGTACATTATAATGTTGTGATGTCATGTATTTCAAATTATTGATTCTTCTTTTTAGTGTTTTATTTTAAAAATGATTTAGGTAAAGTTTGAAAGAATTTTACTATAGCCATTTATCAGCCATAACATTATCAGGTTATTGTATCCAGAATTGTATTATTGTGCATCCCTATTTGATATATTTTAAGTCATCCAAATGTTATAGAATTACAGTTGTTATTCATACTGAGTCGTGCACTGTACCCCCCTCATCATAGATTTTGGGAAAGCGTTCCCAGATCTTCAAACCCCCAGTCTATGGCCCTACATTTTCTCAGTGTGTGAGTAATTGTTAATAACTCTGGTGATGTGTGTTTGTATCGCAGGAGAACTTGTGGCTGGACAGTGTGTCTTTGCTTATCAAAGATTCATTTGAAGGAGAGATGCTGATGATTGACAACCTCTCTGGCTCTGTCTTCCATCATTACTCCTCTCCACCCGTCTGCAAAGATTGCAGGACTCATCCGCAAGAGGTACGGCTTCACACTAGAGATTTGTCAGTGTTGCAAATGCACATGCCAGTATTTTTGATCATTTTCACAGAATTGCATGGCCCCCAGAATATTTTGTTGTATAAATATCTGAACATGCAGTATATCAAAAGAGAGAACAGAGCCTCTGCTTTTAAACACACGAACAAACAAAAAATCCAGCTTCATGCACTTTTTTTTTTTTTTTTATCAACACTTGAATATGGGTAAGTTTCATTTAGAAAAGCAACATTTTAAACAAAAACCTGAGAAAATCACGTTGTTGTCAAAGACCACGCTCTGGGCGGATTCAGAACGGTGATCAATATATATATATATAGAGAGAGTAGATTGAGTCCATCAACACCCCCAAAGCTTCACAGTTAACCCTTCCTGGGTCGACATTTCATTCAGCAACGGTTGGCAGTTTTGATTTATATGCTGTTTGAGGATCGTGTTATTTTACATTTGCTTAAGCAATGCTTCTGTCACTTGTTTCTGCTTCTTCTTCGGCTGTGTTTTGATCTGGAGATTCTGTACTTTTTCAGAAGATGCACAATTGAGCCCCCCTACCATATAACATTGAAAACATGAGCCGTGTTTCCAATGCAGGAACTTTCCCTAGGGACTTTGGGGTGGTACTCGGTGTGTTTCAACTGCACGGACCAGGGTCTAAATGAAGTTCTGGGTAAAAATGTCCTCCTCAGAAAGTCACACCTGCGATGTAAATTATCCAGATAGAAATTTGTTGCCCATTCTCAGTGGGAAAGTGCCCAAGCAACAATCGCTTAGCAACATTGCCCTGAAAGTTGACCTGTGTATCATCACCTTTAAGAGTTGTTTACTATTCGAATCAACAATGGGGTTTAAAAAAATACAGCCGATGGACTGACGACAAGGTTCAGGCTTTATTAAGGTGAAACACGAAAAATTTGAATATCGTGCAAAAGTTCATTTATTTCAGTAATTCAACTTAAAAGGTGAAACTAATATATTATATTTACTCATAACATGCAAAGTGAGATATTTCAAGCCTTTATTTATTATAATTTTGATGATTATGGCTTACATAAAATATATGTCATGAAATATCTCACTTTGCATGTAATGAGTCTATATAATATATTAGTTTCACCTTTTAAGTTGAATTACTGAAATAAATTAACTTTTGCATGATATTAAACATTTTCGAGTTTCACCTGTATATGCGGAGGACCAAATCCAGCGGGAACTGGAAAGTCGTGCGCAGTCCTACGTCACTGGACTAATTTGCCTAATTTTGCCTAATTGGAAACACGGCTATGGATTGCCAGAAATTTCTGTCAATGGTGGGGAAGCGTTGTGTTCGAAATTATGGAAAAGTCTGTCAATGGCAGGAAAAAAAAGTTAGACCAACCTACATCGAAACCCTTCCGTATTTATTTCAAAATTTAAATGACATTTTCTGAATTTGAATTGTCTTAGCAAACACGATGCAATGTTAATTTAAAGAAGTATAATTCAAATAAATTGAAATTCAAATGACTGTAATTTTTTTTTTGAAAGTAAAGTTTGAATGTTTGGCCTCACCAAATGTTTGAAATTAGTCTTTAAGGTTTGCACATTGGATGTGGATGGATGGATGGATGGTTTTACGTGTACTACAGTACATCATTTGATGTACACACACAAAGTATCCCAATGCTTGTGTCCCATCACAGTGACAGACAGGATAGGGTTAGTTCAGGAAAGAAGTAATTCAATGGGTAACCTCCACACCTGTCATTCTGCCAGGCTGCCAACAATGTCAGTCCATCAGTCTGTTTCCATCGCCTTTTATCTGCTCTCCATACATCTCTGATTTGCAAGCTCTTCTCTCTCACTCACTCTGTTTTGACTCTAAACATCTCTCTTCTTGAATTACCCAAATTTCTTCTTTGAAAAGTCATCACGATTTCAGACCATGAACCATGCTCTCCATATCAATTCAAAGTCTCTTTTGGCAGTTTTATTACTCAAAAATCACCACAATCTGCAAACTCTATTCATTGGTCTGACACAGAAATTCAAATACTATGAAAGGATTTTAATGATTAAATCCCCTCTCAATTCTCATTGCTATAAATTCTGGTCCACAGCAGATCCACATGGCTGAACTGGAGCAGGCGTCTCTGAGGTCGGAGCAGCTTTCAGATAAGTCATCCTCACCAGCACTGCCTGATGACCTCAGCCTGGATGAGCAGAGCGTGTACCAGATGGCTGCCAAGGAGGGCAAGGTGAACTTTTCTCTCAGAAAGATGATTGTGTCACAATGCTTCGCCCCCTTAATTATCTCAGTATCCACACTTACAATTTAAAATATTCAAATCTTTTTAAAAAGGGATGCACTATTATTAGGATTCTTGCTAATATCCTAAAGCCACTAATTATGTTCATGTTATGGCCAATAACTGATAATGGTTCATATTAAACTGTTGCACTATTTTGTCTAAATAAAAAATAATCATTAAAACATGCATTTTAAGATATATACACCACCAGTCAAAAGTTCTGAATCAGAAAGATTATTTAATGCTTTTAAAGGAAGTATCTTCTGCTCACCAAGGCTGTATTTATCAAAAATACAGTAAAACAGTAATATTGTAAAATAGTATTACAATTTATAATAAGAGTTTGCTATTTTAATCTATTTTAAAATATAATTTATTTCTGTGATGGCAAAGCTGAATTATTAGCATCATTACTCCAGTCTTCAGTGTCACATGATCCTTCAGAAATCGTTATAATATGATGATTTACTTAATATTATAATTGTTGAAAACAGTTGTCGGCTTAATATTTATGTGATTTTTTCATTCAAGATTCTTTTATAAGAATTTTATTTGAAATAGAAATAATAAATGTCTTTGATGGCAATTTTGATCAGTGTAATGCGTCCTTGCTAATTAAAACTAAAGTATGAATTTCTTGAAAAAAAACTTTTAAATGGTAGTGTAGATTTACAATGTTATTAAATTATTTGTGGTTTATATATATATAAACATGTGATACTGGAGTAATGATGTTGAAAATGCAGCTTTGCATCACTGGAATAAATTACATTTTAAAATATATTCAAATAGAAAACTGTTATTTTAAACTTGTAATATTTACCAAATATTACTGGGTTTTTGTTGTTGTTATTTTTTGTATTTTTAATCAAATAAATGCAGCCCTGGTGAGCATAAGAGACATCTTTTAAAACCTTAAAAAATCGTACAGATCCCAAACTTTTGAATGGCAGTGTATATATACTGTAACGGTATATATATTGTATCATAGCTCATATTCCCCAGAGCATCAATCATATATTAGATCTGGTCCAAGCTGGTTGTTGAAGAAAAAGGTTTTATTTTAATGCCCCTTGGAAATGAACTACCTCTATCTGACAGATATAAAACTGCTGTAATCCATTACATCCCAAACTATGATCCTTTAATTGAATATAATCAGTTACAATGACCAGACTTGCACTAATTGGATTGAAGTAATCAAATAACTATAAGCTGTTAGTCCAAATCCTGCAGTCTCATGGGGCATGTAGCTCTGCTGCTCAACCAGCGTAGTTCTTCTGCAGACTTTAAACATCTCTATCTATTTGTTAGAGAAACACTGTACAGGACAATATGTGGGGCAGATGGCTCAGGTGATCCAGCAGAGCCTAATCGCTCCTTAAAGGAGTAGTTCACTTTCAAATGAAAATTAGCCCATCCTAGGTGTGTATGACATTCTTCTTTCAGACGAATACAATCGAAGTTATAATTAAAAAATATCCTGGCTCCAAGTTTTATAATGGCAGTGGATGGCAACCAACAGATTGAAGTTCAAAAATGTGCATCCATCCATCATAAACAAACTCCCAACGGCTCTAGGGGTTTAATTAAGGCCTTCTGAAGCAAAACGAGTTTGTTTTAAAAAATATATTAATTTTCAAAACTTTATCAAGTAAAATAAGTAGCTTCCGGGCCAAACGAACATACGGATTCCACTTAAGTCTAAAGCGCAACTTATGTGAGTAATTAGATTAGATTGTTTATTTAGCCACACGACAATGCCGGTGGAATTTGTTTTCGGTACAGTATGTTAAAGCTCTACATCATCATACATTACAAACAACAAATAGACAATACATTTCACAACATGTAACAATACAAGATACAGTGGAGTGGGTAAATAACCATGCGTAGTGTATGAGTGGACAAACTAAACTAAAGAGAGGAGTTCAGAGTCCTGATGGCTATGGGGAAAAAGCTATTTGTGAAGCGTTTGGTCTTGGTAGAGAGTGACCTGTAGCGCCTGCCTGAGGGAAGGAGCTGAACGAGGTGGTTCGCTGGATGTGTGGGGTCGGAGATTATTTTCTTTGCCCGCTTTACAGTCCGATGTGTATAGAGGGAATCAACTGAAGGCAGTGGTTTCCCTATGGTCTTGGATGCTTTATTGACAATCTGCTGTAGTTTTTTCTTTGTTTGGCTATCTGTGCTACCATACCATACTGTTATTGAAGATGTAATGATGGACTCGGTGATAGCGTAATAGAACAGAACAAGGAACTGATGTTTGATCCGGTGTTTTTTAAGCTGCCTGAGGAAATAAAGTCTTTGTTGAGCTTTTGCAATTATTTGATTAGTGTTAGTCGTCCACTTCAGGTTATTACTAATGTGTGTTCCTAGGAACTTAAAGGAGTCAGTGATGGTGATTGAATTGCCATTTATTTGTATGGGTGTTTTGGGAAATGGCCTACGTCTAAAGTCAACAATGAGTTCCTGGGTTTTGGCTGTGTTGAGCTGAAGGTCATTGTTCGAACATCAATTTACAGCTTGGTCCACCACCATGCGATACTGTGTTTCATCATTGTCTGAGATGAGACCTACAATGGTTGTGTCGTCCGCATTCTTTATTGTTTTCACTGAAGTGTCCGTAGATGTAAAGTATGCTGTATAAAGGGAAACGAGCCAAGGGGAAAGAACACAGCCCTGAGGAGCTTCTGTATTGAGGATGAGAGGGTGTGAGGTTATGTTATTAACCCTCACCCTCTGTGATCTATTCCACAGGAAGTTCCTTATCCAGTGGCATAGGGCTGGGTCAATGTTCATGTCCAAGAGTGTGGTAAAGAGTTTAAATGGGTTAATAGTGTTAAAAGCGGAACTAAAGTCTATGAACAGGATGCGTGTATAGGTGTTTGGTGATTCAAGATGTTGCCAGGTATGGTGGAGTGCTATGCTGATTGCATCCTCAACGGACCGGTTGGCTTGGTAGGCGAATTGATATGAGTCCATCAGCAAGGAAGTGCAGGATTTCAGGTATGCCAGAATAATCCGTTCAAATGCTTTCATTACCACAGATGTTAGGGCAACTGGTCTGAAGTCATTGAGGCAGGTGATCTTTGAGGACTTTGGCACAGGAATAATGATGGAGCATTTAAAGCATTGTGGGACTGTACAATGCGACGTACTGCTGATATTTACGCCACGTCATGACGCACTACGCTACTTCTGACGTCATGAGTTGCGCAAGTTGACTGCATATGGTCGTTTGGCCGGAAGCTCGAATTTTACTTTGTAACATGTTAAATATGAATATTTTTCTTCAGAAGGCCTTTATTAACCCACAGGAGCCCTTTGGAGTTCGTTTATGATGGATGGATGCACAATCTAATCCGTTGGTTGCCATCCACTGCCATTATAAAACTTGGAAGAGCCAGGATATTTTTTTATATAACTCTGATTGTATTCATCTGAAAGAAGAAAGTCATATACAACTAGAATGGGTTGAGGGTGGGTAAATCATGGGCTAATTTTCATTTTAAAGTGAACTATCCCTTAATCTCGTTTACTGTTATAGAAAGAAGCCCTGGATACAGAGAAACTGAAAGAGTAAAAGACTTGCTTCCATCATGAAAGCAAGATGTTAGCATATTAGAGTCCTAAAGCCTCCCAGGATACTGAAAGCTCATGCTAATGTTTTTGCTCAGGAAAGGGGCTGTGATGAGTGTCTAACCTCAGAAGAACCAGGGGGGAGAGGTCACAGCAGGTTACGGCGACCCTCTCAGGTTCACAGCTCCGGGGCAGAGGATGGGGCAGAAACGCATGGAGGCGGTTCTCAAAGTCCACATCACAACACACCTGCTCGTCACAGCATAGGTAATGCGGCACCTTCACAGTACTGCATGCTTTCCTGTAGCTCAGCACAGCGTTGGCGCTTGCAACGCCAAGGTCATGGGTTCGATTCCCAGGGAAAGCAAGAACTGATAAGAATGTAAATGTGTACCTTGAAATGCAATGTAAGTCGCTTTGGATAAAAGTGTCTGCCAAATGCGTAAATGTAAACTGCAGGAGTAATACTGGAGAACAAAGCAAGAAAACTGTTGTGCTGTTTGCTTCCTTCCTGCTATGCTAAGAGTTTGAATTTTAATTGAACACCTAAACAAGTTGACCTAACTTAAAAGAATTACAGTAAATTTGTCAGTCAAAAACTCAGATAGCAGCTAAAAACTTTTGTTCATCTAATGAACTTAAAAATTATTGTCAATGCAACTAAAGATTGTTTAGCATTTTAGCAATGCAAGGAGCTACAAACCTCATTCTTTCATCATTGTGTATGATTTTCAAAGCCCACTACATAATATTGATGTCTGGTTCGCGAACAAATTGTTCTTTTGAACCGGTTCTTTTTAGTCAACTTTTTTAGAGTATATGATCCTAGGATGACGTTTTTTGCCAACTCATTCAGCGTTTCAGTTAGTTCAACAGTACACTGAACTGAGAACAGTTTTTCGGGCATGTCCGACATGCTAAGAACTGTCTGCCGAGGGTTTCATAAAGGGGCAAAATGTATGTTTTATGGTTTTTCATGGTTTATGTAAAAAGGTGAGTTGATTAAGTTTATTTATTATTTTATGCTTTAGACATGTAAAACGTGTTTCACATCACTATTGGGTGCTTGAATAATAGAACTGAGTATTTGTGACATCATTGTGTGATTTATTCATTTTAATTCTACATCTGTAAATTCAAACTCAAATTGCCCTTCTGCATCCTATTTGCTACCTCAATTTAATTTCAATTAAAATTCAGTAACTGAATTTGTGTGCAGGTGGAGTTCCATGTAGCAGCAGTAATCAAGAGTACCCAGAGGTTTCCGAAGGTTCAAGCCACTCTAACACTCTTATTCGTCTCCCAGCTGAATTCTTCCACCCAGCTGCCGCGGTCCTCCCTGCACCCTCAAGAGGCCGACCGGGACACAAACCAAGAGGGCTCCGTCTAACTTCCCCAGCCTCATGGGCATCTCTACGCTCTCCTGGAGCAAACACCAGGCTGCTCACCACACAGGTATGTACTCAGTGTTTAAATGGGGCGAGGCTGGGGGGCTCCAGGACCTCCTATAACTCCCCAAAAAATATTCTGGGGGGGCCCCTGGTGTTTCATTGAAACTAGAAAACTAGAAACATAAAAACACGACAATACATTTGACATTGTTAGTTATTTGTCTTGGGTGTTTGCCCATTAACTTGAGCCCAAAATTCAAGATATGGTATAGTTAAAGCTGCCGTCGGCAAGTCTGGCAGATTGAGTGGACTTAGACAAAATTTTGAATGTTTACAACTCTCATGCCCCTCCCCCACTACGAACGAGCACCCGCCCATCGTCAGTGTGTGTGTACCTGATTTTCTGTGAACGCGTCCGTCTCTTCAGCATCGATCAACACCATAGACTCGGAGGTAGGCTGCCCTGGCTAATCTATCCATAGATAGCAATAACCGAGGAATTGGAAGCTTGTTATTAGATTTTCTCTCTGCCATCATGCTTCGCACAATCTTCAGGCGATCTTCAGGCGTGTCGTGTGCATGTGATGCTGTGATTTGTGCACGACCTGTGATTGACAGTCAGATCTCACACCCCCCTGCGCTGATTAGACCCGATGATCCGGGAGCGGTGGATTTTTGCAAAACAAAATAACACGCTCCAAGTGAAGTTAGAAGCTCTTTTTTTTCTAAAACCACCTTATTTATGTTGTTCTGTCGGATTATAGTGTCAATTTCACTGAATTTGATCAAAAAAATGTTGCCGACGGCAGCTTTAAGACAAGCAAAAGTGCTGGTTTCCCCTATTTTTATATAGTTAGGTCACTTTTCTTATGAGGGCAACCCAACAAGAGCTTTGACAGAATTTGAACACTGTATGGGCTTATGCATATCTACATCTTATACATCTTGTTATCAATTCGTTGCTAAAATATTTGGCCCTTCTGTCCTCAGTATCCATCTCACAGTGATTCCTCCCTGGCTACGGGCAGCTCAGAGGGTAGTCTACCGACCACCATGGAAGAAGGGCTCAGTTTCATCTTATCCACCCCCCAGCCCCTGCTGGACACCCTCCTCAACGAGCGCGCCAGTTTCTCGACAGAGACCCTGAGACCCAGTCCTCCAGCCCCCCAGAACCTCCAAACAACGAGGGGTCACCAGCGCAGCAGGAGCAACTGTGAAAAGAACATCCGTGCTGGAAGCACTCAGCAAGGCTCTGATGAGGATGTGGGGATGGTACGGTGCGGCTCTAACCAGACTTGTGACAGCCAGCAGCTCTCGGAGTCGCCGAGCAGCCTCTCGCTCACGTCACTGCTTCTGCCGAGCTCTCTAGCGTCCCCATCTGTGAAAAAGTGCAGCAGCACGGGCAGCTTAGACCAGGGAACTCTCACAACCCAAGAAAAGGTGTTTTCAAAAGAGCCACTGGATAATATCACAAGCCCCTGGAAAGAAAGGAAGGAAGGAGGAAGAGAGAGGCAGTTGGAGCCAGCACATGGAAAAGACGCGGAAAGTACAAGCCAAATAACAATCCTGGGCTCTAGAAAAAATAGATGAAACTCTACCTAGAGTTAGTTATTTCTAAAGCCCAGTACTCGATCTCTGTTTTTTTTTCAGGGAGCAGTTTGACGTGGCATTCCATCTCAAAGTCTTTTTCTCTCTAACT
This sequence comes from Phoxinus phoxinus, assembly GCF_949152265.1. Taxonomy (NCBI): domain Eukaryota; kingdom Metazoa; phylum Chordata; class Actinopteri; order Cypriniformes; family Leuciscidae; genus Phoxinus; species Phoxinus phoxinus. The sequence goes on from NC_136876.1 coordinate 26,499,107, forward strand.
CCCTGTTTTCATTTGTGACCTGTTACCATTTTGTATTTGCTCGTGGTAAACGTCCGACAGGACTGTAGAGAAACTGGATGGAGAGAGAAGCAGTTTGGCCCCTCCGTGCATGACTACAGAGAAAGTTCTATCAGCTGCCTGAAGGATCAGGTCAGGAAACAACGTACTGTACACGTAGAGCTTTCCAAATGCTGGAATGCTATGAGTTTTCTTGAAATACATAAGTATATATAGAGAAACCGAAAAGATACAGTAAAGGAGATTTCTTCTCTATAAGAGGGTATGCTGTGTTTAAAGATTTAATGCAGTTAAGTATACACTTTCAGTATACTTTTTACAGGTTATCTGTTCATTTGTCATTCTGTTTGTTTCTGTCTGTCTGTATTCTATATATTTAAGGATATAAAAAAAAAATCCACCGTCAGCCTGAAGCAAAGCTTTCGTTTTAGAGAGGGACCAAACTAAATGAAAGGAAGTCAGACTGTCTGTCAATCTGTCTGTCATTTGATTGATTTATTTATTAAAATTTGTTTAAATTATTGTCTGTATATTTATTTAAAGGGCAAATGTAGAAATATGTAATCTCCTACCTTTTGCATTAGGAGATGAAGAAAATATGGACATAAGGACAAAGAACAGCCCTCTGCATGACGGAGTCTCTTTACAAAGAAGTTCAATGTAACTATTACTGAAGATGTCAATGCTGGATGAAAGGAGTGAGGTTTTTACTCAGATATTTTTTTATTGATATGCTCTGGATCAAGGAATGGGTGACTCGCATCGTTGTGGTCACTTTTGTCCTCCCCACAACCCAAAAACATTTCTCTATGTGACTTTATTCTCTGCAAGTGGCTTCCATTTTTATAATTTTGGTTGGGTGGAGGGGACTCTTTGTATGCCGGGGTGAAAAGATCCAAACAAAAAAAGGGGTGGGGGGGGGGGGGGGGGATTTTAGACTGTGGATTACCTGAACTCTTGGATGTTTTGGAGGTTGAATACAGCCAGACGCAAAGGATGATGAATAGACCATGGGATTTAAATGCTTCTTCAAGAGCCTTTGCTTTATTTTGGTCCTTGGATGGCATGTCTTCATGGCAGATGAAGAAAACACAATACGGTGATTTTTAGCTTTCATTTTGACAAAACTAGGTTGATTGGATTTGCAACTGAATCAATTATTTACACATGAATTTTCTTTAGCATGCTTACTGGACTGCAGTAGGGCACCTCTTATTTATTATTCCTCCTCTTTAAAAAAAAATTGCACTTGTTTGCTCTTTATTTCATCTAGCTTATAGACTTGTCACTGTATTCATGTACAAATGGAGCAACTGTAGGTATGACGCTTCAAATATCTTAGTTTAGTCTGCCGTAGTGTTTTGCTCCCCTGGTGAGTTTTCTTTTATAATATTCGGTGAATATCACTATTAGACTTGACCTGTTGATGAACTTCATTGACACTTGATTCATAGTGACTGTCCATCCATGATGTCGGGGTCTCTGTACATTACATCAGTTGTGTTGTGGTTTAGTCAGGACCCAAGCGTGGGATTGTCATTTTAATCTTGCCAATTCCATTCATGAAGCCACCCTTTTGAAATAAGAAACACTTAAGCATTAAAGTTTAATCCACAATAACAAAGGGCTTACTTGGTTTCCAAGGTGTTCTTGGATCTCACAAGACAATTTTTGCTAATAGTGTGCAAGACTTCAAAGGTTAGTCTGACACTACAGCAATAAACAGTAGCTTTGTGTGCCCCAAGTAAACAAAATGATGTCAATGTCTTTTTTTTCTTCTTCAAGTATAGTATTTACCCTAGTTTACTAGCCTAAGTAACAATACCTGCACGTCGTGAGGGCTGATCACATACATAACCATTCGATCGTTGAGAATAGATGGATTGCCAATGGTTCAGATGAACATATGAAGTCATTTCGAACTCAGGACCTTGGAAAATACCACTACTGAACGCTCTGTTTCCTCAGGCAGACAGATAGCTGAAAAAAAAAGAGGGCTGTATGTTAAATGTTAATGTTCATTTGATTTGACTTTGCATTTAATGCTCTAATAAGCTTGCGTCAGTGCATCACCATTATAGCAGAACACGAGCGGTGGCAAGTGTTGTAAGAGTAACAGGTAGACCAAGAGTTAATGTATTACCATCGTTGTATAGTTTAAAAGTGTATGTAGCTTAAAGAAAAATCTGACAATGCATTGAAGGACAAATGCATATATAAGGTTTTGGAAAAGTGTATGTATGTGTGATGTTAAATGGTCTCGAGTGATGGGTGAGATTTTGTACAAAACTCAATGTGTCTTGTCACTGGGTTGAACATATGTACATATCCTTTTATATATCGAATTGCATGTGTGCTATGACCAATGACAATGATACATGCATTTTAGAATGGTTGAGGCTTGTAAGTTTTATCATTTTTTTTCGCCCATCCTGAGGTCTTCCTGAATCTGTATTAATGTAAAACATAATTTCCCTGTTTTATTAATGAGATTATTAACAATTTCTCATTAGACTTCTGTGGTCATATGTAGTTTGGCCTCAAACTGTCTTCTGTGCTACTGTAGCTTAGATCCCTTATTGAACAGTTAGTTCTTGAACCTGATTGGCTGTGCAGAGTGCTGATATTTCAGTGTTTGTATGAATTCGCTTGTCTGTGTTTGCGGCATTCCAGACCAGAGTATGTGAGCAGTGTAGACTGAAAGTGGTCTGAGACCAAAATTGAGTTGCAGAAGCTGGATTTCTCTCCAGGAGAAATGCAAAAAACCCGGAGTGGAGCTAGAAAACCATGCGTATGTGATTATGAAGCGTTTTGATGAGGGAAATTCGATGTCACTTTATTCTACTCGCAACCTCTCTTCTGGTCTGTACAGTATGTTGGTTGGTGACACAGCTTTTTTTGGGAAGTATTTTATAAAAAAATATTATTCAAACCTGAAATTACTTGATTTTAAAGGGATAGTTCACACACACAAAATCTGTCTTTTTTTTTTCTTCTTTTTTGGTCAAGTATGCCTTTAACAACTTGTGCTGATATTCAGTGCTGCTCTTGTGGTGTTGCTTAAGTGGATATTCATTGATTTGCCCCTCTAAAAGAAGCAATAAACTCCATGTAGCATGGGCCTTGAGAAAAGAAAGTGTGTGGAAATAGACAGTCGAGGTTCTGGTAGTAGACATGCTGCTTGTGGTTTGGCATGCTTGTGTGGTCGGTCAGAAAGCTCTGAAGCGGAAATGCATGGGAGAAGTGTTGTTTTCCCCACCTAAACCATCTCTTCCCTCCAGCTATCTGTCCTTTAAATGTCAGCTTCTCCAAGTCCTGACCGCACGTTCGTAAGGCCGTGGTGTCGCCAGCCTCGGGAATCTTGGGATGCGGGCTGTCACACCACTGTACAAATCAAGAACCCTCTGAAGGGGTAGTGTTTCTGCAGTTTGTGTTCTTTACACTGGTGCCTGGGAAGTTCTGGAGGTCATATGCTTTATATTTGACTCATAAATGTGCTCTTATCTTATCATTACAGCTTCGGAGAGTGTCGGTTAGATGTATGGAGAACCTCTGTCATCGTGGCTGCATCAGTGTTTTATCTAGAGGTTGAGTAATTACTCTCCCCGTCTGACTGGAATAAAGCAAGCGTTAATCGCTACAAAAGTCATACGGGTGAAATAAAGGTGATCCTCCTACTTAATGACAAAAAATGATCTTCAGTAATGACCTGGGCATCTCTGAGAGGACAGTGTGATGAATACCCTTGTGGCATACTGTTTGGCTTTGAATGTGTCATTATCTGTACCTTTCTGTTTTTGAAATTAAAAGATAGATGAAAGATATGGTTAAAATGACTTCTATGTGTTGTATTTTTGGACTGAATTGCAAGTGTAGCCCTGAGTAGGTTTTTTTGAGTCATTCTCGCTCTCTCTTCTCCAGTATACCTCTCTCATTTGGTGTGTTTGGCAATCACTAAATCAAGGCACCAGCTCTATCATCACAGAGCACAACACTTAACTCCTGAAATATGGTAGCCCACTCAAACACACACACACACAAACAACAGTTTCATCAAGGTGACAAAAAGCAAATCGCTCCTGACATTCCGCTTGGATCCGGTTACTCTACCACATTTAGTGGCGATAAGAAGCAAAAAAAAAGGAGCAAAAGAGATAAATGACACAAAACCAAAACACTATAAACATCCTGTGACAAGAGGAACAAAGGCTGAGCGTTATCTGATGTGCCTGTCAATCTGCAATAGAAGCGATGCTGATACCTGCACTCTACAGGGTGGCTGCAGTCATCACCATTTATGCTAACTGCAAATCATAAAATGCTAAATTCAATGTTTAGCTTTTTTTTATTATTATTTCCATCAGGCACAGAAAGTGATCAAACTAGTGAAACTACAAACAGGTTATGTTTCTATGCAGGTTTTTGCATATAACATGATTTTGCTTGCTTTTGCATATAACATGAATATGCTATGTCCTTTTCTAGTCTTGAATCATACATTTATGTTAAAAAAAAATAGCCGTGATGTCCATTAATATTCATGGTTCTGAGTGCTTTGCTAATTTGAGTTCAGCTTCAGTTCATTGAATTCACTGTTTGGCTTTATATGTACGTTTATGTAGACAGCTGATGGCAATGATAATTCATTTGTTGTCTCAGCGATTATGAATCCCTTTTTGATCCTTATTTAAAAATAATAACTTTAAAAAAATAAAAATAAAAGTATAGTAGGACTTTAGGAATTTACTCCTTTACTGTGTCCTCAGTCGAGACAGCAGCTGTTTGGGTTGAAATGCCTGCATGCCCCAGAACCCTACTTAGAAACAAGAGAGAGATTATTTTGGGTCTGAGACTGATGATGATTCTTATTTGCAATGACGGCATCATAATTTCTTGTTTCGGTGAGGTAGGCCTGCTATTATCTGGGCCTGCGATCACTACGACAGGCTTATGAAGTGTAAAATCTTTATTATTAAGTTTGCCCAGCCCCACCTTGCCTGTGATTGAATTATGGCTCAATAGTTGGCATCTAAATTAAGGGACCACTAAAAAATGTTTCAACAATTGAAATGAAAAATCTTTCAAATGCCCAGTGTGCACTGAAGATTTCACTAGACTTTAGTTGCTGCTTAGCGCAAGTAGTATAAATAATAATAATAATAAAACGCTGACCACATTAAAAGTTTGTTTTTATTTTTCTTATGGTTGCCATCTGTGACTCAAACCCTTTCTTTACATACAATTATATTGCAAAATTATAAAAAAGATTTTAAAGAAACAGATTAGCTTGATGCTACAGTTTATGTAAACATACCGAGCAATGTAAACAATATATTTCAGAGCATGAGTATTTATTTATAAGCTATAAGGATTTAATTTGTTCACAGATTTTTTTTTGAGTGTTTTGAAAAAAAGCTTGGTGAGAGACATAACAATGTTTATTTCTAGCATGTTACATCTGTTTATTTATGTATGCTATATTGACATTAAAGGGATAGTTAACCCAAAAATGAAAATTAGCCCATCATTTACTCACCCTCAAGTCATCCTAGGTGTATATGACATTCTTCTTTCAGACGAATACAATCGGAGTTATATTACAAAATGTCCTGGCTCTTAAAATAACTATCTTCCGGCAGATGGCCTTACTACGCAAGTCGACTTATGCAAAAGAGTAACACTTGACGATGTAGGAGTCGCGTAAGCTTTGACACCTCTCGCGGTTCAAACTAACAGGGCTGGGCCACAAACTCAAGCTCCTCCCACATTTCTATTTTTATTTTTTATCGTTTTAGACTTCTAATTCGTGACTGGTGTTTTGTTTTGTTCTATGCTTGTTCGTCAATGCGTAATGTGTCATGTCAAATGTTACTCTTTCGTCGTAAATCGATGCGTACGGTAGGTTATTTTGGTTTATAAAGTTTTAATTATGGATATACTTCTAAACTCTGTGACACGTGGAGCACTTTTATCATGGATAATGCACTTTGATAAACGGCCATTTGCTGCCATTATCAAGCTTGGAAGAGCCAGGACATTTTGTAATATAACTCAGGTTGTATTCGTCTGAAAGAAGAATGTCACATACACCTAGGATGACTTGAGGGTGAATAAATCATGGGCTAATTTTCATTTTTGGGAGAACTATCCCTTTAAGCAAGTAGTGTCTGTATCCAGGCACATTTGCCTTGTTTTGTTTTTTTTATGCACTTGATTATTTACAGGTATACAGTTGTAATTCATGCATATCAAAGACATAATTCTTGTTTTTAATCAAGCAAAACATGTTGAATTCAACTTTAGTTAGGTCAAGGCTCCATTTACAGAACCTCATTTCACTTTGCAGGAACGGATTGATTATGTTGCTCTGATTAAGAAAAACTGCCGTACAAATCATTCTTGCTAAATGACTGCACCAAGTGCTCTTGGAAATCCAAATATGCTTTAGCATTATACAGGACTATACATTATATATACTGGGCTCTCAGTGAATTTACTGAGGCATGAATTCTTAACTTCTGCCTTCTGCTAGGAACAAGGGTAAACCTTTCCGCTTCAATATTTTACAAGATTTACATTATTAGTTATTAGAGTGACATTATTTTCATGCCAAGGTCTTACACAGCAAAGACTTGGCCTGGCCAGTTGTTATCTGTGTTTGGAAAGCTACCTTGAAATTGTAGCTTGAAAAGCTGCAAGCTATTCATAATTTGAAGAATAGGGTACAACGGGCTAAGTGCACACCTTAAGAAAATGTGCTTTTCACTACTCCCATAGTGAATGATTGTGGAGGGAAATACATATGTTTGTATTGAGCATTGATGGAGCAACAGATTTTGTCAGAAAATAACTCATAAAAGTTTCTTTAAAAGTCTTATAAATGTATGAGGTGGAAAGGTGGGCTTTTTAACCCGCACACAGTATTGATATAAATACTTTAGCTAAAATAATATGTTTTTAATAATGTTTGTTAATACTTGATCAAAACAATAATTTTAGCAAAGTTTGTACTATTTTCAATTTATTTTGATAAATAAAAGACTTACCGGTATATGTCTTTTTATGTCGATATGATGAATTCTTTACACATACGGTGATTATCCAGCTATTTATTATCATGTTAATTATTTTGATATTAAAAATTAACAGCAGGGACGCCTTTTACCCCAAATACTATACTTTTACATATTCTTCCGTTATTAAAAAAAAGTTGCTTTAATTACCTTGAACAAAACTGAAAATCATTAAGAATATCTTTGTCTCAAAATATAGTCAATTTTAACTATTTCCCTTTGCTACAGAAATCGACAACACTTTAAAAAATATTAGATCAAATCAGCGCAGTCAACTTTGCGTTGCTGCCCGCGATCGTGTCAAGGATCAGCCGAATTTCCAAAAAGTGTTTAAGAAAGGTGCTGGGCTGAATTGCCATCTAGTTTCAAAATGTGCCTTTTACCCCAATGCGCATTTAGCTCTATTGTACCCTAGTTAAACTATTTAAAGTAGTCAAGCTACTGTTTTGAAAAAGTATTTGACTATATCAGCTACAAATAAAAGTAGCTAACTACTTTTTTGCTTTATAAATCAGCTAATCAGTGAATTGTTTGTTTTATTTGTTTATTTACATGAACCGTCTGAACAAATTGGTTCATTAGAATTACTCAGACTCTCCAATGCTACTGAGTGAGAAAGAGTACAGTTTAGGATGAACCGATTAATTACAACGAATCAGACATCCAGTGCTAGAAGAGAGAGGATTCGGTTAGTGCATCTGTTCATTCCCCATCTTAAACATTGATGTTACCATGGAATCCTAATTCTTCTTTTTTTATGGTATATTGCAGTATTTATAAATGATGTATCTGTGCTACAGGTTCGAGATTGTTACTGGAAACCGAGCTCATTGGAAACAGCTGTTGTGACGCTACAGAAGTTAGGCTAGTTGTTAGCTGTTAGGTTTAGTGTTGCTTCTCCCCATCACTGGTGGTTATATATAGTCACAAAGAGATGTGCTCTCTGCTAATTGCGTTCTAATGTCATGACACATACACCTCAATGTGGTTACGTGCGGCTGCATTCGATTATTAATATTTCAGCTCAGCGCGACGGACTAAAAGGCCATTCATTTGTCTAGTTGAATGTTATTTCACGGTTTAACATGAAGCGGTCCGTGTTCAGCAGGTAAAGCCTCTACTGTACCTCTTCATCTTTGTTCCGCTTTATTTAAGTGGCCGTTTGTTTGCGTTCACGTGGTGTATTAACTCAACAAAAACCTCATCTGTTTTTCCATTAATGTGAAGTGCTAATATTGGAAAATGATTACTCATAAAGACTGCTTTGCACGGGTTGACATTAATACACCGCCAGCAGCGTTGCAGATAGGCGCGCTGAGAGACAAAAAATCACTAGCAATTTATTCCTGATTTGCCATGTTCTCTATAGCAATTATGATGCTGGCCTATTGTGAGAAGAATAAAGGAGATGCAAAGATAGCATTTGCCGTTTTTCATGATCCCCGTGCATAGCTACTGATCTGTCACAACAAAATGCTCTCTCACCCTTTGCACTCCTCATCTTTCTCTTGTTCTCTTGTAAACGTTGAGCTACACTTACGGCATGCCTCTAGAAGATTCGGCGTGCGACTGCGAGTTCACCCTGGGCAACGGCCCTTGGGACTGCATTACATATTTATCATGGCAATTAGGAGACGTGTGCACTAAGGGCCATTAAAACGAAAGTGCCCCTGTACGTAGTGCATTGATGCAGTCTGTGCTTCGGCACTCGTTCTCTGAGCCGATTATCAATGGCCGTGGCTTTTGTGCATACACAAGAGATGCTCAAAATCTCCATTACAGCCACCGTCACGGCACTATACGGCCCCAACAAGGGCTCTGCCACTCCCTTTCACTGTACCACTCTGCTTTCAGAGGAAATAGCTGCTCGTTGAGAGAGAAATAAGAAGGATGTGGTCTGAAAAGCTGTGATAAGAGTTCAGCAGGCACATACACACAGACATCTACAAACCAAGGCTGAAAATAGCCCTTGTTTGTCTGGGTGACATGTTGTATAGCCCCGGGCTCCAGGAAATCAGTCCAAAGCCAGCACCTCCAGCACAGGATGCCCCCATAGTGCACATACTATATAATTCATTCATGTAGAGTAATGAAAATGTCTGGCTGTGAAATCTACTACAAATCAGCTACAGTTTGCTAGGAAGATGAGCTGAATGTTATATACAGTATGTGGGACTTGCTTAGTGGCCCAAAAAGGATGGGTAGACCCTGGTCCCCTGCTCTGCATTCATGGAAGAATGGTCCCAGCCGTGCATGAATGAATGGATATCTGCATTAGCATCTTCTCACATCAGTCCTCTGATGTCTCCCACACTTTGATGTTTAGGAAGATGGACAGAAAGAAGAGAGGTAATGGGGAAGGAGAAAGAGATGGCAGAAGATGAGAGAGCGGGATGAAAGCCAATACTGAGGGAAGAGAGAGGAAGATGGATCATTTGGGATTTTCACATTTGTCTTTGCATGGGTTTTATGTAGCATCGTCTATCAAATGAATCATGGTATATAGGAAGTGGGACACTGCTCTTTTTTTGTCGTGTCTGTTGCATCCGTGTTGTTTCTATAACCATCCAGCAAGATGCTCCTGAAAAATCTAAGTATTACTAAATGTCTGGGTGGAATGGACAAATGCCAAAAGTATGTAAACACTACAATTTTACGATTGAATCTTTTAATCTGATGTTTTCTTTACCGTTTTTATCTGGTCCACAAAACTAGTTTGAATGATTTGTTCACTCAGTGATGAGATGATTTTACTTCTTGAATTTCTAGATTTCGACAACCTAGATTTCAGTCTGTTTCTCACCCAAATCCGTCGTAATGCTTGGTACATGAGTCAAATTTTTTATGGTACATTTTTTTTTTTTTTCTCCATGCCTTTTATGTAGCTGCATGGAAACAAGTGACCAGTACATTAAAAAAAATCCCTATTGTGTTCACAGAAGAAAGTAAGACATACAGATTTGGAACAATGTGAATGTGAGTAAGTGATTTTTCATTTTGGCGTGAATTATTCCATGGTGTTGAAATTACAAGTACATATGGGTGTTGTGTTTTTGTGTTTAGATATTTTTGGCCGTTTCGTTTATTTGAACAGCAGCAGAGTGATGATGAATGGTCTCATTATCAGAAGCACAGCTTTGTTTGTTATCTCATTTGTTAATGTACAAAGCCCTTTATCCCAGCAGTCCAATGCATCGCTTGAGTCATTAGTGATTCATTGGGTGAAATGAAAAACAGGCCATTCGTACTCTATCTGGACTTGGTAGCACATAGACCACTGGCTTCTTCACAGATAGTTTACACAGCAGCTGATGGAGTGACAGATCGAATGGATTTTAGATGGTGTGAGCTGGATGAGAGTGGAGGAACAGGATTACGGTGGATGGATTTGAGCATCACCGAAAACAGATACCTCAGATGATGAGAGCTCTTCAGTGGAAAGGACGGAGAGGTGGAAAGAGGGAAATGAAATCTTTTGAGCTTGTTGTGTGATGTGTCCCATATCTTATGGGTCTCTGGAATAGAAAATCTAGAAGGTGTCTTGTATTTGTCAAGGGTCTTAGCATAGTGTTTATAGAGCACAGAATCTATCTGAAGACATACATTTGTGCATGATCATTTAAGGACAAGGGTGTTACGGTATTTAAGGGTGCTTAAACTACACGACTGATTTAGCTTTCACCAGTGGGAGGTACTTCCTATGAGCAAGCCCAATCAGCAGAGCTGTCACTCAAAATCACTGGGGGCGTGGCATTACTCACCACTACTTCTCTGGCTTTCTGCTGCAGTTTGACTGATTTTTATCATGTTGAGAGGCTGTTTATATGAAAGACTTATATATAAATATATATATATATATTAATATATGTATACATAACACTTTATTTTTGCTTTCTTTGTACTATATTGTCAAAATGGATTGATTGCTTTATTTTGTTGATTCTGTTCATATAAAAACCAAACAAAAAGTTGTGCAATAATGAACAATGAAGAAAAAATATACCTTGTAATTTAGTGTATATAAGTAGCCTGGTGGCAATAAAGAGCTGTGACTTTCAAAAAGACCATTTTGCCCTGAACTGAGACTGAGGTGTTCTCTCTCACGTTTGTACATTCACCACCACCGGTCCTGCTTAAGATTTCATTGTAAAATGTATTGTATGAAATAAAATTGAAGATATTGAGACTTTATGAAACACATTGTGCCATGCATTGTTTTCTATTTAAATTCCTTTTATTTGTATGAATTTGATGTTGCCCATTTTTAGGCGGCCAAATTTAGGTTGATGCAATAGTTAATTTCCTCCTTCTAATAGAATCTGATGGCCTCATTAATGCACAATGACCCTGTTTTGTGTTTGTAGGGGAAATGGCTGCAGCAGTTTGTGTTTGGTGATTTCTTCTTCCTTTTTTATGGTGTGTAGGGGGTGTTTAGGAGACGGCTTTGTTTTGAATCCATTTTCTGTCATAGATGTTCGTTTGTGTGCATGCCAGATCTACTCTTACAATATATGCCCAAAGTAAAATTGGTCAAAAACCCCATTTACCCATCACACTATTGAGTCAGTCTCAGGAGTGAAATAACATCTCAGACACACTCGACTTCCCACTGTCTTTCAATAACACAGATTAAAGGAGTGTTATTGACAGTCTGATGTCAAGTTTCAAGGGTCAAAGCAACAAAGAGTCTTCTACATGTACTTTCTAAATACGACTGCATTGTCTTTATGATTAAATGTTTTCAGGGATGAAATTGCTTATGCTTGAAGCCTGGCGTTTACTTTGATTAGATATTTTGTAAGGGATCAATATGCTGGTTTTTGTTGAATATAACTGAATCAACCAACAAAAGTATTTTTTTTACATTCTGTAGGGTAACTGATTCACTGTTTATATGCATATAGTAGGCTATGTACAGTATGTAGTTTTGTACAAAAACGCATGTGTATATGCATATGACCTCGTGGATTTCACACAGATGTAAAGAGGCAGAAACACGTGCGCCACAGGACTTTCCCAAGCAAATAGTAAATGTAAGTAAATTGCTTTGCACCTTTAGATCAGTCGGCATCAGTACACAATGAAATGTCAAAGCAATGACTAGTGGCGCTAGCAACACCAGAGTCAGAGGTCGATTCCCAGGGGACACAAATACCGCTAAAGTTTATACCTCGAATGCAATTCAAGTCACTTTTGATAAAAGCATCTGCTAAATGAAAAAATTCACAGAAGTTGAAATTATGTAAAAAAAAAAAAAAAGAAGTCTTCATCTCTATCATGTAATCATGTATTATACACATTTTAGCATCCAGAATGAAGCTGAGGAGCAAATAGCCAAACAGTAACTTGCATACTCTATCCACGTCATGTTTCGTATCTCTGCCTCGTTTTCACAGATAATGATTGTTCCCGGAGGGCAAATGCTTCAAAGATTTCATGGAGCTTTTTGTACACCTTACAACCACACAGATGAGGAACGTCGGGATGACAACAATGTTATTTTACATGCCATTTGAGATTTCATAACTACATGTCTCTACATTTTCCAGAGTATGTGTGGTGATGGACAACATGCCAAGGTTATACAAGAGAGATTGTCAATAAACAATGGATGGAAGTTTTGTGCATACAAGAAGAACAATCTTTTTGCTGAGGTAATTAATGACCTGATAACAGTATAGTTTCCCGAAGCACTCCATGCCTGAATACCAGTGTGAACGCCTTTGTAATTGATACTGCCAGCTGCATTGGTGTGAAACAAGACTTTAAAAAGACATTTCGTTTGGGGAGAGAGACTGCAGGGTTGTATAACCATTTTCCTGGTCCTTTCTTACCGTTATAGTTGTTTTCCATTTTATTTGTTCCCTGGCACACATCTTACATGTAATATGTTTGTCTGAGCTGCAGCTCTGTTGGGGGTCTCTCACCAGGAAGAAATAAGTCATTAGGGGCCAAGCACTGAAAGTGCGGAGGCACCTATTGTTTTCGTTCCGGTTCTTATTATTATTATTATTATTATTATTCTGCTTCTTCCGACTGGGCGTCTATGGCAGCCCATAGAAGCGTATGCGGGAAAGTTGTTCCGGTTTGACATTCTGATAGAGGACATTCCCAACAGTAATTGCACCAATTTTGGTGTCTCTAACTCATTCCCTCTAGCGCCACCACCTGTCCAAAGTTTCACTTATATTATGCTAATAACTTTTAAACCGTAAGGCCTATCAACAAAATTCTTTTTTCCTCTGATTCCTGAGCTCACGACGATTCGACTGGACCCTATGACGTCATTTTCCGTCATAAAAATATGGCCGCCATTTTGAATTGTCCAAAAAACCTTCTTTTGCGAACTCGTCCTAGACGGTTTGTCCGATTTGCACCAAAATTGCACCAGATCATCTTCAGGCTGTGGGGACAAAAAGTTATGGAATTCAAGTTGATTCGTCAAACCGTTTTCGATAAACGCGCAAACAAATTTTACGTAGCGCTTGCGAAAACAGACATAAGGCTGTATCTCCGCATCGCTTAATCGTATTCAAACCAAACTTCCTACATGTCATCACAAGCATGACCTGAGGCTACATGCTGCGTTTCGGCGCAGCGCCACCTACTGGTCTGGAGATATGAAAAAAGGCTATTTTTGCTTATAACTTCTGAACGGTTTGTCCAAAAATCACAAAAGTGGTCTCGATAGATTCAGGGCGTCATGTTGAGTTGACTGATATCCAATTTTTCCATATCGGCCATTTTGGCTGTCGGCCATTTTGAATTATGTGCTAAAATGCTGTATTTTATGAACGCATGAACGTATCGTTACGAAACTCAGTATGGGTCATCAGTACAAAGCCCTAAAGGTACTCAAAAGATTATGAGACAGCGCCACCTTTTGGTCAAAAGTTATAATGAAATTTCCAAAAATGCTAATAACTTTTGAATAAATTTGCCTATAGTAATGACACTGATCTCAATAGATTCCTTGGGTCATGCTGAAAACATAGATACCAATTTTGCCATAGTCAGCCAAACTTCCTGTCCGCCATCTTTATTTTCTTTTAAAACCTACTTTTTCGAACTCCTCCTAGACCGAACGTCCGATTTTCACCAAAATCGGATCGTGTCATCTCCAGACTGTGCCGAGTAAAAGTTATGGATTTCGTGTCGATAGACACAACCGTTTTCGTATACCGCAGTGGCAAAGTTGAGGCATGATGCCAAAATGACTATTCAGGCTTTATATCTGCAATGCCTTGACATATTGACACCAAACTTTGTATGTGTCATTGTCACTTCACTCTGACCACATCACATCAGTTTCGTAACTGCGCCACCTATTGGTCGAAAGTGATAATCATATTTTTAGTTATTGTATGTGATTTTTCAACCATTTTGCCAAAATTCATCTTCAAATGTCTTTAATTGCTCCTTGCTGCAGTGGGTCTCACACTCCCAGCCACTTTGGCATGTCTTGTCGTCTTGCTTGCGCTTGGCCCCGGTGATTGCTGCTTGCAGCTATATTTATTATTATTATTATTATTCTGCTTCTTCCGACTGGGCGTCTATGGCAGCCCATAGAAGCGTATGCGGGAAAGTTGTTCCGGTTTGACATTCTGATAGAGGACATTCCCAACAGTAATTGCACCAATTTTGGTGTCTCTAACTCATTCCCTCTAGCGCCACCACCTGTCCAAAGTTTCACTTATATTATGCTAATAACTTTTAAACCGTAAGGCCTATCAACAAAATTCTTTTTTCCTCTGATTCCTGAGCTCACGACGATTCGACTGGACCCTATGACGTCATTTTCCGTCATAAAAATATGGCCGCCATTTTGAATTGTCCAAAAAACCTTCTTTTGCGAACTCGTCCTAGACGGTTTGTCCGATTTGCACCAAAATTGCACCAGATCATCTTCAGGCTGTGGGGACAAAAAGTTATGGAATTCAAGTTGATTCGTCAAACCGTTTTCGATAAACGCGCAAACAAATTTTACGTAGCGCTTGCGAAAACAGACATAAGGCTGTATCTCCGCATCGCTTAATCGTATTCAAACCAAACTTCCTACATGTCATCACAAGCATGACCTGAGGCTACATGCTGCGTTTCGGCGCAGCGCCACCTACTGGTCTGGAGATATGAAAAAAGGCTATTTTTGCTTATAACTTCTGAACGGTTTGTCCAAAAATCACAAAAGTGGTCTCGATAGATTCAGGGCGTCATGTTGAGTTGACTGATATCCAATTTTTCCATATCGGCCATTTTGGCTGTCGGCCATTTTGAATTATGTGCTAAAATGCTGTATTTTATGAACGCATGAACGTATCGTTACGAAACTCAGTATGGGTCATCAGTACAAAGCCCTAAAGGTACTCAAAAGATTATGAGACAGCGCCACCTTTTGGTCAAAAGTTATAATGAAATTTCCAAAAATGCTAATAACTTTTGAATAAATTTGCCTATAGTAATGACACTGATCTCAATAGATTCCTTGGGTTATGCTGAAAACATAGATACCAATTTTGCCATAGTCAGCCAAACTTCCTGTCCGCCATCTTTATTTTCTTTTAAAACCTACTTTTTCGAACTCCTCCTAGACCGAACGTCCGATTTTCACCAAAATCGGATCGTGTCATCTCCAGACCGTGCCGAGTAAAAGTTATGGATTTCGTGTCGATAGACGAAACCGTTTTCGTATACCGCAGTGGCAAAGTTGAGGCATGATGCCAAAATGACTATTCAGGCTTTATATCTGCAATGCCTTGACATATTGACACCAAACTTTGTATGTGTCATTGTCACTTCACTCTGACCACATCACATCAGTTTCGTAACTGCGCCACCTATTGGTCGAAAGTGATAATCATATTTTTAGTTATTGTATGTGATTTTTCAACCATTTTGCCCAAATTCATCTTCAAATGTCTTTAATTGCTCCTTGCTGCAGTGGGTCTCACACTCCCAGCCACTTTGGCATGTCTTGTCGTCTTGCTTGCGCTTGGCCCCGGTGATTGCTGCTTGCAGCTATATTTAGGGGCCAAGCACTGAAGGTGCGGGCACCTATTGTATCTGTTCCCGTTCTTATTAGGGGCCAAGCACTGAAGGTGCGGGCACCTATTGTATCTGTTCCCGTACCAAAAATAATTCTTCTTCTTCTTCCGCTCTGGGAGTCTATGGCAGCCCATAGAACCGATCGCGGGAAAGTTGTAATGGTTTGACATTCGGATAGAGGACAGTCCCAACATTAAATACACCAATTTTGGTGTGTCTAAGTCATTCCCTCTAGCGCCACCAACTGTCCAAAGTTTCACTCATGTTTATTCTAATAACTTTTGAACCACAAGGGCTAGAAACAAAATTCTTTTTTCCTCTGATTCCTGACCTCGTGACGATTCGATTGCACCCAATGACGTCATTTTGCGCCATGAAAAGTTTTCCGCCATTTTGAATTTTCCGAAAAAGCTACTTTTTCGAACTCCTCCTAGGCCGTTGCTCCAATTTCCATGAAAATTGAATCAGATCATCTACAGACCATGCCGACAAAAAGTTATGGAATTCAAGTTGATTCGCTTAGCAATTTTCGAAAAAACCCACAAACAAATTTTACGTAGCGCTTGCGAAAACAGACGTAAGGCTGTATCTCCGCAACGCTTTGTTGGATTCAGACCAAATTTGCCACATGTCATCACAAGCATGACTTGAGGCTACATGCTGCGTTTCGGCGCAGCGCCACCTACTGGTCCGGAGATATGAAAAATGGCTATTTTTGCTTATAACTTCTGAACAGTTTGCCCAAAAATCATCAAATTGGTCTCGTTAGATTCAGGCCAACATGCTGAGTCGACTGATATCCAATTTTACCATGTCGGCCATTTTGGCTGTCGGCCATTTTGAATTTTGTGCTAAAATGCTGTATTT
Organism: Phoxinus phoxinus; assembly: GCF_949152265.1. Lineage (NCBI taxonomy): Eukaryota > Metazoa > Chordata > Actinopteri > Cypriniformes > Leuciscidae > Phoxinus > Phoxinus phoxinus. The sequence goes on from NC_136876.1 coordinate 26,516,107, forward strand.
TAAGAACGCATGAATGGATTGTTACGAAACATGGTATGGGTCATCAGCACGATGCCCTGAAGGAGCGTGAGAAGTTTCGAAACAGCGCCACCTTGTGGTCAAAAGTTATAACAACATTTCCAAAAAGGCTAATAACCTTTGAATACATCTGCCTATTGAAATGCCACTGGTCTCAATAGATTTGCTGGGTCACGCTGAGAACATAGATACCAAGTTTGCCATATTTGGCCGAACTTCCTGTCCGCCATCTTGATTTTCAGTCAAAACCTACTTTGTCGAACTCCTCCTAGACCGTTTGTCCGATTTTCACCAAAATCGAATCGTATCATCTCCACACTGTACCGACAAAAAGTTATGGAATTCGTGTTGATTCGTCAAACCGTTCTCAAATACCGCGCAAACAAATTTTACGTTGTGCTACAGCTACAGATTTAGTGCAAAAGTACTACATCGCCCATAACTCCTAGAGTCCGTTTGTCCTAGACTCAAGTGTCTCACACCACTGTGATCCCTGGCTCAAGGCGGACAAAATGGCTATCTCCAATTTCGATTTAGGCCAGAAAAATTTTCTGCTATGTCGAATTTTGTCCGAAACCTACTTTTGCAAACTAGTCCTAGGTTTTTCACCAGATCGGAACCAAACCAGTCTAGGACATTTCTCTGGACTCTCTAGATCAATAAATATCGAAAAAAAAGTTGAACTTTTGCATTTGGGTGGCTGTAACAGGGTCATTTAGAAAAGGGGCGTGGCAAAATACACTAAAAAGCCTATAAATCCCATATGAAAATTCAGAACTTCACCAAAATTGATGAGCATATGTGTCAGAACATGGTGAGGAAGCATGCAGAGTTTCATGGAGATCGGACCATAGGTGGCGCTGTAACTGGCAAAAAGCCTTCAATCTTATTAGGGGTTCAAGCATGAAATGCTGAAACCCTATTGTAATTAAGGATTCGTAAAACGCATCGTGCAGGCCAAACCGTAAGGCCTAGAGACGTGAAACCTGGCCAGATGGTAGGCCTCAATTTGGGGACAACCTATCAGAGTATGACCCCGAATGGCCCATAGGTGGCGCTACAGCAACCAAAAGTTCAAAATTGATCATAGCTCTTAGACCGTTTGTCCCAGGATCAAGTGCCCCAAATCGTTGGAATCCTTGGCTCAAGGCGGACAAAATGGCCATCTCCGATTTCGATTTAGGCCAGAAAAAATTTCTGCTATGTCGAATTTTGTCCAAAACCTACTTTTGCGAACTAGTCCCTGGTTTTTCGCCCGACCGGAGCCAAACCAGTCTAGGACATTTCTCTGGACTCTCTCGATCAATAGTTTTTGAAAAAAAGTAGAATTTTTGCATTTGGTTGGCTATAACAGGGTCATTTGGAAAATGGGCGGGGCAAAATACAGTCAAAAGCCTATAAATCCTAAACAAAAACTCAGAACATCTCGAAAATCGCTGAGCATATGTGTCATGACATGGTGAACAAGCGTGCCGAGTTTCATGCAGATCGGACCATAGGTGGCACTATAAATGGCAAAAAGGTTCCCTTATTATTAGGGGCCAAGCACTGAAGGTGCGGGCACCTATTGTATCTGTTCCCGTACGAAAAATAATTCTTCTTCTTCTTCCGCTCTGGGAGTCTATGGCAGCCCATAGAACCGATCGCGGGAAAGTTGTAATGGTTTGACATTCGGATAGAGGACAGTCCCAACATTAAATACACCAATTTTGGTGTGTCTAAGTCATTCCCTCTAGCGCCACCAACTGTCCAAAGTTTCACTCATGTTTATTCTAATAACTTTTGAACCACAAGGGCTAGAAACAAAATTCTTTTTTCCTCTGATTCCTGACCTCGTGACGATTCGATTGCACCCAATGACGTCATTTTGCGCCATGAAAAGTTTTCCGCCATTTTGAATTTTCCGAAAAAGCTACTTTTTCGAACTCCTCCTAGGCCGTTGCTCCAATTTCCATGAAAATTGAATCAGATCATCTACAGACCATGCCGACAAAAAGTTATGGAATTCAAGTTGATTCGAATTACCGTTCTCGAATACCGCGCAAATAAATTTTACGTAGCGCTTGCAAAAACAGACGTAAGGCCGTATCTCCACAACGCTTTATCGGATTCAGACCAAATTTGGTACATGTCATCACAAGCATGACCTGAGGCTACATGCTGCGTTTCGGCGCAGCGCCACCTACTGGTCCGGAGATATGAAGAATTTATATTTTTGCTTATAACTTCTGAACGGTTTGTCCAAAAATCACAAAAGTGGTCTCGTTAGATTCAGGGCATCGTGCTGAGTCGACTGATATCCAATTTTCCCATATCGGCCATTTTGGCTGTCGGCCATTTTGAATTATGTGCTAAAATGCTGTATTTTATGAACGCATGAACGTATCGTTACGAAACTCAGTATGGGTCATCAGTACAACGCCCTAAAAGTACTCAAAAATGTATGAGACAGCGCCACCTTTTGGTCAAAAGTTATAATGAAATTTCCAAAAATGCTAATAACTTTTGAATAAATTTGCCTATAGTAATGACACTGATCTCAATAGATTCCTTGGGTTATGCTGAAAACATAGATACCAATTTTGCCATAGTCAGCCAAACTTCCTGTCCGCCATCTTTATTTTCTTTTAAAACCTACTTTTTCAAACTCCTCCTAGACCGAACGTCCGATTTTCACCAAAATTGGATCGTGTCATCTCCAGACCGTGCCGAGTAAAAGTTATGGATTTCGTGTCGATAGACAAAACCGTTTTCGTATACCGCAGTGGCAAAGTTGAGGCATGATGCCAAAATGACTATTCAGGCTTTATATCTGCAATGCCTTGACATATTGACACCAAACTTTGTATGTGTCATTGTCACTTCACTCTGACCACATCACATCAGTTTCGTAACTGCGCCACCTATTGGTCGAAAGTGATAATCATATTTTTAGTTATTGTATGTGATTTTTCAACCATTTTGCCAAAATTCATCTTCAAATGTCTTTAATTGCTCTTTGCTGCAGTGGGTCTCACACTCCCAGCCACTTTGGCATGTCTTGTCGTCTTGCTTGCGCTTGGCCCCGGTGATTGCTGCTTGCAGCTATATTTCTTCTTTTTCTTTAGGGGCCAAGCACTGAAAGTGCGGGCACCTATTGTATCTGTTCCCGTTCTTATTAGGGGCCAAGCACTGAAGGTGCGGGCACCTATTGTATCTGTTCCCGTTCTTATTCTTCTTTTTCTTTTTAGGGGCCAAGCACTGAAGGTGCGGGCACCTATTGTATCTGTTCCCGTTCTTATTCTTCTTTTTCTTTTTCTTTTTCTTTTTCTTTTTCTTTTTCTTTTTCTTTTTCTTCCGACTGGGCGTCTATGGCAGCCTATAGAACCGTTTGCGGGAAACTTATACAAATTGGCACAGTGATAGAGGACAGCCTGAACTATCACCATAGCAAATTTGGAGTCTCCAACTCATTCCCTCTAGCGCCACCAGCTGTCCAAAGTTTCACTCATGTTTATGCTAATAACTTTTGAACCACAAGGGCTAGAAACAAAATTCTTTTTTCCTCTGATTCCTGAGCTCATGACGATTCGACTGCACCCTATGACGTCATTTTCCGTCATAATAGTTTTCCCGCCATTTTGAATTTTCCGAAAAAACTACTTTTTCGAACTCCTCCTAGGCCGTTGCTCCGAATTTCACAAAAATTGAACCAGATCATCTCCAGACCTTGACGACCAAAAGTTATGGAATTCAAGTTGATTCGAATTACCGTTCTCGAATACCGCGCAAATAAATTTTACGTAGCGCTTGCAAAAACAGACGTAAGGCCGTATCTCCACAACGCTTTATCGGATTCAGACCAAATTTGGTACATGTCATCACAAGCATGACCTGAGGCTACATGCTGCGTTTCGGCGCAGCGCCACCTACTGGTCCGGAGATATGAAGAATTTATGTTTTTGCTTATAACTTCTGAACGGTTTGTCCAAAAATCACAAAAGTGGTCTCGTTAGATTCAGGGCGTCGTGCTGAGTTGACTGATATTCAATTTTCCCATATCGGCCATTTTGGCTGTCGGCCATTTTGAATTATGTGCTAAAATGCTGTATTTTATGAACGCATGAACGTATCGTTACGAAACTCAGTATGGGTCATCAGTACAACGCCCTAAAGGTACTCAAAAATGTATGAGACAGCGCCACCTTTTGGTCAAAAGTTATAATGAAATTTCCAAAAATGCTAATAACTTTTGAATAAATTTGCCTATAGTAATGACACTGATCTCAATAGATTCCTTGGGTTATGCTGAAAACATAGATACCAATTTTGCCATAGTCAGCCAAACTTCCTGTCCGCCATCTTTATTTTCTTTTAAAACCTACTTTTTCGAACTCCTCCTAGACCGAACGTCCGATTTTCACCAAAATCGGATCGTGTCATCTCCAGACCGTGCCGAGTAAAAGTTATGGATTTCATGTCGATAGACGAAACCGTTTTTGTATACCGCAGTGGCAAAGTTGAGGCATGATGCCAAAATGACTATTCAGGCTTTATATCTGCAATGCCTTGACATATTGACACCAAACTTTGTATGTGTCATTGTCACTTAACTCTGACCACATCACATCAGTTTCGTAACTGCGCCACCTATTGGTCGAAAGTGATAATCATATTTTTAGTTATTGTATGTGATTTTTCAACCATTTTGCCAAAATTCATCTTTAAATGTCTTCAATTGCTCCTTGCTGCAGTTGGTCTCACACTCCCAGCCACTTTGGCATGTCTTGTCGTCTTGCTTGCGCTTGGCCCCGGTGATTGCTGCTTGCAGCTATATTTTATAGTTGATTTTCTTTTCAGTTTTTGTTCCTTTTGTTGTGGCTGGCCAGAAAAACTTTTTAATGTAACTTTTCAATGTTCTCATCTGGTTTTGCTTCAAGTAGCAACCAAACAGAGTACTAGAATATCCCAGTCATGTATTTTTTATTTTTTTACTTGTAAATATTTAGAAATAAATTAGTAAATAATCTTTTAAAAAATATTTACATAAAAATATATTTGTTATTGTATATTTTGTAACACTTTACAATAAAGTTTCATTTGTTAAATTAGTTAACTACATTCGTTAACATGAACGAACAATAAAAATAGCCTACTTCAACATTTATTAACCTTAGTTAATGTTAATTTCTACATTGTTACTGTAACATGTGCCAGGATGAGGCCAGGGCGAATCCAAATGCTCACACAGATTAAATAATAAAAGGCAAAACAAACAATCCAGACCAGAGATCAAGGCAATAATACAATTAACACAGCCCGGAAACCATGAACATACTAAAAACCCCAGGTAAACCACACCACCAACAACGACTTATAAAACCTAACTGAAAAGCAAGAGCTTACACACAAAGCAATGAGTGGATAATTAACAACAGCTGGCACTAATGAAGGCGACTCATATGACAACACAGAAGAATGGAAATCAAACCAGACACAATGGAAACAAAAAAAGACCCCGATCATGACAGGTACAGTACAATAGTTAATGCAATGAACTGACATGAGCCAGCAATGAAAACATTTATTTTTACTAACTAAAATTATATGAAATTCTATAAAAATATATTACTAAAATTACTAAGAATATAAGTGCATGCATTACCTAACAAATGAGACCTTATTGTAAAGTGTTACCTAATATTTTAATAATGTTACCATGAACTTTATAGGCGGAGATTTGACAATTTTGTAAATGCACAAACAACAGCAGACATTTGATCAGCCTAACACATCAAGTAAGCAGTAGGCCAAATATTGTATTAGCATTATCTGTGTTTCCAAGTCACAAGTGAATTTGCACCAAAAACATTTTTTTGTTTGGATGCGTGGCCATTGATGGCAACAGTTATATGCGTATTCATTTTTCTATCCTCACTACATGGGTGCATGGTTAGTTGCAGTTTATTAATTGCTTTTGCTGAGAACCCCTGCTTTACCTGATTCAAATATTATTAGCTTCTTCTTTTTTTGTTGCATTCTGATCCTAACTGAATGGAAATATGCATAATTCTGCGGGGCAAAATCTCTTTCATTCACGCATCCAAACACACTATGATGTCAGTGTTGTCTGGGCTGCAGGTGTGTGTTCCCTGTGCAATGTCACAGTGTTAAATTCATAAGCCCTGATCCGTGTGAAGTATTTGAGTCAGTGCAGCAGCGCTTCATTTTGCCCCAAACAGCAACATCTGATCCCTCTTAACTGGAATCACAGACCTGCTCCCAAATCATCAGTCTGTCAGTGTGCATAAGATCCTTTCCAGCTGAACTTTATTCTTTTTTATTTCAGATCCGCACTTGTATGCTTGACTGTGCACCATTAGTTTTCTGACTTGAGTTTTCTCCCCCAGCCCTCATCATCTGCTTCACTCTGGCTTCCACGATTCTCCGTCCCCCAAGGTGTTGTGTGTTGATTGGAGGATCTCCAGTAAATTGAAATGTGATTGGTGTAGGGAAGTGAGATGAGAACGACCTGCTGCCTAGTGCAAATGGGTGTCATTACAGCTGTATGCTTAGAGCCAAGCACACATGCATTCTCTATGCTCATGTTCAGATGTCCAACTAAATTCCTTCATATTTCCGTCTGACTCCACAGGACATAATCCTTATGTATCGGCTTATCTCCCTCTAGCTTACTCTTTTCCAGCACCACATTCGGCCAGATCCCGCCGAGAAACCAGGAAAGACATGAAGTATTACAGACTGGATGCTTGAAAATGAGAGAAGAAGCCTTGTAACTGCTCTGCTGCCTGGCGATAGGCCCGGAGAGCAGGTCTGCATGTCAGGGATTAGGATTACATACTGCATAGCCTGTCCAAGGAAAGTATTTTCATCTAAAATACCAAGTCTTGTTGTTGTGAATTCTCTCCCTTTAAATATTAAGGTAGCTACGTGTGTGACGTTTTAAGTTGCGTTGTACGCAAATGACGTAGTGCAGCATTCTCAGCACGTACGGACTCAGTGTAATTGCCTATTCACTAAGCTACTCCAGTTGAGCGATCATATCGCGTTCACACATTCATGTGCAGTGTTTATGTGCAAGATAAAGTTTGTGACAAAAAACTACCTCAAGTACACTATTATGTGTATGGTCACTCTTGTACAATAAACGTCTGAACTCTATCTGATGACTCCGACTCCCTGACCAGAGTTCTGCAGCGGTCAATAATATAATCCACCAGTTTCAGTGGGGCAATCCCCAACAAATGGTCCTTCGAGCCGGAGCTATTGACTACTGCAGTGATGTCATCGGAAGAGCAATCAACCTCTCTCCCTCATGCTGAGACGTCAGACAGACCCTCACGGCATCGTCGCACACCCAAGCATCTGGAGGAGTATCTCCTTGACACCGGCCATCACCGACCTGCTCTTTCCTCCCCACCTACAGCAGAGGTGCCAGCGGAGCAGAGAGGAGCAGCAGCCGCAGTGGGCATAATTAGTCAATCAAGACCAGCCTCCAGCCAGGGTGAGCATCCAGCCACAAGCTCCACAGACTTATTAAGTATGAGTTCACTGAGGGAATTAATGAAGTCTATCTCCGAGAAAGAAAGAGATGAGGCTGCTGATATGGCTGCGCTTCAGAGCAAACTCAAGCAGTATGAAAAACGACAGCATCGGCGTCAGGAGCTGATGAAACATATCACATCATTCCTGAGGGAAGACGGGGATGAAGAGGTGCAAAGTGTAAAGCCTGCCACACCACCGACGAGGTCACCTCCAGGAAACTCACCTCATCCGACCCCTTTAAGTCATTCTTCTTCTTCATCACAGTCACCTGACATTGAGTTACATACCAAAGAACAAAGACATGTGAGTGCCACACAAATAAATGTAAGCACACCTGCTGCAGAGGCAGAGCCCTTTAACCCTGGTTTCGTACCAATACAGCCAGTCACTTCACTCCCTTTGTACTCACCAATTTCGTCTGGTACGTTACCTGCGGCCGTGCACCAACACCAACATGCTACCAGAGCAGAGACTGTGCCGCCACTGCTTAATACAGAGTTTTGTCCTTATGACGATGCTGGATCCCCCTTTCAGCCTCGGGTGCAGCCACAGCTAGTAGCTCCCACGCCAACCTACCAGCATCCCAGAGTGCCTTACATCTATACAACACTGGCACCTTCTTCACGACAACCTGTCACGGCTCCACCTGCATCCAGTTTTTCAGTTCCTCACTATACTACAATGCCTCCAGTAGTGTCAGTGCCTCAAACCCTGCACGGTGATTCAGTTCCTGCCATGAACATTCCCACTTTTGCAGGCACTGCTCTACAGCCATTGAGCCAGCCACTGAAGCGACCAGAATACTTGTTGCCTCACCGCCCTTTGCATGCTGCCCCCCAGCCAAAGATCCCTGATTTTGTAAATGACAATGAAAGGGAATTCGCTAACCTGAAGTTAGCACTGGACAATCTTCTGGAACCTCATGTAGAGCTGGATGAGAAATACAAGTACCACATCTTGTTGGAACACCTTAAATTGCCTGAGGCACAAATGATTGGCCAGTCCTGCCGCCATCATCCATACCCGTACTCTGCAGCTATGCAAGCTCTTCAGTTACAATATGGCCAACCCCATCAGCTGGCACAGAGCGAAATAGCAGCAATCCTCACAGCACCAGAGGTAAAATCAAATGATGCACGCAGTTTTCAGAGTTTCGCTCTCCGTGTACACCTCTTAGTGAGCATGTTGTTATCATTGGAGGGACCCAGAGGGATGGAGTTGAACTGCTGCTCGCATGTGGATCGTTTGCTTAGTAAGCTGCCCAGGTACTTGCGAGATGGTTTCATAGAGTTTCTCCAGCTACAAGGGAAGCTCAACTCCCCCAGTATTAACCCGTACAACCTACAAGACTTCGCAGGGTGGCTCCACGTCAAAGCTCAGCAACAGAGACTGTCTAGTAGGTTAGTGCAACGCTACCAGTATGAAAGAGATCCCAGCGGTTCAAAGGAAAAGAGTGCAGCCAAACCAAAAACCCAAAGTACAGCCTTGTATCATGGTGCAGCACCCACTGAGGATAAATCCTTCCCCAGTCCTAAGGTGTCTTGGAAGAAGACCCCCCTCCAAGTCAACTGCCTTTTCTGTGGCAGCAAAGACCACTACATCACACGTTGCAGCAGTATTAAAGAACAGTCAGTGGCTGATCTTTGTAAGTGGATTTCAGATGGGAAGCGCTGCTGGAAATGTGCCCGTTCTCATGCGCCTGAGACCTGTAATCTGAAGAAACCCTGCTGTAGCTCCCCCCAGTAATTTCACGAACACAAGGATTCTCTGATGACAGGCGATTTATTGATTGGTTCACCATGAGGATAACCATCCAACTCAAGATGCCGTGAGAACTAAATACACAACAAATAAAGTTAAAATAAAGAATATAAAAGACTCAAATAAATCAAATAAATCAATATTGTCTTTGTAAACTTTCCAAACAGAATTAAGTTCACTTTAACAGCATAAATGGTCTTTATACAGATATCACTTTTCACCACACAGCAATACAATCGACATTAATCACATACAATATAACTGAAACTTACTTCATTGGCTGCTTATTACCCAAGGAGAACTAAATCTTGCATCTTGTGATATCTTCTGTAACTTCAGATGAGTAAATTGACTTTAATACACTTTAGAAATGTGCAATATAGCTTCAGCTTGCCATGCGGTGTAGACAACCTTTCTTCCTGATTTACTCTGTGCTTTTCATAATAAAAGTATCCACACACTCAGCTCTTTACTAAGCAGTTTCAAATTAAAAGTCCTTAACTAAATATTTATAAAATATAAACTGATTTCTCTGTCAGTTACACTCCCACCAAAACACTTTCTTGTGATTTTTGTAACTTAGACTTAACTTGAGACATAACCTTTAATCAAAAAAATAGTATGGACTAACCCAAGGAATGGTAGACACAAGGCAAGCTCTTAATCTGCTTCAATCAGGGTGACTATTTTCTGAATGGGCCTTTCGAGGTAAGTCGGTTTAGTAACACGTTTGCCCCTTTTATCCAATGTTGAATCACTGATCAATAACTTCACTGTTCTCACACAGTCATCTGTACCACTGTGCACTTCGGTTACCTTCGCTAGCTTCCACTGACTGCGTGGAGCTGTGTCATCTTTCAGAATGACAATGTCATTGACCTTTGCATTTCTACGATGTTTGTGCCATTTCTGCCTGTGTTGCAGGTTTAGAAGATATTCTTTTCTCCATCGTGACCAGAACACATTCGCTAAATACTGCACCTTACGCCATCTCTTACGAAGGTAAAGGTCTTCCTTGACAAACTCTCCAGGTGGTGGTAAAATGATTGAAGTCTTCATAGTCAAAATATGGTTAGGTGTAAGAGGCTGCGGACCAGATGGATCATTCAGATACTCTGTGGATAAGGGTCTGCTATTCACGATAGCCATGACTTCATAGAGAAATGTTCTTAGAGAGGCACCATCAAGTCTTTGAGCTGATTGATCCAGAATGGATGTCAAGACACTTCTTATTGTCCGAATTTGCCTCTCCCAAATGCCACCCATGTGACTGGCTGAAGGGGTGTTCATGATGAACTCACAGCCAAACTCCTTTAGGCGTTCTTGATTAATTTCCTTTAGTGCTTCAGCAAATTCTCGTCTTGCACCAACGAAATTAGTACCCTGGTCAGATCTAAGTTGACGCACTGGTCCACGAATGGCAATGAAAGCGCGCAAAGCATTAATGAATGCGTCAGTGGATAAATCATCCAGCATTTCTACATGGACAGCCCTGGAACACATACATGTAAGTAGAAGCCCATATCGCTTAAACTCCTTTCTTCCTTCTTTGACGTAGAAAGGACCGAAACAGTCCATCCCACAGTATGTGAAAGGAGGGGTTGTCTCCATGCGTTCCTGGGGAAGATTCGCCATTTTTTGCTCTTCGGTGCATCTTCTCAGTTTCCTGCACCTAACGCATTTGTAGATATATGAAGACACTGCTTTGCTACATCCCAAAATCCAGAAACCGTTTGATCGCAGTTCATTTATAGTCATTCCTCTCCCTTGGTGATACACTTGCTCATGATAATGTTTGATGAGTAATGTTGAGATATGACTATGTCGTGGGAGAATTGCTGGGTGTTTCACATGTGGGTGTAATGCAGCATGTACTAAGCGACCTCCCACCCTGAGGATACCATGCTCATCTAAGAAGGGATTCAGGCGATGCAGTTTGTTAGAGCTGTTGTTGGACTTAATCTCCTTCTGTTGCTGGAGTTTCTGGATCTCATCACAAAAGGCTGATTGTTGAACCATTTTGATAATGGTAAGCTCTGCATCCTTTCTTTCTTCAATACTGGTGGCTTCATTGACCCTTGGACTTAGACCTTTGACTTCCTTGGAACGTCTCTGAAGTCTTGCAATAGCTTTTACCACTCTTGTCCAATCCGAAAACTTGTGAAGTCGATCAAGCAACGATCTTTCTTCCTTTGTTTGAGTTCTATGAACTTGGGCTTTTCGTAGCTCTGGGTCATTGTCTATGATCTCTTCCACCTTAACATCTCTGGGCAGCTCATCTTTCCACAGAAACTTTGGTCCTGTAAACCAGTTGGAGGATATGAGCTCTTCTGCTGTAAGGCCTCTGGACGCATAATCGGCAGGGTTCTCTTCAGAGGTCACATATCTCCATTGATTAGTGTCTGTACTTTGTTTGATTCGTTGAACACGGTTTGCTACAAAGACATGAAATCTCTTGGCGTCATTATTAATGTACCCAAGGACAACCTTTGAGTCGGTCCAGAAGTACTCTTCTAGGTTGTTGATCTCCAGCTCTTTTCTGAGCAAATCACTTGTTTGTACAGCAACTACTGCCGCTGATAACTCCAGCCTTGGTATGGTTGTAACCTTAGTAGGAGCAACTCTGGCTTTGCCCATAACCAAGGAGCAATGAACATCTCCTGATACGTCAATGGCTCTGAGATATGTGCATTCTCCATATCCCGATGCACTAGCATCAGAGAAATGATGAAGCTCATAACGCCGAACTTCCTTAAAGGTAGACGGGAGATAACATCGCTGAATCTTCACATCAGCCAAGTTTCGCAGATCTGTAAGCCAAGCTTTCCACTTTGTCAACAAGTCATCTTTAAGTGGTTGATCCCAGCCCACTTTATCTTGACACATCTGCTGCAATATTTGCTTACCAACAAGAATGAAGGGTGCTGCAAAGCCAAGTGGGTCATATACAGAAGCCACTGTGGACAAGATTCCTCTTCTAGTGAGTGGTTGTTCCTTAACGAATACTCTGAACTGGAAGCTGTCAGATCTGATGCACCATTTTACACCAAGTGCCCTTTCCATGTGAAGCTCACCCAAAGCAAAGTCATGTTCCACAACACTCGGAGCACATTCTTCCTGAGGAATTGACGCTTTCACTTCTTGATTGCTTGACACAAATTTATGCAAACGAAGCCTTCCTGTGCTACAAAGCTCTCTTGCTTCCTTCATCAGCTTGATAGCTTCATCTACAGTTGGGACACTTATCAGCCCATCATCGACATAGAAATTCCTTTCTATGAATCGAATGGAGGTTTCACTGAAGCAACCACGACCTTGAGAAGCAATATGCTTGAGTCCGTAGTTTGCACACCCGGGTGATGAGGCTGCACCGAAAAGGTGTACTTTCATCCTATAGACCTGTGGCTGGGATTCTAGATCTCCTTTCTCCCACCAGAGGAACCGTAAGTAGTCTTGATCTTCTTCCTTCACATGAAATTGGTGAAACATCCGCTCGATGTCACACATGATTGCCACCGGACCCTTGCGGAAACGACAGAGAACACCTACAAGGGTGTTTGTTAACTCCGGACCAGTTAGCAAATGGTCATTGAGGGATGAACCTTGAAACTTTGCTGAGCAATCGAAGACTACACGGATCTTTCCAGGTTTTTGAGGATGATAAACCCCGTGATGGGGAATGTACCAAGCAGGATTCTTGTCTGTTTCTTCAGCCGGGACTTTCTCAGCATCTCCTCGAGCAATGGTCTCATTCATAAAGTCTACATAGTCTCTATAGTATTTCTCATCTCTTTTAAGCCTTTTTTCCAAGCATTTGAGGCGATGAATAGCACATCCTTTATTGTTGGGCAAGTTTGGTCTGTCTTCTTTGAAAGGCAAAGGCATTTCATAATGACCATCTTCTTTGTGTCTGATGCCCGTTTCCATTTTTGACAGAAAACGTAGGTCTTCTTGAGAAATACAACTATCCTCTGCTGCTTTCTCATTGAAGTCAGACTCAAGAGCTTTGATGACATTTGGTGGAGTGATTACTTCCTTGATCTGTGTTCTACAGATGTACTGAACTTCACTTGTAAGGTTGAGAGAAGACTGTAGACTTGGCAGCACTTGTTTCACTATAATGCGATGACTCACTCCAATAGCATCCTCGTAGTCTACAGAGAAATTGCCACAGCCAACAATGCTCCAGCCTAGATCCGTTCTTTGAGCAAATGGTTGATTTTCTTTACCAGACACAATTTCTCTAGGAAGGAGAGCTTGAGGGCAGTTGTAGCCAATCAGTAGGCCAATATCACAAACTTGTTGAGGAGCAATCTTCTCAGCTATATGCATTAGATGAGGCCACACTCTTGCAGTTTTGGGTGTAGGAATGTGGGTTCTGTTTGCAGGAATGAACTCTCTAGAATAGGTTACTGGCAAAGAGATCTTCTTATCTGAATAAAATCCTCTCACCTTTAGTCCAGTTACCTTCTGGCATGGAACAACTGTACTCTTTGATACCATCGTTGAGAGCTTCAGCTGCACAGATTCCTTCTTTGTGTCAAGAGCTTGAGCTATCTCTTCCAGGATGAAGGTAGTATCACTCTGGGTGTCAAGAAGTGCATATACCAGAACTTCATGATTCGGTTCACTGGTAGCTGATACCCATACTGGAACAATTGTAGAGGTATGAGTATTATTTACATCCTGTAATACTCGGTTGGATGTTGCTTCACTTGCGGTTTCTTTATTCTGTACCAACTCTGGGTTTCTTTCCTTCAACTTCTCTTTTGACTGACCTGACTGTGGAGTCCTCTTTATTTCTTTGATACGATCCTCATGTAGACATGATGGGTGCCTCTTCTGACACTTCTCACAGACACTCCTGTAGTCACAGTTCTTTGAGTGATGACCAGGCTTCAAACATCCAAAGCATAACTTATTCATTTGGACAAACTTGACTCGCTCTGCAACATTTTTCTCCATAAACTTACGACATTTGTGAATACCATGTCCTGGTCTCTCACAGAATGTACATTTTGCAGCAACTGTTTTTTCTCTGGACTGTACCGTTAACACCTTTGCTCTAGTGTCTTGATTTCTTGATACATTTCCTTTTCCACTCTCATTAAACTTCAGTGCATGAAGCGATGTCACTGGGTTACAAGCTATCTTAGCTTCTCGTGTTAGAAACTTTACAAACCGACTGAAGGTAGGAAATGTCTTAGTTTCTTCTTCAATTTCTATGACCTGACGATTCCACATTGAGGCCAACCAATCAGGAAGCTTGGAAAGGATTTTCTGGTTCTCGTTACAATCATTAAAGACTTCAAGACCCCTAATCTGAGACATAGCTGCTTCACAGCCTCTGAGAAAGTCAGTAAATTCTCTCAGCTCAACACTGTCCTTGGAACCAATCTTTGGCCATGAATTAAGCTTGTCTCGAAAGGCTTTAGCAATGACGAATGGGTTTCCATACCTTTCTTCTAGTACGCCCCATGCTGTTTGGTATGCCGACTCCGTGCCTAGCAGGAAGTAACTTTCAATAGCCTTTTTAGCTGGTCCTTCCACATACTTGCGTAAGTAGTAAAGCTTCTCATTCACTGGTATGTTTTTTCTGTCGATCAGAGTTTGAAACGAGATTTTCCAATCACTATATCTGAGAGTGTCTCCATAGAATGTTGCAGGTTCGGGTATAGGAAGACGACTTGAGCTGATAGATTCTGTTAACACCCTAACAAGGTCTGCTGTGCTGGCTTCTTGATATGATTTTGTTGCGCTTTCCTGTGGAGGTATGCTCTGTAACACGGAGCTGCTTAACTTTGGTACATGCTTCTTTTTTACAGATGTGCAGTCACGAAGTAGCTCTCTTGTTTCTTCCTTTGAGTCTTCGTTCTGCTCGTAGACTTGCATTCGTGCCCTTGCAGCATTTAACCTTTTTAGTGTCTCCAAGCGCTCAAGCTCTCTGCGCTTGTCTTCTAATGCCTTCCGTCTAGCAGCATTTTCAGCTTCAATCTTAACACGTAGCCTAGCTTCCTCTTCTTCTCTTTCTAGTCGTCGCTTCAATGCTTCAGCTTCTTGTTCTGCTGTTCTCTTTTTATCTTCAGCCTCAAGTCTTTGGAGTTCTTCCAGTTCATCCTCTTGTTGCTGTAATATTTCTAATGTTGCCTCAGTTGCAGCAATTTCTGCAGCAGCCTCTTGCTTCTTAGCGGAGGACAAACTTGAACCTCTGGAACTCAAACTTGCATTGTTCATAGACTTAGAAGTCCTGGAACGTCCATGACTTGATTTGGAGGCTATGGATGAGAACACAGAACCTGCATCAATACAGCATGCTTCTGGTCTAAGAGGATCTTGAACCTCTACTCCCTCATCTAGACGACTCCATGCAGATTCAACTATCATTTTTGTGACTGCTTCACAAGTGTCGACTCGGCGGCGAGTATCACTGTCTGGACTCATCTTTTGTCGCAACTCTTCATATGCAACATTTACATCCTTTGAAGAACCACTGATTTCTTCTATGAGGCTGTTCAGCATGTCATTGGAGAGACGCCCCATTAGTCTTTGTCTAGCATCTCTAGCAAGAGTCTTCCATTTCTCATAAGAGCTTTGAAAGCAATTTTGAAGTTTAGTCAGTTTTTCATCATGTAACTCTTTACCTTTCTCTGTAAATTTGCGTGCTCTTTGACTTCTTCGTGGCTCTTGCTCTGTTGTGTTATCAACACCTACTGATGCTTGCGTGTCTACACATTCTTGGGATTCTAGCTGCTGCTCTGTCTCTGTTATGTTTTCTTTGTCACTCTTAGCAGACTGACTACCTTCTGCCATTTTATGTATCTCTTAGTTACAATGACTACTCTAATTGACAAATTGTACATGTAACGTGAACTGTACTGAACATAGATATTTCCAAAAGATGTCTCTCTCTTAAATTGTTAACTCTGGTTAAAGTAGTTTTTTTTTTTTTTTTTTATATATTAAACTTGTAACAGAAATTCTGCCACACTTAGATCAGGTTATTTTTAGACGTTGCACTTTGCTATTCCTCACAATTATTCTCTTACTTGCAGCTTGATATGCGCTTAAAAAATAACTTGAACTTAATTAGGTAAACACATAACACCAGCACTTCTTTAACACTGTAATGAACACTTAAAGAGTCTATTTTCAGCAAATGGCAAGAATAAGTCCACTTCAAGCACCTTAACTTGAACTTAGTTGTGCTTATCTTCTTGTTGGCCTTAACTTGACAATGCCATTAAACTCTGTGGATGTGCATGTCACTAGCTTCTTGGTTACCAGTATATACAGTGCTTGTAGAATCCAGAATGATGGAACTTGGAGTTAACTTGACGCTCACTTGACTGCTGGTTGGAAACGTTCCTTCTCCTACCCGTGAAGAGCAGATGAATTCTCACTGTAGCTCCCCCCAGTAATTTCACGAACACAAGGATTCTCTGATGACAGGCGATTTATTGATTGGTTCACCATGAGGATAACCATCCAACTCAAGATGCCGTGAGAACTAAATACACAACAAATAAAGTTAAAATAAAGAATATAAAAGACTCAAATAAATCAAATAAATCAATATTGTCTTTGTAAACTTTCCAAACAGAATTAAGTTCACTTTAACAGCATAAATGGTCTTTATACAGATATCACTTTTCACCACACAGCAATACAATCGACATTAATCACATACAATATAACTGAAACTTACTTCATTGGCTGCTTATTACCCAAGGAGAACTAAATCTTGCATCTTGTGATATCTTCTGTAACTTCAGATGAGTAAATTGACTTTAATACACTTTAGAAATGTGCAATATAGCTTCAGCTTGCCATGCGGTGTAGACAACCTTTCTTCCTGATTTACTCTGTGCTTTTCATAATAAAAGTATCCACACACTCAGCTCTTTACTAAGCAGTTTCAAATTAAAAGTCCTTAACTAAATATTTATAAAATATAAACTGATTTCTCTGTCAGTTACACCTGCAGTGACTGTGGTGGTATTCACCTTCAAGTGCTTCATGGTGTGGCCCGAAGTCATGCAACCGATACATCATCAGCTACCTCGGAGAGCCGCATCTACCTCTTGCCATCCATTGCATCAGGCAGAGTCCTTCTGAAAGTGGTGCCGGTGCTGCTGCACCACAAATCAAAGACACTAGAGACTTATGCTATATTAGATGACGGAGCACAGCGCACCATGATCCTACCTACTGCTGTCCAGCAGCTCCAGCTTACAGGTGAACCTGAGACTCTGGCACTTCGTACAGTCCGACCAGACACTACTCACCTTAATGGATCAAAAGTCACCTTTGATATCTCTCCAAGAGGTAAACCAGAGAAACGCTATCAAGTGTTTGGAGCATTCACAGCATCTGGCATTGATCTGGTGGAACAGTCATACCCAGTTCAGACTCTTCAGAGACGCTATGCACATCTAAGAGGAGTTCCGTTACAGCCATTTCACAAGGTACGTCCACTGGTGCTCATAGGTTCAGACCAAGTACACCTTATTACTGCTAAAGAGCCTATTCGTCAAGGCACCAAAGGGGGACCCGTGGCAGTTTGTACAGCTCTCGGCTGGGCACTCCAAGGGGCGGAAATGAGTACTACAGTCCGAGAACCAGTGCAGCAATGTTTCTTTCTCTCCACTGACCACCCAGACGATCTGCTCTACAGAAATGTGGAAAGGTTATGGCAACTGGATGTGCTGCCCTTTCGCAATGAGAAACTGGTTGTCCGGTCTAGGCAAGACAAAGAGGCTATGCAGTTGCTTGAGTATCAAACGCAGCGAGTAAATGTCAAGGGAGTACAGCGGTACGCCACCCCTCTTCTGTGGAACCCAGGTGCTCCAGAACTTAAGGGCTCCATGCAATCCGTCCTTTCAAATCTGAGGAGCACTGAAAGGAGACTCCAGAAGGACTCTGAAAAGGCTTCAATCTATTCAGGAGAGATTGCAAAACTCATCGAGGCAGGTTACGTAGTCAAGCTTAACCAAATGGAAGCGACACAAACAGAGGCATGGTATCTACCCCATCATCTCGTGAGTCATAATAATAAGCAACGACTGGTGTTTGACTGTTCTTACAGATACCATGGCATGTCCTTGAACGATCAGCTCCTGCCAGGTCCCACACTTGGACCATCACTGTTAGGAGTACTCCTGAGATTCAGACAGCATCCTGTAGCAGTAAGTGCAGATATCAAGGGCATGTTCCATCAGGTCCGCCTATTGCCGAAGGACAAGCCCTTTCTCCGTTTCATTTGGAGAGATCTGCAGAGTGAAAACCTTCCAGATGTATACGAGTGGCAGGTTCTGCCATTCGGCACAACAAGCAGTCCATGCTGTGCCATCTTTGCTCTGCAGCACCATGCTTTCAATTCTGAAGCCAAATTTCCAGGTCTGCAACAGCTAGTCCACCAGAGCTTCTATGTGGATAATTGCTTGACAAGCTTCCCTACTGTCCCAGCAGCCAAGCAAACTGTGGATCAGTTACGCAGCATGTTAGCCGAAGGAGGGTTCGACCTAAGACAGTGGGCTAGCAGTCATCCAGCGGTGGTAGCTCATCTTCCAACGGAAGCCCAGTCATCAGCCACAGAGCAGTGGTTAGTGCAAAACCGCGTTGACCTTATGGAGCCCACATTAGGCCTTCGGTGGAATTGTGCTGCTGATACCCTCGGCTACCATTATCGGCTCATTGAGCATTCAGAACTGACGATGAGAGCTGCTTACCAGGTGTTGGCGTCCCAATATGATCCACTGGGGTTCATACTACCATTTACCACCAGAGCAAAGATGATCATCCAACAGTTGTGGGCTAAAAAGAGAGACTGGGATGACCCAGATCTACCACCAAACCTTCAGGCCGCCTGGACCAACTGGGAAAGCGAGCTTAAACAACTCAGTGCAGTTTCCATACCTCGCTGTTACACGCCAGCCTCCACAACTTCAGCAGAACCGCACAGTTCCCTCCATGTGTTCTGCGACGCCTCTGAAAGAGCGTACGGGGCAGTGGCATATTTGGCCGTTCAAACCAGCAGTGACATTCATGTTTCCTTCATAATGGCCAGATCACGGGTTGCTCCTAAGAGGCAGCAGTCTATACCTCGCCTGGAGCTTTGCGCTGCCTTAGCTGGAGCTCAGCTGGCCAAACTGGTGAAGGATGAGCTGACACTCTCCATCAATCAGACATTTCTGTGGACAGACTCCATGACTGTGCTAGAGTGGATTCAGTCAGACTCCTGTCGATACAAGGTGTTTGTTGGGACACGAGTCACCGAGATCCAAGAATTAACAGACCACAACTCATGGAGGTATGTTAATACGCAAGATAACCCAGCGGATGACATAACGAGAGGTAAAACCCTCCAAAGTTTGTCCGAGCCCAGTCGATGGAGTCAAGGGCCTCCATTCTTGAAACAGAGCCCAGAGCACTGGCCAAAAAGACCCGAAGTTGCACAGTCAGAAGTGGTATCTGAATTGAAAGGCCTGACCTGCTACTCCGTAATGGCAGTTCAAACAGAGTCCATTCTCCCTGATGTTACTCAATTCAAAACCTGGCGAGAGTTAGTGGGGGCAACTCTACAAGCCTGTAAAGGGGCGGCCGCATCGAACAGTGTAATAATGACTAACAGAGAGGCGGAAGCTGTCCTGCTGAGGGCATGTCAAGCTCAGAGCTTTCCGGAAGAGGTAACTGCCCTTAGAGCACAGAAATTGATTCCCGTGCACAGTCGACTAGTCAACCTCGCTCCAGAGTGGGACCCCCTGACCAACATGATACGAGTTGGGGGGCGTCTAAGAAGGCTTGCAAACTCAGACCCTGAACAAATCCACCCCATTGTACTGGACCCAAGACACGCAGTAACAAAGCTCCTTATTCAAGAATTTGATGATCGTCTGTTACATCCGGGTGCTGAAAGAGTCTACGCTGAGATACGGAGGCAGTACTGGATTCTCAGAGGACGCCAGGCTATCAAGCACCATCAACTCCATTGTCAACCCTGTCAGCGCTGGAGAGCGCAGCCAAAGGTACCTCAAATGGCAGATTTGCCACCAGAACGCCTCCGTCTACTCTGTCCACCCTTTTATTCAACGGGCGTTGACTGCTTTGGCCCATACCTGGTCAAAATAGGAAGGCGTAATGAAAAACGCTGGGGCCTGATCTTCAAATGTCTCACAACCAGGGCAGTTCACATCGAGCTTCTTAACTCGATGGATGTCGATGCCTTCCTTCTAGCACTCCGCCGGCTCATAGCCAGAAGAGGTCAACCCTGCGAGATCCGTTCAGATTGTGGCACCAACTTCCGCGGGGCAGAAAGAGAGCTACGGGAAGCCTTCTTTAGCATGGAGTCAGAACTCCAAATCCGTCTTGCAGACCACCAAATTGACTTTAAGTTCAACCCGCCCAGCGCTCCACATTTTGGCGGAATATGGGAGCGTGAGGTCCGCTCTATAAAAAATGCTCTCCAGGTAGCCGTTGGTAATCAAGCAGTCACAGAGGATGTTCTGTCCACAATCCTAGTGGAAGTGGAGGGGATTCTCAATTCGAAACCTCTGGGATATGCCTCAACAGATGTTGCCGACATCGATCCAATTACTCCTAACCTTCTCCTTATGGGGCGGCGGGATGCATCTCTCCCTCAGGTGGCGTATGCTCCAGGAGACATGGGGCGGCGGAGGTGGCGTCACTGTCAAAACATGGCGGACCAATTCTGGATACAGTTCACCAGAAACTACTTGCCTACACTTCAGACCAGGCAGAAGTGGCATAAAGCTGCAGAAAACCTGGAAGTCGACTCTGTTGTACTGATAGTGGATCCGCAACTCCCAAGAGCTCAGTGGCCAATAGGCAGAGTTCGGAAAACATTGCCCAGCAGTGACGGATGTGTGCGAACTGTCGAAGTTGTTATTGACGGTAAAGCTTACATTAGACCAGTTGCACGCTTGATACAGTTGCCTGCTCTAGAAGGTAACACCAAAGACAGTTAGAGAATTCTCTTGATTACCCATTTGCTGCTCAAATGTGGGGGCGGCTGTTGTGAATTCTCTCCCTTTAAATATTAAGGTAGCTACGTGTGTGACGTTTTAAGTTGCGTTGTACGCAAATGACGTAGTGCAGCATTCTCAGCACGTACGGACTCAGTGTAATTGCCTATTCACTAAGCTACTCCAGTTGAGCGATCATATCGCGTTCACACATTCATGTGCAGTGTTTATGTGCAAGATAAAGTTTGTGACAAAAAACTACCTCAAGTACACTATTATGTGTATGGTCACTCTTGTACAATAAACGTCTGAACTCTATCTGATGACTCCGACTCCCTGACCAGAGTTCTGCAGCGGTCAATAATATAATCCACCAGTTTCAGTGGGGCAATCCCCAACACTTGTAAAAAATTATAACAATTAAAGGTAACACTTTACAATAAGGGTGCACTAATAAGCATTAATTCATGCTTAACTAATGCACAGATAATACTGAATTAATGTATTACTAATGATTATCTAAGCTATTCATTAATGATTGCCTCATTAGCAACTAATGAAGAGTCTGTCTGGTTAATATATTAGTTCATATATGAATTGTTATTAATTAAATATGTAATTGTGGATTAATTCCATAATCACTTATTTGATTAACTAATAGTGTTAATTAATTTGTTAATTACCACAATGAGCCTAATATGCATGAATACATTATTAATTACAGCATTAGTTGTGTGTCAATTACTACAATTACTAGATGATGAGTTAATAATGATGTGCCTCAACAAGTAAAGTCACAACATAATGATTGTTAGTTAATGATTAATTAATCATTAATGACCATCACTAGAGTTTATAAAAGCTGTTTATTAAACACTGGTTTCCAAAAACATTGTAGTAATTGACACACTACTAATGCTGTAATTAATAATGTATTGATGCATATTAGTTTACCTGTATTATCTGGAAGTTGAAATATAAGGCTTTGGCTCATTGTGGTAATTAACAAATTAATTAACACTATTAGTTAATAAAATAAGGCAGTATGGAATTAATACACACTTACATATTTAATTAATAACCAATCTGGTTCTGGTCCGGTCGCGCTGGCAAAGTTGATCGATCAGCTTGGTCATCTGCATTTTCCAGATTAGATTCGGGCTCCTATTGAAAAGGTAGTACGACATTATCACCTGTCATTAAAGGGACACTTCATCCATTTGCATTAAGCTTTGTATCGTTAGAAACCCAGTCATATTTTTGAATGGTCATGCATTATTATTTCAGTGTTGCAGTTCCTGCTTATAATGATGTAAAAATCGGTGAGAAGAGCACCAGGAGACGAAGAGGTTCCACTTCAACGCGTAGGCATGTCTAGTGGACGACGCTCTAGCGGTAGTGATGGTAGCCACCACCGCTGGTGGTAGGGTACTCAAACCATAGGGTGCCATAGGGTGCCCCGCCCTTGAGAAAGGAGGTCCTTCCTCAGAGGAATTGGCCAGGGAGGTGCTGTCGCTAGGAGTACAAGTTCGGAGAACCAGGTCCGGGTGGGCCAATGAGGCGCAACCAAGATGACCTGCTCTTCGTCCTCCCTGATCTGGCACAGGGTCTGTGCAAGAAGGCTCACTGGGGAAAACGCATACTTGCGGAGGCCAGCTGTGCGCCAGTGCGACCGTGCCGAGCGTGCCCTCGGTCAGGGAGTAAAACTGGGCGCAGTGGGACGAGTCGTGGGAGGCAAACAGATCTAACTGAGCCCGAACTGATCCCAAATCAGCTGAACCGACTGGGGATGGAGTCTCCATTCTCCAGGAAGAGGCTGGAGCCGTGAGAGCTCGTCAGCTGCACAGTTCAGGTCTCCCGGGATATAAATGGCTCGAAGCGACCTCAGATGCTTTCGACTCCATAAGAGGAGGTGGCTGGCGAGTTGCGACATACGGCGGGAGCGTAGACCACCTTGTCGGTTGATGTACGCTACTGTCGCGGTATTGTCTGATCGGACTAGTACGCGCTGGTTCTTGAGCAGCGCATGGAAGCGGTGCAGAGCGAGACATACTGCCAGCAACTCGAGACAATTGACATGCCAAAGGCGGTGGGCATCTGTTGAGACAACAATATCCCTGGAAACTCGTTCTAAGGGCACTCCGGCCCGTAGAAGCTGAGGTTCGTCCATGGGGTGAAGGTCTGACGGGAGGCCGGAGTAACTGGTACTCGGAGCGTGCCGTGTTGCCATGCCCACCTCGGATATGAAGCAATCCGAGCGGCGTTGCTGCGGCTGCGGATGCCATATAGTCCAGGAGCCTCTAAAATAGTTTCAGTGGAACTGCACTCTTGCCCTCGAACTGTCTTAGGCAAGTCAGCAGTGACTGCGCGTGCTCGCGCGCTCGTAAGCTGCACGCACATGGCGACCGAGTCAATTTCCATACAGAGAAAAGCTCTGCATGGGGCAAAGTTTCTCTTCTCCCAGTTGACCCGAAGGCCCAGACGAGCTAGGTGCCGGAGCACTAGGTCTCTGTGTTCTCAAACCTGGTCTCGAGGGTGAGCTAGGATCAGCCAGTCGTCGAGATATTTCAGGATGCGAACCCCGTGTTCCCGTAGTGGAACAAGGGCTGCCTCGACAACCTTCTTGAAGACGCGAGGAGACAGGGTTAGCCCGACTGGGAGAACCGCGTACTGGTATGCCCCCCTACCCCCCCCACCCCCTCGAAAACAAACCGCAGAAATGGTCTGTGTCGAGGAAGAACGGAGACATGAAAGTAGGCGTCCTTCAGGTCGGTCGCTGCAAACCAATCCTGTGGCCGCACACATTCGAAAATGCGTTTGGCTGTGAGCATCTTGAACGGCAGCCTGTGAAGGGACCGGTTCAAGACGCGCAGGTCGAGGATTGGTCGTAACCCACCGGATTTCTTGGGAACAATGAAGTATGGGCTGTAGAAGCCGGACTTTATTTCAGCTGGAGAGACAGTCTCGATTGCACCCTTCGCTAGTAGGGTGGTGACCTCCGCTCTCATGACAGGGGCATTGCCACCGACCATAGTGAAGCGGACTCACTTGAAGCGAGGAGGAGACTGAATCTCATAGCCGAGCCTGATGGTTTGGGTGACCCAGCGGGACAGGTTGGGAAGCTCTAGCCAGGCTCCCAAGAACTGTGCCAGCGGGGTCATGCAAACCACAGACGTCCCCTAGGTGCTGCAGTGAAGCGGAATGACCGGGCCAGACATGGCTGGCATAGCGGCCCGGTGTGGGGGCACGGTCATTAGCCGCGTCCTGACAGAGGTGGCCAGGGAAGGACCAGCGATCCACGGGGGCCTGCTCTGCCAGGGGTCTGGCGACAGAGGGGGACGAGAGTGGTGAGGCCCGTGAGCGGCGCGCACTGTCATCCGAGAACTCTGTGACAGAGAAGGGCGAGAGTGGCGGGACTCGAGGGTTGCACGCACTGTCGTCCGAGAACTGTGTGTGAGCCTCCTGGAAAAAAATGCAACCCATCTCTGAGCTGCCCGTAATGGGAGAGCCGCATCACCTGGCGTTCGGCAGGCTGCGGGGCTGGTACGGGCTGGCTCGGCCCTCTGCGGCTTCTGGGTGTTGCCACGCCAGTGGATGTGCTGTGGGGACACAGTTGTGTTGCCACAGAACACTCCACGGGGGAAACCTCTGGCTGGGACTGGTCAGCTATCTCATCCGGATAACACATCAGACTCAGACAGTTTACCCAAACACATCAGACAGTGTGTTTAAAAAGACGCGCCATGTGCGGCTCTTTTAGAGAGGATAAAACTCAAACAGCAGTGTTGAAGCGCCCAGGGAGAGACGCACGACTGGCAGACCACTGCGCAGATCGGCAGGCAATGTGAAGCTCGCTGGAATTCACCGTCATGAGCCGCTGCCCCTCACGCCCTGGACCAGACAGAGAGAGAAGCGTGTACAGACGACGGACCCTGTGGCCCCTCACTTGCACCCATCCTAACTGATCACTGTACCTCCTTTACGATTCCCCGGCATGACGAGGACACCAGATCACCTATTTATTTGGACACTTTATTTTCCCTTTTTTGACATTTTGTTTTATTTCTGTTAAATAAATGCCTCTCTGTCGTTTGCTCCTTCCGCCACAGTATACACATACTTCAGACACCAGTCACAGTGATGTAGTTCCCAATAGCGTCGATCTAGACGCATTGTTGAGGTCCACTTCAAAAGGAAACTACAGGTCATGCTTCCATATTTTTGTATCCACGATCACAGACAGTTGGATTGGGCTCAATGTATTATGGGTGTTTACATTTTCTTGTATCGTTTGACAAAAGGGTCTGGCAAAGCCCACACTGGCACAGTTTTCTTTAGTCATGTAGCACAGATTGAAAATAATTGCCTTTCTACAGCATAGACACCCAAGTGTCTTTCCAAACAGAACATATACTTTTAATCTTGCTATTACATGTTACTTATGCTTTATTATAATTGGTTGTAAAAAGGATTCCAGAAATAAAGATATAATCTCTGTGAATACCTCCAAAAAATTGTAAGATAAAGTTACCTTTACCTTCTTAAAGGAGAACTCCGGCGCAAAATGAACCTTTGGTCTAATTACACATTGTTACCTAGTCAACCGTTATCTGAGATTTGTTTTCATGATTATCGAATGTAAATAGTTTTATCTCTAAAAACAGTTTAGCCTATATACTAGTAGTATAACACTAGTATATAGGGCATAGATTAATGACAAATAAAAATTGCTTGTTAATACCACTAACAAGGCTCAAAATAGCCCCACACTAACACGGCAGCATAATGAGGGTCCCTACCTTCAAACCGAAGCATTGAGAACTTTGTCAGTGTCCAGACAGTTTAAAGGGCACCTATTATGACATTTAAAATGTTCCTAATGTTGTTTAGGGAGTCCCCAACAACAGTTTTACATGCATGCAATGACAAAAAACACTTTTGTTGTCGTATAATATGCATTTATTTTTACCTGATTTGCTCATCGACTCCCAAATGAATCGTTCAACGACTCACTTTTCAAACCCCTCCTTTGCGCGACGCTAATCTGCGTTGATTGGTCAGATGACCCAGCAGTGTTTACATAGATAATACTTATTGTTTAACACGGAGTACAATTATGCTTTTATCAATTAAATTGTGTTATAATAATTATTATAGTCCACTGCTTTGTAGTTTGTAGTAAAAAACTAAAAATAAGATAAAGAATGTAATGTTATGTTAGCGAGCATATAGCCCAGAGTTCATATTGTAAAAGCACAATCAGTCTTTGGTTGCGTTAGCCCGATGCATAAACATAACGTTTTTACAAAAAAAAAAAAAAAAAATGTAGTTACGTTACTACGAGGTATTACTCTATTCTTTAAGACAACTCCGAAAACAACAACAAACACTTCACATATCTCAATACAATTGCCATTGAAGACCTAGAAGCTGAACGGTGCTTACACAACAAACAAAATAATTATTAAGCATGCTACATAAAACATAAAAGCAACAATTATTAATAACACTTACAGGTTGTGATACGGAGGAGGAAGCTGATGCAAATACACTTGGAACTGAACCTTCCTTCAATATCAGCCGGCTCGCGAATCCCAGTTTGAGTGCATTTAAAAAGCAATCGTCTTCAAAATGGCGCGAGCAAAGCACAAGGCTCGGACTATACTTCTGTGGTATAGTTGTATATATGAATTGTAGCCACTTAGTCTTCAAATGCTCCTCCTTGGGCAGATGAAAAAAGTTGGCTTTTGAGTCGCACTGCAGAACACAGCGTCTCGTCGCCCTGATGTTTTCCCTGACCTTGGAGCGCAATAAGTGGGCGTATCGTATTCAAATAACTTGACAAGTTGACGTCATCTAGTCAGAGAAAAAGCTTCGGTCTTCTAACGATTCATAAAAATGACTCCGAGTCGACTCTTACTTTTGAAAGACAATAACTTTATATACGGTGCACTTTCATATTTCAAACTTTGCAGGATGTTTTTGTTCACTTAGATCTATGTTACACACTACATGAAAGGTACATTTCAAAATTCCATAATAGGTGCCCCTTAAATAAGAAGATATTTTATACATAGTCAACTTCGCGTATACAGGCAGAAGCCATCTTTGAAAAACAGTCTCTACCAGTCGATCTAGAAACGCCGTCTTAGATCTTGTGTAAGAACTAAGTCTCTCTTTTTTAAATTATTATTATTTATTTATTTTCTCTGTTGCGTTCAGTGCTTCTCTTATGCGCTCAGTGCTTCCTTCCGGAAACAACGGACGATATGAGATTCTACACAGTTCAGCGCACTTGGATTGGCGCTCGTAGATCGACTGGTAGAGACTGTTTTTCAAAGATGGCTTCTTCAAAGATGTGTTTGTGTGTGTTCTCACTCACTTTCCTGACAAACGTGACTGTTGCACTGCAATCAGAGAATGTATATCCCATTTCTGCTGGGCACCTGTGTTCTTTAGAACATTTGCAGTACATTCACGGCAGATAGATGCCGTTTTATGCTGATGCTTTGAAAACAAAACCAAAGGTTCAAAAACCAAAATATAAAGGTGAGGTGAGCAATGCTATGCATTTTGACGCCTTCTTCTGTGCTATCATTACAATGAAGCGGGTAAACAGCTGCTGATGACACAAGTGTACCACACTTTAGACCCAAATAATAGGCTATAATGTGAACACAATCCAGCGGGGGCAGGGGAAGGAGGGAGCAGTTGAACTCGGTTCGAACCAGGCATTTGAACCAAGTATGAAAGCACCCTCAGATTAATCTTTTCTTTTTGAACTAGTTCAAGGTTTAATATAAATTTTTGAATTTGAGTTGAGGAAACAGACAAGCTAGACAAGCTGTTATGTGCAGTGTTGTCTTTGAGCAGGGATTGCCTATCAATATCTGTATCGCGTACTATCTATGCTCTTTACATTGTGGAGCTTCCTTTGTGACAGCAAGTGATATGATGTGATGTATTAAGAGTCTACCTTTTTTTTTCTTTTTCTTTTTTTTATTAAATGCACATTACAAATAATAAACATGACAAGTCCAATGTACAGTATACAAATATTGAACAGTTATAGACTACAACAAAAATAGGAAAAGAAAATATACAGTGTAATATATGTGTAATACATAGATATAAAAAGAAAGAAAATAATATAAACAGAAAAAAGAACAGGTATGAGATCATCATATAAATAGTATAAAAGCTTCACATAGAGACCTAGTGCGTTTTACTTTACAATTTTTCAACCCAAGTAGTAACTCAATATAATTTTTCATATCTATATGAAATAACAAAAAGTTGAGTTTTCCTTTAGCCCATTTTTTTATGTATATGGTATTTTTTCCATAATCAAACAAAGATTAACAATAAAGGCCACATTTGGTGTCTACAGTCTTTGTCTATTAAAATAAATAAAACAAATACATATTTTCCAAAAATAAAAAGTAAACTTTCATGTTTTCTACAAAGAAAACATTCAAAATCTACCCAAAACATTTAGCTAAATGCAACTTAAAAAAATAAGAATTTACCTGTGCCGGCTGACCTTTAACCCTATAACGATTAACGACGGTGTCAAAGATCAGCATGAGTCAATGAGGCAGTCATATACCAAGCAGTTAGAGGGACGGTGACACATTTAAACTGCATTCTACCATAATTTATTATAAGAATATTTCCCATTTGTTAACAACACTGCCTACAAAATTGTCAAATTCTGTTGCAGAGTAAATGAGCTTTGTCAACAGCTGAATGTGGCATTTAGCTCTTAGTTCTTTATATTTTTGCTTCTCTCTCTCTCTCTCTCTCTCTCTCTCTCTCTCTCTCTCTCTCTCTCTCTCTCTCTGTGTTGCTCTCTCTGTGCTGTCTGTCAGAACTAGATCATTTTAGATGTTGATTCAGTCGCAGAATATTAGACTCAGAGCCACTCTCACCTCCTCCCTGTCACCTCCTGCGCCAAATCCACTGCTCTGATGCGCAACTTATTTACATTATTACAGCTGCACAGGCTTTGTTTCTCTCTCTCTCTCTCTCTCTCTCTCTCTCACACACACACACACACACACACACACACATCCTTGCACATTACTTCCACGTGTCTGACAGTAACCTATTGTGTGTGACCTTGCAGGCCTGAGACAGCGGCCTGAAGCACAATCCGCACACATACACACCACCACACAACGGAAGGCTACGACCTTAACTCACACTCCACCATCTTTCTATTACACCTCTCTCGCTGTTATCCATTCCTCCCCTCCTCCACTGCTCCTTTGGTCCAAAAAAATCTCGTTCCTCATTCTCGTGTTACGCAGCACGTTTGAGCTTCTGCAAGAACCAATGAGGTTCAAATTTATAAAGAAAAATGCATAGAAACATTTTCATTGGACTGGTGGACGGATGCTGGAAGGGCAGTTGCAGTTATTGTTATCTTATACTCTTTTATTCCATTAATTAATTAGAAAGCTAAAGATGAAAAATTTGGCAAGATGTGTCAGTAATAAACAGAAACCTCTCTCTGGTCTGTGGAGGAAGACTGGTTTGTTCTCAGCTTGTCGCAGTCTGGTAACTGTAGAAAGGGCTTCATCAGGTGTGTGGACACAAAAGGAAAAATATTGCCGGTTTCAGTTCAGGAAACAATGCTGCATTACATTAAGCATTAGCTCTCTCTAAGCTTCTGTGCTCCAGAGCGTCATGCTGTTTTTCGCTGTACAGTCATTTTCAGCCTCTCTGCGGATATTGTTAGACGAAACAATAACATGCCAGAATGTGTTATACATCACATGCTGGTCTTTGGGCTTCATTGTACAACAGGAGCCAGTGGTGTATTTTTCTTCTAAAGAAGACTCATGAAAATGAAATTGCGTAAAGAGGAATACAGAGAAGCTTTAAAGATGTGCCTTTTAGCCCTGGTAAGGCTATTGCTATCCATCTATTGTCATGTAGGATATGTTATTGAGGCTCTTTCCACCTGTTTCCACAGAGATCCAGATATCAAAGTTAGTGTTAGTAAAGCAGGTGTGTGTGTGTGTGTGTTTTGTGGTGTAAGAGACACACAAGTGCAGAAACATCGACACAGAGTGAAAGATCTTATCCTCTCCACCCAGGGGGTCTTGTTAGAGGCTAGTCGCGGTGACACAGCAGACTGTGTTACTGTAAAAGTCATCAGTCATAGCACTGTGTGGGTGCAGTAAAAATCTGTCGCTCCATGCAGAAAGCTTGTGCAAAAATACCATGAATCCCCCAGTCATATTCTACATTATCATTTGCGCCTCTCCTCCTATTTCCTGCTGCTAATATTTCCCCATATTAATATTTGCCGTTCTTCGCCGGTGCTTCTCTGCTTTTTATCCTCTCCTACAACTGACTTGGATTTGTGTGTGTGTGTGTGTGTGTGTGTGTGTGTGTGTGTGTGTGTGTGTGTGTGTGTGTGTGTGTGTGTGTGTGTGTGTGTGTGTGTGTGTGTGTGTGTGTGCGTGCGTGCGTGTGTGTGTGTGTGTTGCAAGTGGCGAGCAGCCTGCAATCATCATTATGATGATCAAAATAATTAGCATGTTCAGTAATACATGTGTTGTGCGTGTGCAATGAGTCAGATGATAAACCGTCTGTTTGCCCCGAGCTGGAGGCAAGTTGACGACATATTACTGAGAAACTCTTAAGCTCTGAAATTGGACAGCATTGCACTTTTGACCAGCCATGGATATGCATTACCCAAAAGTGAAAACAAATAAACATAAACCTTAAAAATATACAGATATTTCTTTACATGACATGACTCACTGTGAATCACTGTGAAGTCAGTCCTCAAATCTGATTATACCAAGTATGGTCCTGAATGAGTGGTACCACTTTCTTTTCTTTTTTTTTGTTTTGTTTTTTTGGACGTGAAATTGTCGCCTTTACTCATTGTCTGTCAGCCATGGTAATGAAGATAAAGTAAAACAACAGCCCCAGAAGTTCTGCATACATTTTGACCATTTTGTTGCTGATTTGGTAAGGAATAACAATATATTTTTTGTTTGTTTGTTTTTATCTTAAAGGGTTCGGTGATTGTGTGACTGTGCTATGTGCTTGTAATATGAGATTCTACCTCATAGGCAAACTATTCAGCCCCAATGGTGAGAGATGTAGTGGCTTGAAAGATGCTGATTCTGTCTTGTATGTGCATGATTTAACCAGTATATTTGTACACTAAGAGAAAGGAGAAATCAAGTCCAATTTTCACTTTCAGTTAGTTAAACTAAATGAAAAAATAAGCCACCTTTTCCTTTCTTGTTATTCTTTTCCACATAGGAAATTATATGGTTAAAACCCTGAAATTGACCCAGAACCTCTGTGAAAATGATCAATATTATGTACTGAGTAAGTAACTATGTTTCTCACCTGACCTGGCAACATGTTTGTTTATTGCGTATCCATCCATCCATTCATCCATCCATCCATCCATCCGTCCGTCCGTAAACATTTATTTAATGTTGAAGAAATGTATCTATTTATTGGAGTTTTGTTATTTATTATGTTGTTGTTGTTCTTTTTGATGTGGTTAACCGTCATTTTCTAGATGTGATACTCTTTGAATTGTGGTGAAGACCCAAAAGAAGGATTCAAGAAAGATGTAGTTCAGTGCTGGTTTCTGAAAGTGTGGGTTATATCAGACAGTCTTTTAAAACAGATGTGACATATGAAATGTTAGCATTGCATAGAAAAGTCATTCTAAAGCATGATCAAACATGGTGCCTTGTCACAGCACATCATGGCCTGTCTTCTAAAGGTCACTAACAGATAAAGGGGACTAAAATGAGAGTCATCCTCAAGCGCAATAGTGCTTTGAGAGTTTTTATTTTTATGCAGTGGTTATTACAATGTAGATTATAGGAGGTCAGGTTTGAAGCGTTGCCATGGAGAGGGGAGTGAGTAATTTCACGTCTCCTCTGGTTTAGCTCACCTGCTTGCCTCCGCTCTGCTGAAGTCAAATTGATTGTGAATCACATTACCAGTGATTTAACCAGAAATGCAGAGCGGTGAGCACTCACTGTCTGGACTGCATCCATATCTCCATCCACGTCCAGAGAGAGAGGCAAGAACCAAGAATGCAAGCACAGCACAAAACAGTGTTATCCTTAAAGGGAATTCAAATGAAAGATACTGGATGGAGTAACAACAAATATGAATAAATGTAGAACAAGATGAGATGTCAGCATGAGGGACACGCACCCCTACGGATGGGCCATCTGCTCAATAAGAGAGAAATAGAAATGGATGGAGTTTTGGTTACAGTTGATTGTGGCCATTTTAAAATAAAAGGAAATGATCTCTTTCAGTATTTAACACCACTAACAGGGTCTCTTCCCTCATAACTCAAGCTGTGTCACTCTTTTCTGGTGGGCATCTCTCTCGTATGTTTTTAAAATAAATATACTGCCATTTACTGTCCAATTCTCTTTTTTTTCCTCAAGATTTTAAAGTATACACATGTGCACACACATAGAAACAAAGACTGGTCAAAATAAGTCAGGTTTTTGTTGTTGTTGATGTTGGGGGTTTTTTGTCGTTGAAATTTTGATAAAAGCTAAACACTGCCCCCTGTTGATGATTTACAGTTTTTATTACATGCTGCCAACAGGCTTGCAATATTTACATTTCAAAATAGAAATAACTTAAGAAAACTTTCTAAACCATAAAGGCGCTACCTTTTAAATACCTTTTCCCATTTTATCAATTTGTTTTTAATTCATTTTGTTGAATTTTGTCATTTTGTAAAATGTTATGAATTAAATGGCTTGCAACCATGTTTTGTCACTAGAATAATTTAAATAACCCATTCAACATGAAAATGTTATGAAATCATTTAAGACATTTCTTCATTTATAGAATATTTTTGGGATAAAGGGTTCTTTAAAATGTGGTTCTATATTTAACCTCATTGAGCCTTTTTTTTTTGGAGTGTTTTTTTTGGTGGAGTGCTGCATATTCTACAACCTTGCCGTTGTTAGTATCATATTCCACCAGTTCAGCAACGAACAAAGATAGAGATTGAAATAGTCTATGTTTGAATTTGGACTAGCATACTACCATATGGCAGAAATAGTGAGCTGTATGCTAATCCTAATTAAGCTGCTTTATAATGCCAATGAGTTAACACATTAAGCCCCAAAAAATAAGTTAATATGAGTGGGGACTGGAAACATATTTCTTGCATTTTATCCCACTCTACAAATATAAATAGAACCTTATAAATAGTGCAAAGCTTGGTGTCACCACAAATGTGAGGTAGGCTAATGTTGGGTCTAAACCAACAACATAAAGTCAGTTTCTATTTTTTGCTGGGTGTCGATCTGTTAATCAATTCTTTCAGAGAGAGAGAGAGAGAGAGACAGAAAATTCCGCCAGGAGCTCTCACCTCTCCATGTATACAGACGTGTCCTCACGGGGTCAGAGAGGAGGCCGGAGATGGGCCAGGTCTTCTCAGTGTCACATGACATCCGTGGTCTGTCGGAAATGTGCCCAGCTACACTTGCCTAAAAGTATGGGAAACATTTATATTTGCCACAGTACAAAAGAGGTACAAAAATCTTTTGAAAGCAAGCATCATTTTTATTTTTTTTAGTTTCTTACAGTTTACAAAATTTCAGTTAAGTATTACAGTTAAAAAATAATTAACACAATCCAGCAATATCCACAATATCCTGCAAAATGAAGCACTGCAACCAAAACTACATATAGCATTATCAAAATCAAACTTTTGCACAAAATGGCACACACTTCATATTACTATATTTTTGTCTAACCAACTACACACTGTTGAGCATAATGAAAAGCACTCTCATCTTTAGTATGCTTTGCCATAATACGAAAATAGTTCAAATTGTAGAAAATTTGTCAGATTTTTCACATGCTCAGAAATATTTGCAGATACACACACATGCTGTTAAAAAAAAAATTCAACAAACAAGTCAGTGCAACATATGCACCGCATATATATTTACATTGGACTGAACAAAAATATGCTCACCAAAAAAACAGTAAACTGAAAAAGAAAATTGCAGAAAAAATATATAGAAAAATAATAAATAATAAAGTCTTTTCATGGTGCTTACATCATGATTGAAGTGTTAACAATTAACCATTGAGGTGTTTTACCAGGTGGCACATGTATTGGCCAAGCTCATTTTGAATGGCAGTGTTTTGAAATGGCAAACATGTGACTTTATGTCAGATTGTTGTTTTATGCAGAGAACCTTGTTCAGTGCATTTAAAAAGTGCCATTTTGAATTGCAAAATGTGTGTAAAGCAGATAACGTGTTTAGACTTTTGGAGACTTGAGAAGAGGTTTTGCTCTCTGTGTGTCAGTTGAAACAATTGTGCCGTGCGTGTTAGCAATTGGAAAAACTAATGTAACTGGTTATTTTTTTTATACCATTTTTTTTATTTTTTGCATTATTATCTTATTATATACCATTTAAATGTTTGTGGTCAGAATGATTTAAAAATACTAAATCAGAATACTAAATTCAATTTTAGCTTGGAGGACAGCAGAACAGAATATGTAAAATGAAGAAGCAATTGCATTGAATTCCATTACATGTTCCCTGCATTCCATCTCACATTCCTTTCGTGGTTCCTCAAGTGATGATAAAAGGGAGAAAGACCCAGGCCATTTTTTTCTTTCTCCTGCTCTCTCTCTCTCTCCCCCCCCCCCCCCTCTCTCTCTCTCTCTCTCTCTCTCTCTCTCTCTGTGCGTGAGTGCGCGCGGCGCGTGTGTGTGTGTGTGCGTGCGTGCGTGCACTTTGCTGAACCAGTGCCAGCCTTATAAAGCAGGAAAGCCCCAGGGAGCTTCCTTAAACACAGTCTGTACATTGACCCAGTGGCTGGTGGCTTTTAATTACAACTCAAGTGATGAGTTCTGCCTGAGCATGCTCTGTGCCAGCCTGTGCGAGCTGGTGAGGTCGCCACAAAGACACAAAACTCATTACACGCGATATGAGATGGCATTCTGCCAACGTACCTATAACTATTAAGCTTTCTCTCCATCTCGCTCATCCTTCTATTGCACCCTCTATTTCTTATGACAGAGATGCGGCAATAGGTGTCGTAACTTAACCAACTGCATTTCCTTTCAGCAAGGATGTATCAGGGTTGTTGTTGTTTTGGTGACTTTTCACTTTAAAAAAAAACTTTTGCTCATAATTTACTCACCCCCATGTCATCCAAGATGTCCATGTCTTTCTTTCTTCAGTCGAAAAGAAATTAAGGTTTTTGATGAAAACATTTCTCCATAGAATGGACTTCAATGGGCCCCAAACAGTTCAAGGTCCAAATGACAGTTTCAGTGCAGCTTCAAAGGGCTTTAAACGATACCAGACGATGAATAAGGGTATTATCTAGCGAAACGATCGGTCATTTCATAAATAAATAAAAAGGATTAAGTTTTATAAGCACAAATGCTCGCTTTGCTCTGTTCTGTGATGCACGTTCGTGACATCATGTAATACGCAATTACGTTGAAAAGGTCAATGTAAAAGGACTATAGATTTCCACGAGACGGATACTAAGGAGTAAAAAATATATATTTTAACACGTCTATAGTAATAGGAAGATATTAGTGATAAACATTCACACGTTATTAAACACATTGACGAGAAAAAAACGTCAATGCATCTAATATAGTAAAAAAAACATAGGCTACATGCCTCTTGCTGTAAAAACATATTGGGCACAGGCAGCCGACGCTTTCAGAAAACGGCGATCTCCTTGCTGGGTTTGAAATCATCGTCGAAAAAATGATCACTGCACACTCGCTTACATATTAGAGCATCTCCGGGTGTGTTGATATCCAAGTACAGCGCGAGCAACCACAGTTTCAATCGCTCAGGATTGTGTAAATCTATGAAAAGTCAAAAGTTTCTGTCTTGCCGAAAATGTTCTTTTAGGCTTTTTAATATTACAACACCCAGGATACGCACACGAAATGGGCATTTTAAACGATAAACTGACACAAAGACATTTGAATATGTGTATGGTCCTCCTTCCGCACAATTTTAAACACTGATTCGGTACTTCCGCCTACGTCAAGCGTGACCTTTTCAACGTAATTGCGTA
The DNA here is from genome assembly GCF_949152265.1 of Phoxinus phoxinus. NCBI lineage: Eukaryota > Metazoa > Chordata > Actinopteri > Cypriniformes > Leuciscidae > Phoxinus > Phoxinus phoxinus. The sequence goes on from NC_136876.1 coordinate 26,552,508, forward strand.
TTACATGACGTCATGAACGCGTATCACAGAAGCTAGCATTTGTGCTTATAAAACGTAAACTTTTTTATTTGTTTTTGAAATGACCGATCGTTTCGCTAGATAATACCCTCATTCATCGTCTGGTATCGTTTAAAGCCCTTTGAAGCTGCACTGAAACTGTCATTTGGACCTTGAACTGTTTGGGGCCCATTGAAGTCCATTATATGGAGAAATGTTTTCATCAAAAACCTTAATTTCTTTTCGACTGAAGAAAGAAAGACATGGACATCTTGTCACGACACGCACACGAGAAGGTGAAATCCAAGTGCAGTTTATTGGGTAATTCGTAATCGGAAATCCAAGCCAGGCAAAAGGTCATAATCATGAAAATCAGTCCAAAACAAGAAACAAACACTAAGACAATCCAAGACAGATTCTTGGAAGTGGGTGACATGAAACAAGGATTCCAGAACAAGTGATAAAACAGACAGGGTATAAATAGACAGACACTAACAAGGTGAGTGGGAACAGCTGAGTGTGATGATGAATAATGAGTCTGACAAGGGTGATGGGGATTGTAGTTCAATAGTGACTGACACCTGTGGGGGAAGAGGACCTCTAGTTGCTACCCAGGGAACACCAACCAGACACTGTGACACATCTTGGATGGCACGGGGGTGAGTAAATGATCAGCAAAAGTTTTTTAAAAAGTGAACTAATCCTTTAAACTAGGCTATACTCGTTAACAACATTTCAACATGCTTCAACCATCTTCCATGAATAATGTTTAAACTATATATTTTACTCAAAAGACAGCAACGCATTCTCATCCTAGGGCGTCATATATTGACACTTTTGACATTTCGTCTACATCCAACGCACATGGCACCCTTTAGCGTCAATATGACACGCACAGAGCTTTGTTCGGTTATGGTTGGGTTTAGGTCTGGGGTAGGTTTAGGGTTAGACCGCTAGGAGGCGCCTTCTGGCCCATATCTATCTGCGTCTCATATTGACGCTAAAGGGTGCCATGTGCGTTGGATGTAGACGATATGTCAAAAGCGTCAGTAGGCCTATATGACGCCATCTGTGGTGAAAACCAAGAAGTTTCCTGGAGAGTTTTTTATTTTAAGGTAAGTTACGTCACTTCGATTCTACATGGATGAATCTGATGTAAGGACTCCCCATGGTTACCTGATCACCATATCAGTGCCGATCTCTCATTTTACACCATGACCAACTGATAGTAAGACTAAAGTGCTATAAGGCATATTTCTGGGGGGAAAACGTGTTGTCTGAGAAAGTAAGTAGCTTCCCAGTTCCCAAGGTGAGAGCATACGTAGGTAGGTGATATTTACATAAAATGTAAATATCTGCCGCCTTAGGGTGGTTCACAACTGAACATGAGGGTTAAGAATCAACCATTGTTACAGTAGCCTACCCTACATACCTGGAGCTTTTAGTTTAAGTAACGCTTTCTCCTTGAAGATGACAAACACTCGTCTCGTCACTCATCACTCGTTACTTGTCACTCGTTCATTCATGGCATCAGCAAATCCATTTCATCCATTATAATTGTTCTATGTGTCACTGTCCAGTACTTTGGCTTCTTTAGCAGTTTCCTCTTCCTGACCATCTGCTGCATGCGGGCTACTCACCTCATCCCCCCAGTGGCAAAGGGAACGGGTCCGAGCAGTTGCCATGGAAACACAACACTACTGTCAGCAATAAAGTTATCCCAGAACAACACACACACATACGGATAATGTGAGTGATCGTATCACAGTAAGAGAGGAAAGCCTCAGCTGGATTTAACACAGTTTCATGGAGTGTGACTCCAGAGAATATGGTCTTCCTTGCTGAGAGGAAAAAACAGGAAATGACACTAGACAGAGACTCAAGAACAAAAAATGCCAAAAGGAGACGTGATCCGAAGGAGAGAAAAATACATGCATGCATCACTCGCTTTGCCATATAACATTGCACACCAGGCACTGTAGCCTACTGCATATGCAGCAAGGAAATAGCTTAAGTTCTTTGTAAGTTTATGGTGAGCAAAATAATTTACATTTGTATAAGTTTGGGGTCATTAAGATATGTTTATGTTTTTGAAAGAAGTCTCGTGTGTTCACCAAGGCTTTATATTATGATATTGTGAAATATTATTAGTTTAAAATACATTTTCTGTATTCGTAGCCTATATTTAAAAATTGTATTCCTGTGACAGCAAAGCTGATCCTTCAAAAATCATTCTAATACTGATTTTGTGCTCAAGAAACAATTATCAATCAATGTTAAAACAGTTGTGCTGCTTACATTTTTAGAATTCTTTAATGAGTTAGAGTTCAAAAGAACAGCATGATACACTGACCCCAAACATTTGAACATAAGTGTATACGCTTAATGTACATAGTGGACAACAAGGAAATCGTGTCTTATTAATTCAATCCAATGTGTATCTTGACAGGTCAGTCACTTGGAAACCATTTGGATGTACATATGTAACATGTCAGATATAACATTTCTTCGTTCAACAGTTCGTTGTTTGTCTCTGAACAGCACTGCAAATAAACTACATAAACATTAAATGTTTTAAATAATTTTGATTAATTTAGGATTTAAAAATTATAAAAGAGATTCTAGAAGGACAGTCATAAAAATGAAGTCTGGTACATGCTGTACAGTTTTAGACACCTCTACAAATCCATATTATCACCTTTTCTAATGAAAGGTAAACAGTTTGAGCTGGCTTTCTTTGTATTACTTGCTTGTCAGGCCTTTTAAAAAAACTGATAGTTCTGAAAAGACATTCAACTATTGATAATACTAGAAATACTGTTTGTGGCCAAAACTTAAACTTAGTGTGTGGTCCTGGTAAACGCCATGGGGACAAAACGTCCCCACAAAGATAATTGCCATATTCAATTATCCAATTATATAAGTTTTCTGTGGAAAAGAGCTTATAAATCATTCATAAGTGATGTTTTTTGAAAATGTGAACATGCAGAAAGTTTTCTATGGGTTGTGTTTAAGGGTAGAGTTAGGGGATAGAATACAGTTACAGTATATAAAAAAAAACATTATGTCTAAAGTCCCCATAAGACATGGAAAAACAACATGTGTGTGTGTGTGTGTGTGTGTGTGTGTGTGTGTGTGTGTGTGTGTGTGTGTGTGTGTGTGTGTGTGTGTGTGTGTGTGTGTGTGTGTGTGTGTGTGTGTGTGTGTGTGTGTGTGTGTGTGTGTGTGTGTGTGTGTGTGTGTGTGTGTGTGTGTGTGTGTGTGTGTGTTTTGGTGGACGGACATGTCTGTGATGTGGCCAAATGCACAGAATTTTAAAATAATTTTCTCTAGTCCCTTGCATAAAATGTTACCCCTAAACCAATGTTACTGATACAGATTTGTATGAATGTTTGCTCTCTCTCTTTCAGATGTGAACTGGTGTCTCCCACCGAAGAAAGGAAGCAGATGCAGGCAGATAGATTCGGCAGAGCTGTGAATAGATAACATCTCAATCAGGTATCAAAACTACTTCTCACACACTCAAAACCGGAATTATGTAGGCACATGCATATGCTCGCACGTTCACAATTTTTGTATTTTTATTATTATTTCACTCTAATGGTAAAACACAAATACCAGAGTACAATACCAGGCAGAAACCTTGTATCTCCATTTCATCATTTATAACCTGTAAGTTGATTTATTTTTTTTAAACAATGCGATGCACTTACTAAGTGAGTCTGTTTTAATGGCAGACCAAACACGTATGTCCAACATTCACTGGTCAAAAACGTCATATAAGCTTGATTTTGGTGGAAAGTTAAAGGGATAGTTCACCCAAAAATGAAATTTACCCCACAATTTACTCACCATCAAGTCATCCTATAGGTGTATATGACATTCCTCTTTCAGACGAACACAATAGGAGTTATATTAAAACATTTCCTGGCTCTTCCAAGCTTTATAATGGCAGTGAATGGCCATAAAAAAACATCCATCCATGATAAATGTGCTCCACGCGTTTCTAATAAAGGTTTTCTGAAGTGAAGCGATGTGTTCGTGTAACAAAAATATCCATATTTAAAACTTTATCGACTAAAATAACTAGCTTCCGGCAGACGCCCGTACGCATACTACGCAAGTCGATTTACGCCACAAACCAGTGACACATGTATGACGTAGGATGTAGGAGTCGCGTAAGCTTTGACGCCTCTCGCGGTTCAAACTAACAGGGCTGGGCCACAAACTCAAGCTCCTCCAACATTTCTCTTTAAAAATTGTCATTGTAGACTTCTAATTCGTGACTGGTGTTTTGTTTTTGCTCTATCCTCTGCGCTTCTACGTTCGTCATTACGTTGTGGGTCGGGTCAAGGATTACTCTTCCACCGATAAATCGATGCGTACAGCTGTCTGCCAGAAGCTAGTTATTTTAGTCGATAAAGTTTTAAATATTGATATTTTTCTTACATGAACACTTCGATTCACTTCAGAAGGCCTTAATTAACCCCCAGAGCCGTGTTGATTACTTTTATCATGGATGAATGCACTTTGATGGGCTTCAAAACATAAACTACCATGCCATTATGAGGAAGAGCCAGGACATTTTTTAATACCGGTATAACTCCGATTGTATTCGTCTGAAAGAAGAATGTCATACACACCTAGGATGAAAGGAGGGTGAGTAAATCATGGGCTAATTTGAATTTTTGGGTGAACTATCCCTTTAATATAATGATCTGACCATATAAAGCAACAATCTCAACTTTGACAACACAGTGTTTAATTATTTTTAAAAAATACACTCAGTTTCACATGCAGACCAGGCTTAGATTAAGCCAGGATTAGGCCATAGTTCAGTTAGGACCTTATTAGCTTGTATTGAAACAGCTCAAACATGCATTTTACAGCCAAACCATCCTGGTTATAAATGGCAAATCTATGACTCAATTATTTACCGAAACAAAAAACAAAAAAGAGCATGATAACAGTTCCCAACCGTCTTTTTCTCATTTAGTGCAAAAAATAAAAAAAACTGTTTCTGATAGTTTTATCAAAGAGCAATCTTAGAATCAAGAAGCACATGTGCTGATAGAGGTGATACACTGCACACTCAAACCTACAAACTCCATTTTAAAGGAGTGTATAGGCTACTGTACATGTCTTTAGTATTTTACGTATTCCATGTTCCTTCACATCAAGCCGAGCATGACTGGGATAGGCCTGCTTGAGTGACCAACAATTCCATAGTTATAGACAGTAGTTATATAACAGTTGGTCAGGATACAGCAGCGGAATCCCATTCACTTCTGCATTCTGACCTGTCTGAGGTCATGTTCTGTGTTCTGTCAGGAAGCTTAACTTAATTATTGACAGACAAGGAAGGATATTTGTCAGAAAGGAGAATTAGAAAAGGAGTTAAACCAGAGTTACCACAGCTCAGATCCACCTGGATATAAAACAGTCATTTAAGAGAGTTCTTGGAAATGAGGGGTCACATTTTACATTGCGGTTTCCATGTTACAATTGTAAGTAAGTTGCTATAAATGCAGTTAAATATGATAACATATTGTGCATAACAACATAATAATGTTGCTCAAAACATGCAAAAACATGTTGAAATGTCAAGCCGTATGTGGCTTGAGGCGTTGGCCTGATTCCTGCAGGTGCATAAGTTTGCACAGGGGGACCCCCAACCAACTACCAAACACACATTTTGTCCAGACCTCTGCTCTATATCAACGCTTGAAGATCCATGAACTTGAGACAGAATCGGCTTCATCAATATGTGCTTAGAATGTAGAATATGTATAACTTTGTCTGGGTGTTGTAAAATGGACAAATATAAAGGTTTCTTATATGGTGTGTTAGGGAGAGAATGAGAGAGAAACCACACACTTCCAGTGAGTTGTTCTCAAGCTGTGTTTCCTGTCGCATGCTTTGCCACTCTAGCAGAACTGCAGAAGTTGTGTGTTCCTTCTCTGCAAACGTTATTCACACAGGTAAGCAGACTCAAGTGCATTTATTATAACATACCAGAAACAAACGACATTGCATATTAGGATACCAACATACATTATCCAAATGTTTAAAGATGTTACACAGTATATCAAACTATAGCTTTGGGGATTTTGTATTCCTTTTATATACAACTAGGCTATGCTACAAGGTTTTTATTAATCTTTTGTCTTTATTAATCTTTTGACAAGGTTTTTATTAATCTTTTGTCTTTTGTTAATCACGAAAGTTAGGCTACATCAGTCTACAAGATCGATTTAGACGCTCGCGAACAGAAGTTGTAATTATGGCAACAGTTCCTTGAATCGACCTCATTGAAAGTCAATTGAATATTTCTCACACGGATATAGTGCGCAATGGGGCGGAGTCAAAGGTTCCGCTCGCTCTTGTGTGTTCTGTACAGTGCAGTGCTTTGAGACGCGGCCACGCGCGTACGCGCATGCAGGACAGGTATCGGCTGAGTTCAGGGTGATTTGTGAGACGCTAAGGTGACTTCTTCTGTGGGAGGTTTATCTTTTCTTCGTTGCCGGACAGTAAAACAACGAGACAACGGTAAACTAATTTGGCTTGTCTCTAGTTTAACACACATTACTGAAAGTTGCCACTACCAGAAATAGATGCGTGAAAGTTGGTTTGGCGCTTGCAACTCTGCGCACACACTGAAATGCTCGTTTGAACGGTTTGCTTCTGCGTTTATATTTGTCATACAAAAACTGTTGTTTTTAAAGACGTGCTTAAATGCGTGAAATTTGTTTTGTAGACAAATGTTCCGTAAAATTAACCTTAAATATTAATGTTGGTCAGGATAGTGAAGGAAAACCATGGAAGTGTTTGAGAGCAATCCAGAGTAGGCTATGCAATCTAGCTAAAATATAACCTAGAAAGCGTTGCTACTTTGAAGAAGCTAAAAAAAAATTAAACTATAGCCTAAAATATATAGTCCTATAACAATATTATTTCTTTTGGTCGCCTTTTCCACTTCAGTTTCCAATTTCCCCTTTTCTAGCAATTAAAAGTTATCTTTATCAACTCTAAAATTACAAACAATGCAAATTGTTTCGCTTTGTTTTATTTGTAGCTACATGCAGTAGGCAGCTACTTATAGTGTTAAGTAGTAAGTTTATGCTCTTAGCCTCTGCAAAAGAGCACATATAGTTTACACAAAGTTACACAAAGAGTTAAACAAAGAGATAATCTATCGAGGTAATGAGATTTAGGAATGAGAAGCTAACTGTTTATTCATGAAACAACTTTCCCGTAACAGCAGTCAAATCAGCTTTCAGTCTTTAAATGGCTTTTTTCAGTCTTTTTTGTTTTTTTTGTAGTGCCTGTATTGGATGAAGTGTGACAGGTTCAACAGCAGTTCTGTGTACAGAATTATTTAATCAATTTAATAACAAATTATATTATCAACTGAACGTCACAATTGAGTAAAATTTGAATTACACAGTTTCATTAAACATCTTAATATTTGGTTCATCCATCTTTTGCTTTAATAACAGCAGAATAAACTAAATAAACGTATGATCATTCTCTCCTGCATGATTTTATATGATCCAGAGAGCATCTTTTTTTGGAGAACATCTGACACATGATAAATGTCACAAATCTACTTATTTATTAAATAATTACCTAGGAATAGTGAAGAATCTTGAATTTGTTTTAGTGTGGAATTTTAAACCCTGTATGAGAAAGTTTTGGTTTGAATTTTTGATAAACTTTGAAATATTAACCCACCTTAAAGTATATTTATGCAAAGAATGGATCTAATTTCCTCTAGCATATTCTATCTGTCTGTCTCATCTCTCTGATTTCTCATTCATGGCTAGATTAAGTGAGATGAATCCACAAAACCAAAACATAACAGCTCACAAGGTTCCTAGTTGTGTATCATTGAATAGAGAATAGACAGTGTTTCTGTAACATTTGCAGTCAGGTTTCATAGATGGCACACTCCATTTAATGTGAAATTGTTTTTTGAACATGAGTCATCATTGGGCCCCCTCTGTCTCTGTCTGCATTACGGCAGGAGCTCAGACTCAGTTTAGGCAAAGATAACTGAGCACCGTGGAACTGACAAAGCACATTAACATGACTGACAGATCAGCTCTCGCATCTAATCGCTGCTCATCTGAGAAATGGTTTTTCACAAGGGCAGAGGGGAGAAGGAGGGACAGACGACTCCAAATCCATGTCTCAGAGTGTGGCTCAGTGTAATCAGGAGGTGACAAATTGAAATAGATGACATCGAAAACTATGCCAGAGTAGGACTCTGCAACCCAGTATACAGTAAAAACAGCATGTACAGTATAATACCAAAAACATCACATGAGATTTAATTGCTAATGCTATCATTAGTATTGGGACAAAATATGGACAAAAGTTTTTTGTTTTTTTTTAGATCATCGATAGTCTAATCCAAGAGACATGAATTTCTTTGAACGAATGCACAGTATTTTATGAAGAGAATATACATCAGCCCTAATATTATTGGTGCAATTGCAGGGATAAAGTGTCCTTTCAACTATGAAACAATATCACATCTGCTGCAGCTGCAGCATTATTCATTAACAGTTCTAACAGGAAATAACCTGTTACATATTATGAGGAATCAAAATGTCCTTGATTTTATTTAAAAGAGAAAAGCCTGATGCACTATAAAAAATAATATTTAGCAAAATGACTTCTACAGCATTCTGACGCCAGAGAGATTAACAGATCAACACATGCCTGTCCTTATTTACTCTTCTATGACACCATTGGGTTGTTGATTATGCTTGTGAAATGGCTGTTTCTTAAAAGTAAAATGGACCGTCATTTTAGAGAGGGGTGGAAATTGGTTCTGAAAAATAAAATGTTGTGCAATGACCTTGCACTAATTTATAAGACCTCTGGGATTATAATAATAATAATAAAAGTTTGATATGACACCCTGAAATATGAGATGAAAGGTGCCCTTGTGTTCACAGAGGTCCATGTAGTGTGTTTTGTGACAAGGCCATAAACCATTTCTTGAACATTGAGTTGTGTTTTTTTGTGGGGGTGTAATTTGGTCTTGTAATTTAGAGGAATTCAATAATTAAAAGGGATTTAAGGAAATAAATAAAAAAGAAGAAAAAGAAAAAAAACAGTAAAATAAGTTCTATGTATAATTGTAGTTGTGAAGTAATCAATTAAAACTATTTACAAATAATATTTTATTATAAAATATGCACACAATCACATACACAGACAAGTATATGGTAACATATTTTGGCCATCTCATTGACATTGACGAGCGCTGTTAGACCACTGAAGAGGACCGGCCTAAAAATTTAACTTTTAAAACGTTTTTTTTTTTGTCATCCTAACATCAAAAAGAGTGGTGTGTTGTATATACGTTGTATAGGAGTGTTCACACCAAGGACGATAACTATAACGATAACGATAACAATGAATATATAATTCTTCTAAAAATAAAAGAATAGACACATTATAGTCCACACCACAACTATAACGATAACTGCACCAAGAAACTATATAGTTGGAAATACTTTCAGAACTGCTTTTTTTTTCAGCTGATAGACGATAAAAACATTGACAGCACATCAGAATCCAGCTGACTTTAAAGAGCTTGAGCTTTTAAAGCGGCAGACGACAAAACTGCAGCGTACCGTTTTAAGCACACACAGTTATATAGTAAGCGTTCTTGGTGTGAACTTATGTCTTTCTTATTATTGTCCTTTTAACAACACTTCGGTTAAAATCTTTATTAAATCTTTATCCACTTTAATAAATAAGTATTCATTTTACCCCGTGAGAGGGACTTTAATTTCCCTCTCACGTGTTTTCTCATGTACCAATCACCATATATATAATATATGGTATATATAATATCACCATATAATATATAATATATATAATATATTGTGATTGGTACATGAGAAAACACGTGAGGGGGAAATTAACGTGGCTTTTATATATATATATAATCTATATATATATATACATGTTTTCTCATGTTCTCATGTTTTCTCATGTCATATATATATATATGAGAAAACACGTGAGAGGGAAATGAGAGGGAAAATATATATATAAGCCACTTTTATTTCCCTCTCACGTGTATTCTCATGTACCGTCACCATCTCAAATGGAGGATGGGGAAGGACAAGCATCATACTGTAGTGATTAAATATAATTTAATCTGCATTTCCTCCTCAGCTGTTTGTGAATCTCTCCTGATGCAAATTATCCTGATAACCAGCATCCCTTTCTTTTCTATTCACTCTTTCTCTTTCTATTCAGAGGAGACCTTTACACTTCTCAACCAATCTGGTTAAAAAGAAGATCAACCAACTTGGTTCAAATAAAAACAATCTCTTAAAGATAAACTCCCATGCACTCATTGCAAATATAATGGGGGCGGTTTTCATAAAAATAGTATTTAGTGTCCATGTTACATGTTGCATGTAGTTACTATAGTAATTACTATAAATTATGCATAATTACATGCAACTAACCCTAAACCAAACACTAAACTTAATCTTATAGTAAAAACTAATTATTACTAATTATATTATTACTCAGTGCGTAAATGTATAATTACGCTGTAACACGGACACCTTAAAATAAAATGTAACCAAGTTTTTGATGTGTTTATAATGGACAGACTTAAAGGGTTAGTTCACCAAAAAGAAGCTTCAAAACTTTATAAGTAATGACTTAAATGTTTGTTTCCTACTTAAAAGTTATCTTACAAGTTTAGACGACCTGGATTATACTGTAGCACACGTGTGAATGGTGTGTTTTGTGATGCCACAATTAATTTTACTTTATTCATTTACACCTGGATCTGTCTGTTCTTTAGGTGGAGCTGTGATGGCCTCCTGATGCCAAGTGTCTCAACGCCCTCAGATCACAGACAGTGTATTATAGTAAGTCTTGACCTCTTCATTCATAATTATGGGTTAATACAATAATTGACCTGCTTCATTCATTTATTTATCTTTTCCCCCATTAAAACCTTTAGGACTGAGTGGTCAAATCTTAAGCTATGATAAGCATCGAGTAGCCTTTTTCTCACCAACTTGCTCCCCTTTAATAAAGATGCAATTTTGCATTGCATACAATTGTGACTAGCCAGCTAACCACAGCTGCACGCTTTTGCTTAGCAAGAACATCAGCAGGAGTTTGACCTCTCTTGTCTCTCTCACAAGCCTGAGGTTAACACATTTACTCTTCATTTTCTGTTGCTTTCATCGCCCTGGTTTGTCTAACCTTTCTCTACCTCTTTAATGGCAGTTTATAGACCCTCTCCTCCGTTCAACTCAGTATTTTATCATGGAGGCCAGGGGAAAGTATGACTTCAATGGCACAGCAGAAGATGAGCTCAGCTTCCGGAAAGGAGATCTTCTGAAGGTGAGTGATAGAGGACCCAAGCACACAAACTAAAAGCTCTTACTTTGGTTTCAGAGTTGTGAGGCGCTTGAGTCAGGGCTTTAAAACACCGCTCACTGCAAGCGCCATTCTATGCATTGACCACCACATGAAAAGCATTACAGATGCTATAAAAAAAAAACAAACGTGAACAGTGTAGAGTAGACAGTGAAAACAAGTATAAGAAAAATCCGGCTATTATTTTGATACATTGCCGGGAAAAAAAAAAATGGGCTCGCTGAACATGGGTTCATAAAATTCTGGATGCTTCATGACTGCACAGAAAATTAGGCATTCAAGATTTCTTCAAAATGGTTGAGGTTTGAAACACAAATGGAGGTGTGATTTTCGACCTATCAAGACACACATTGAATGAGTCATGTGAATTGTCAAATAATTGTTGGCATCAGCAGCCGGTGGGGGATGAAGTTCAAACAATCTTTTAGTGCTGCTCTACCACTCCTGAGTGACTACAGCAGTTACTCTATAGCTAGTGCCAATACATTGGGCAAAGTTTATGTGAGTCATATGATGACTGTCCACTGTTATTTTTTATTTTAATTTTTTTTAATAAAGACAATTATGCATTGCATAAAATATAATAATATTTATTACTTTTGATCTCATAACTTCGACTCATGTCGTAAATATGTCCACGTATTTCATAATTTTAGCTTTTTATGTCATAATTATGTTTTTTTTTTCAAATGATCTCATAATTTTGACTTTTTAACTCTTTTAGTTATACTTTTACTCTTATAATAGTTTGACTTTTTAATAGTTATGACTTAGAATGTCATATAAATAAAAATATCTATCTCATAACTAATATTTACCAAAGCATGATTTTTTTATGTGACAGAAATTATTTTGACAAATACTACTCTAAACAGATCCTAGGATCTCAAGACGACTGGTTCAAGGCAGAGCTACACGGTCACGAGGGCTTCGTACCAAAAAACTATGTTGAAAGGCAAACGCCGAGGTGAGCTCATGTGATTTTAATCTTTGCAACCACATGCAAATAACCTGTGAGCATGTAGTAGTTAATAGTGAGACCTGAATAAGCACACGCGTATTTGGATTTCCTCTCCAGCTGGTTCAAAGAGAGCGCCAGTCGTGGCTCGGCTGAGGATATGCTAAAATCCCAAGAGGTGGGTGCTTTCCTGATCCGTGGCAGCCAGAGTTCCCCTGGAGACTTCTCCATCTCAGTCAGGTAAAACTGGAATTAGTGGATTAATATTAGGATGTCAGATTTTATTTTTTGCATCAGCACATATCCGTTTTGTTTTGCTTGTGTGTTTACTTAAGTTCACTGTAATCAGCATAAAATTACTCGAAAAGAATGTTGAAAATGTTATCCTAGTACTAATATTGCTGTTAATCTGTAATTCCACAAATTGTAATGTCAGTATTCTTGCCCCTTAACCCATGAGGCTGAAAGATCCTCATAGACTAGAGGCTCACACCTGAGCCATTTCAGGCCCACACACACTGAATCTGGCCTATGGAAACACTCCATCAATAATGCATCTATAACATCCATCTTATTACAGCGGTCAGACAGTCCATTTGTTTCAGCCATCCTCTCATAAATCACCTATACAGTAGGTCCTAACTGAATGCACTGTATAAGACTGAGAGAGAGAGAGAGAGAGAGAGAGAGAGAGAGAGAGAATAAGCAAGGGTTCCCTCTAGTGCAGAGAGCGTGTTGTGCAGCTTTTGTGCAGCCACCTAAAGCTAATAGATCCTCAAGGCTGGTAATCGAAATTACAAAGTAAGTGATTACGATTATTATTATTAGCAGGACTGTCCGTTTAATAAATTGCTTTGGTTAAAACCTCTGCTAAATTACTAGAGTTTATTTTTATCAGTCTGTCACATGACCAAACGAGACACTGAAATAAGTGTGAACATTTAGGGAGAATTTTCTCATATTCACTTATTAATATCTCACTTTGTTTTTTCCACTGCTCTACAGACACGAGTATGATGTACAGCATTTTAAAGTAATGAAGGATAAATCGGGCCAGTACTACCTGTGGACGGATAAGTTTACATCTCTAAACAAGCTTGTGGAGCATTACAAGATCACCTCCATATCCAAGCAGAGGGAGATCTTCCTAAGGGACGGAAGTGGAGATGAGCCAAGAGCACCTCCGCCTGTAAGTTAACTTTAGATTTAAATCAATAAATACTGTAGGTTTGCTGTTAATCTTCTAGGTCACTGTTTATACTGAATAAAACTCTCTTTTTAAAACCTTCTTTGAACTAATCCATCTGCTGATTTCACTCTTGCTTTTCAAGAGATATCTGATGTAAGACTGTCAAAAATTGAAGCTTTGATATTATCAATGCACTATATGAGCAGATTCTGTCAAACGTGCCTTAAAATGTGAATGAATCTGAGAGTCTGTGTACCGGAGATAAATAATTATCAATAATTGGTCCTCATTTTCAGTTAAAGAGTCAACCAGACGTTCGGCCTCCCCCAGGTGGTGGTTATGGTGGTCCACAAACCTCATCACAACACCGCAACACAACAGATCAAACTCACAACCAGAAGGTACAAGCATGTCAACGGTCAAACCCCAGCTGTGCATGCATTCAAAACTGAAAAACCTTGCTGAATTATTAAAAAGCTTCCATTCAAAATGGAAGTATATACAACTAACCAACTGTAACCTACAGGAAACCTGGAAAACAGATGATTAAAAGCTTAAATATTAAATATTGTGTAAATAAAATATGTATTACATTTTTATTTTATTATATACATTTGTTATATGTATATATATATATATTAAATATAAATAGTAAATAATTATGCATGATTGTTAAGCAAGAAAAAGGAACTGGCTAATAAATAAAGCTGTGCTCTTTTTTTTATAGAGTAAGAGAGGAAGTGTTGAGGAGAAAGCTAACACTGTGGGTCACCAGGGGAGGAACAGTCCAGCCCCTCGGCGAACCTCTGAAACTTTGTCTTCTCCGGTATGATACCAGAAATCTCACTTGCTCTCAAGGCTTCTTCTTTTTTCTTTCTTTTTTTAAAGGTGATGTGTGTAATATTTTCAATGTTAAAATACTTTCCTGTCCCAGCTTAATATGCTGAGACAACCAGCCACACCACAATGGTGTGAGTTTGGGGGTAGGACTATCTTTTTGTCCGGCCAATAGAAAGTAGGGGGTTTTGAGAAACTTGTTTGCAAACAGTTATTATTTTGGCAATTCTTTTTCGTGATGCTAGTGGCACCGAAACGAGACACTTCAACTTTAAATGGCTAGTTAGTACCATATAAGGATATTATTTCCTTATATGGTACTACTGACACTTTACTGTGTGTGTGTGTGTGTGTGTGTGTGTGTGTGTGTGTGTGTGTGTGTGTGTGTGTGTGTGTGTGTGTGTGTGTGTGTGTGTGTGTGTGTGTGTGTGTGTGTGTGTGTGTGTGTGTACCAGAGGTCAGCCATACAGGTGAGAGCTGTATATGACTTCACTGCAGAGGAAGATGACGAGTTGGGCTTCAATGCTGGTGACATCATTGAAGTACTGGACCGTTCTGATGCAGCGTGGTGGAAAGGTCGATTGCGCGGCAGGACTGGACTTTTCCCTGTCAATTACACAGATCAGATCTGATATCTTCCGACTGCCTGGACTGGAGGTGTGGAATCACCATACTAAATCCATCATACTCTCGCCAAATGCCTGCCTATAATGTATGGACTGGTTGATTCATTTTAAATTACTTTTATAAAGCTGGCTGCAGAACATTTGAAGAGAAGTGAGAAAAATACATCACTCATGAAGGTCTTTGTTGCTTCTCTTTTTTTATACATAACTAGCCTATATGTTTTTTTGTGTTTTTTTACAAATAAGGTACGAAGAAAGGACTATATCATTTCCCTTGTCAAACTATCCTAATGACTAGAGATGGTTTTCCCGTATGAATTACTGAATTATACAGTAGGCTACATACTGTAGCCCATACAATGACCGTTTTATCGCTTTCATGTCCAGTTCATGTTTTTATTTTAAGATTTTCAGTAAAACACACTAACACAAGAGAAGGTGTTACAGTACCAAGCAAAGCTTTCATGTTACTGTACCAATTTTTGTCCTAAAAATCTTAATGTTGTTTGTAAAAATAGGCCTATATGGCACAGGCAGAATAGGTATGATTATTGTTTTACTATGCAGGATGGAAAATACAGATGGCAAATATGATGATACCACAGTAGTATGATGGATTTGAATAAACTTGACCTTTCTGCTTTCCGATATAAGTTGTGTCATTTCTTAAAAGGATAGTTTAATCCAAACAAATAAAAATCTGTCGTAATCACGATTATACCAAACCTGTATGACTTTATCGTTTCTGTTTTTCAATCAGTAAAGTTATACAGGTAGAGCCTAAATTATACAAATAACTTTTTGGAAGGTATAGGCCTATTTTTATTGGTGGTTGTATTTAGGCTACTATTCAATTTCTTGGCAGTTTTATTAGAGAAAAGTTCTGCGTCAGTCAGGGAAACTACCGTGACAGTTTCATCGTCTTTTATATTATTTGAAGTTAAACAAGTGTCGTCATGTCAGTTCCCAAGAACCTTCTTACAGTTCGGCGATGCTCCGCCCGCAATTTTACAGAAACCCCGCCCAACCATTCTCTTTAATCTTGCTCTGAAATCACCTCAACCGAACCAACAACCACTCAAACAGGTAAAGGTGGGCTGAGCGTAGCCTACTGCCTGGAGCCACACAGGTGAACCGTTGTTTCCGGGAGCACAGCTGCCATGGCTGAGTCTCAGCTAGTATGCATGGACGACGATCATGTTAACGTGAAGATACCGGAGTCCAAACCAGAGTTTTATTACAGCGAGGAGCAGCGGGCCGCGCTCGAGCAGCTCTTGAAGAACGGGGATGGCGCGTTTAAGATGCGTCTCAAAGAGGATAACGTTAAAGACTTTATCTCCGCCAGGGAAATCAAATGGATGCGGGACACGTTTCAGGAATATGACAGTGACTCGGACACCTGTTGCTCACGGTCGCCCCATGATACGAGTGAAGACTCCGGTGTTCACTCTACCTACTGGCCGACCATGTCTGATACGGAGATCCCTCCGCTGGACATCGGTTGGCCTAGCAACGGCCATTACAAAGGGGTAACTCGGGTGTCGGTTTACACCCACCCACCCAAAACGAACAGTCCGCACATTAAAGAGGTGGTCCGCAGACTTATTCAAGAATCTACAAAGGTATGCGTCTACTTGTTCCTAAAAAAATACACTTTTTAATAAATCTATTTTTGTTACTAGTTGGCTACTTTTTAAAAATATTAGTTGGCTATGTGTTCCAATAGGCTACACTGTAAATAAAAAGTTGCTGCATTACATTTTTAAGTAACGTTACAAGGTACAACAACTTGGATGTTTAAGTCATTTCAACTTAAATTACATTAAACTGATAAGTTGAAATTAGTTGAATCTTGTATAGCCTAACTTATAAAAAAAGTTGAAAATTGCTTAACTTATTTTGAAAACGTTAATATCATAACCTATTGATCATATCATTATTTTACAGTGTAGTAACTAGATTGTAGGCCTAGTTAATTTTCACAATTCAGTAGTAATCTGTTCAATTAGTCAAATCAAGTCACCTATGTTAATATTGTGCTTTATACTTTGTTTCAAAGCAGTTGCACAGTGATAACAGGAAAATTATTCAATGATTCAACAGGGTTCATTTCAGCTGTACAGCAGCTCTAAAAGAAAACAGTGTCATTGCTGAAGTCAGTTCAGTGTTGATTCAGTTCTGTTGTAAATATCATCATTAAATTAGTTAATTTAATCTATAAAACAGTTCTTCAGAAAACAGTGATGTCATCGCCCAGCTCAGTTCAGCTCTCATCCAATAGTGTCAGTACAGTCAGATCAATAATAGCCTATTGTTGAATAGTAGTATTCAGTGGCCTACTTATGCATTAGATAATAGTATGTATTCCTTAAATAATATTCACTATCCTAATATTACACCTAATGATTCCATTGTTATAGGTTACTATTGACAATTATTTGCCATTCAATTCTGGTAATCTGTGGTTCACAGGTCAATTGGCCATTTTTAATTCCTACTAGATTTCCTTTGTTGTTTAAGTTTTACTAGTAACTCTTATATGATGATTAGTAGCCTACCTACAGTACTAGTTCAGCTCCAGGAGATCATGTCTAGTTTTCCTAGTGCCAACTGAATAGTCACTATTACATTTTTATTGTGAATTCACATTGTTCGTAAAACTTACTGGTAAGATTTTTTTAAAACTATGAAGTAGCCATTCCAAGTTAAATAGGAAAAAAAGCCATTAGTGATATAACTAGTGACATAATAAATGTTACTGGTAACAACCGGGATAGATACTAATCTGATGTCTCAAATAAGATGTTTGAACCACAGATCCCCACACTAAAATATAATGAAGAATTAACTTGTGAAAAATATACTAACTATTGGATTACTTTATTTAAAATAAAGTACTAACAAATAAAGTAACAGTAATGGACATTAAGGAAATAAGTGATTGTTAATTAGTGTCTTCTTGACTAAGCCTGTTGTTAGCAAATTTAAGATGTTATATATATTTATTGTTTTTTATACACATGATGATGAAGCATGTGGCCTCGACCAGCTTTAATGTAAGTTTATATGGGGCTGTCTTTATGACATGATTTTTAAGCTAATTGTCAGTCATGTGGTTATATACACTTTCAACTGAGCATGAATGACATCATGTTTTAAAATAATTAACATATAACTCTCACCCAACTGTTTAAAACCCTAACATTTTGGGGAAATGGAATAAATAATAATGGAATAAAGTTAAAATAGTCCAAATATTAAGAATTAAGTTCCGCAGATTTCGCCTGGAGTGAAGAAGTCAGATTTCTTGGAAATTGATGAGGCCTAGACCCTGCGGTCACTTCTTCCTGGATCAACATATTTTGTTGACAACATTTCTGTCTGAAAATGTATCCCTACCCCTAAAATATAACCCTACCCATAACTTATCCCTAAAATGAGAGTGAAATCAGTGCTCGAAGTGAGCACTGAACTGGCACTGGCACTACTATATTTGAATCTTTAGCATACATTCACTTTTTCTTGCGTACCGACACTTCTCACATGTTGCTGGTACTTTGCCACTCAGAGTCAAGTAATAATCAGTCAAGAAATCTCTCCCGTGTAGCCTTCGGTTTTGTCTGTAACTGCCTTGTCAATCACACTGCCTGAGGCGTCAAGTCTTACTTCTTTGCTACCGGATTTACACACACACACACACACACACACACACACACACACACACACACACACACACACACACACACACACACACACACACACACACTCACACACACACACACACACACACACACACACACACACACACACACACACACGATGAACAGTGAGTTATATTGACACACTTCGGGAACTAAGCATTTCAGCGGCATCAGTCCACCACCATGTACTGTACAGTAACCCTCAATTAATCTGTCATACATTCCAAACGGCATGAGATAATACTTAACAGACCATTAAAATCGTTGTACCTGATTTTAGGTAATTTCTATTTGTAACAGTATTAAAATGAATACAGTGTGAAATGTAAAGCTGGTTAATTGAGTTGTTGAGGTATAACATTTGACCTTGTCTTTTCCGTGTCTGTTCTAGTTTACTATCGTGTATTTATGGTGCAAAGAGCTGTGACAAGTAAGACTTACTTGTGGTGAAACTTATTCAAATACACATGTACTCCATTAAATACATGTATTTATTAATACAGACATCATATTCACAATGTATGTCTAGTACAACATTCTGGGTACATTTGAGATACTGTTCCATAATCTTTAGTTGGATGATATTTAGACGTGCCTTAATTTCAGAGCTGACTATCTTTTCATTTTAGTTTGAGGAAATGTGTCAATGTTAGCATTAGACTATGTCCACAGGACATGCCATTTACATATCATTCAGGTTGATCTTGATGCTCACACACGTCTTCATCTGTCATCATAATGTCTTTGATGTTCATCTGAAGCATATGCACCTCTTCTTGAGGAATTGATAAGAAACATGCGTCTTAAAAATAACATTTCCTTGAACTTTAATTTGCGAAGAATGCTTAAAAAGGTTATTAGTTCCTTGTCTGAAAGGGATAGCTTACTCACAATAATAGGCCTGACTTGAAAGCATTTATAAAATAAAAAAAAATATTCCATATGCATTTTTAATTTTAGCAGAAGAACATAATCTGTGTTATCAAAAGACACGCCTGTGTTTGTTTTCTCTTTACTGCAAATTGCTCCATTCTTATTTACATAGAGCTTTGACGTGCGAGTCAGTGAGGATGAAGAAGGGTTTGAGGCCTAACCTTAAAACCCTAAGGGCTTTAAACAAGCTTTAAAATGATCCAATAAATTCAAACTTGTTTTTCCACGTCATTGAGTTTTATGCTGACCTAGCTTACATTTTATTTGTTTAAATGCTGAAGTGTGTGGTTTATATATAACACACACATGCCCTTTGACCCAGATTGGCTGCTTTGTTTTATGGATAGCTTGTGACAGACTCATGTTGAGTTTGGACTTTTTGTCTAAACCCTTTGGGTATCACCACCTCGCCTCTAATCCATCTGCTGGAGTGTGTGTAGCTGCTCCCTGTTCTCCCTTCACCTGTATGAGACTTCACATGTTACCTCAAGCTGAGACAAGCTACACTGCCACTGTAAAAAGAAGACTAGAGTAAAAAAACCTAAAAAAAGGCCAGTGTGGCTTCATACACACCTCAAAGCAGATGCTATGATAAGCTCAGTGAATAAGTTAAGCTCTTACCACAGTTTGGTTTCGCTTGGTTTTCAGTTAGTTGCAGTGGTCATGGACCTGTTGACAGATCTGCAGATCCTGCAGGATCTCTTGGATGCTGCGAGTAAGAGAGGGGTGGCTGTGTACTTGCTGCTGGAGGAGAACGGCTTGCCGCACTTCCTGGACATGAGCAGCAGGCTGCAGATTTCTACACAGCATCTGAGGGTGAGTGAAAATGATTGACTGATTCACAAACTTTTTAGCCGATAAATCAAAACAAGGAAAATATTAAATTGTATTTTACATAAAGCAAAAATGATACCGATTTTAGGTTTTAAAAAATAAACCTGTTCATTACAGTAATAATAATAAAAAAATCTTCTATTCTTATTACCATAATGTGAAAAAATGTGTTGTCCTGGCTTTATTTCATGATTTTAATCTAAAACAAATAATGTATTTTTTTTATGAAGGTATTGTTTTTAAAATGAATGTAATGGGAATAGTAAAAGTTAAATATTAGGATGCATTATATACAACAGCAAATGTAAAAAATGTTGGTCCTTTAGAGGCTTTGTTTTTTTTTTTTATTAAAGATATCAATTTTATATTATATTATTTATATTTATTTTAGATTATTTTATATATAGTTCGCCATTTTAACTTAACTTGTGACCATGGATTTTAAATCAATGAATATACTGAACAATTCTTGATAAACTACCAGCTCAGGATTAATCACTGTCTGTTCTTCAACCCCATTCAAGTTTTGTTTCATTTAAAGGGTTAGTTCAGCTAAAAAATTTAAATGCTGCCATTAATTAATTACTCACCCTCATGTCATTCCAAACCCGTAAGACTTTCGTTCAGCTTTGGTACACAAATGAAGATCTTTTTAATGAAATCTGAGAGCTTTTCCTATGTGTGTTCTCAAGAGCATCATAACGCATGTGTGTTGTTGATGGGAGAGCAGACGATGCGTGAATGCACGTTGGAGATTAATATTTTGTAAAAAAAAAAAAAAAAAAAAGGTAAATTATGTTGTTTTTTGCGCAAAGCACTCGTCACTTCATAAAATTGAGGTTAAACTACTGGAGTCACATGCATTACTTTAATGATGTCTTTACTACTTTTCTGGGGCTTGAAAGTGGTAGTTGCGTAGCTGTCTTTAGAGGGACAGAAAGCTCTCTGATTTAATAAAAAATATCTTCATTTGTTTTTCAAAGATGAACGAAAGTCTGACAGGTTTGGTATGATATGAGGGTGAGTAATAAATGACAGAGTTTTAATTGTTGTGTGAACTAACCCTTTAATACAAGCTATTAATAAACCAACATGGTCCTTTGCCATTTTATTCGTAACTCTGTGTGTGATCACACAATGTAAGTTAAAGAGAAGACACATCTTATCAAAACAACAATGTTTATATGTTAACAATAGGCAGACTTGCCTTATCAGGCTTTCCTGGAAAAGAAGTCAAACATGAACACATGACTTGCCATATCACACATAAATGCACATGTTAACAGATTGTCAGCTGACCTATACGGTATCTGTGTGAACTTGAAACTCTGGATGGTTCTGCAGCTGTTGCCACAGGGTTCAACTGACTTCCTGGTCTGCTGTGCACATGCATAACAGTGCTGTAGAATGAAACTCAGGACTTTCCGCAAGACTGCCCCAAATACCACCGATCTCCTTGAAACACACTGCCAACAAGCCTTATCTATGTGGATTGTTCTATGTAGGACACTGGGGCTTTTTACACTGAGCAATAGAGTTGGATAATTCAGCATTGTTATTTCCTGAAAGAGGATCTGCAGATTTCAACAGAGCTAAGAAAAAAGAGCAACTTGATCTCATTTAGGAGAGTTGTGGAGCACCCTCATCTCTCACGCTTCTGCTTTTTCCCTGTCCATGCCAGCCTTGTACTCGAGTCCTTTTGTAGCTACAGTATTCCTTTCTTTTGAGTCCTCAGTGTGCAAATGAAAGCACCACACCTCTGTATGCAAGGATTTATTTTTCATTAACCTCCCACTAGCGACTTCAACTTGGATATCTGCCCATGTCAGGTGTGTTGATCTGACACATCGTTTGTGAAAGCCAGATTTCCCACTTTATACCAGGAGTAAAGGCCCATTCACACCAAGAACGAAAACTATAACGATAACTATATTGGCGTCCACACCAACGTGTGTTTACGTTCCGTTTTGTCAGGACTGAATACAGGCCTTCTTCTGGCTACGCCTCCGCCCCCTCAGGCCTGAAGGGAAAAAATAAGTTAAAGTTGTTGTTTTCGTAAAAATAAAAATAGGACTGCGCGGTTTATTGAAATAAAACCGTAATCGCCATATGGCTTTGTGTGGTTATCAAGTTCTAAATACTTCTATTTAACTAAATATTTAATACAATATTTTTGTCGTCTGCTGCTTTAAATGCTCAAGCTCTTAAAAGTCGGTGGATTCTGATTGGCTGTTTTTATTGTTTATCAGCTAGGAATAAACATTCTGAAAGTAATTTCAACAATATTGTTCCTCTGTGTCATTATTTTTATAGCTGTGGTGTGGACTTCCCTATTCTCATAGAATTTGAATAATTATTAAAACTTTATAGTTTTAGGTAGGTGTCATCTTTGGTGTGTGTGTGTGTGTAACCGGCATTTAATGGCCTTTTTTATTGTACATTTATATTTTTGTATGAAGCCAGGTTTTTTTTATGAAGTCAAATTGCACAATGTGACACAAAGCTAAAGCGGACTGTGTGTCTCGTACACATCTTAACTAAGACTTTGGTCACAATCGACTGGGAGTTTTAATCAGTCCATATCTGTTTTGACATCCTCTTTTACACACATAATTGAAATGATACCGGCTAGCTCTTGAGCTAAAGTTGACTATATTTTTCTATTAACAAAAACAGACTTGTGAGTCTAGAGTCAGTTGTGACTGGTTACTGGACAAAAGAGGCATTTATTCACTCTTCAGACTGAACCTGTGGTAATTTTGACCATAACTTGACTGGAATGCTAAATAAAATGATATTTTTAGCTAAACGTTTCTATCACATCAATGTCACCCACCGCTGTGCTCATTTTGGTATTTCATTATTATTTCACTAGATAAACCCCAAATTTAAAAATATGTTTTTTTTCTGAAGCATAATATTGTTCTCTTGTCATCCAAGACTGCCAATTTTTCCACTGTGACAAAATAAACGATTTACAGAATTTTGTCTTTGATGGCAAAATCGGGTCAAATTGATGCAGTGTTCACTGTTCGCTCTGCTTGAATCATTTTCTCCTTTGCTCTTTCAGAACCTACGGGTGCGAACTGTGCGGGGCTCCGGCATGCCGCTGTCCTTTGGTCGTCTGCCAGGATCACAGTGCTCAAAATATATGTTGGTAGATGGAGAGAAAATAATGTTTGGATCCTATAGGTTAGTATGTAGACTAAACAGTACAAATTGCTGTTCTGTCCACCACTGTGTTGCTTGCTTCACTCTTTCATCATTACATGTGCTTTACTCTTCCCATCTTCATAGCTTTACATGGAGTTCCTCTAGGATGAACCGGAACACAATCACTGTGATGTCAGGACAAGTTGTTGACTTCTTCGACAATGACTTCAGAGAGCTGTATGCAGTGTCTGATAAAGTGGACCTGTACCGTGAGTTTCACATCAGCAAGCCGGCCCTGCCAGTTCCTGTGCTGAAAACGCCAGTAGAACCCAGCAAACTCACAGTTCCCGTATCCACGTCGCGCTTCCAGATCTCTGTAGAGGACAACAAACAGGCAAACCTAAAGGTGCCTGCACATAAATACCACAACCCTAAGTACTCTTTAGTCGTTGGCAACAGTCTAGGTGTAACAGGCTCTCTGCAGGATCTTTCTAAGCTGAGGGACTATGTTGACCAGGCCTCTGTGAATAACATGGACAAATCAATCTACCCCGATGGGGACAGTGTATGTTCACAGTCCCCTACATCCCCGGATGGGATAGAGGACGGTAAGGGCGATGGGAAGAAGCCCTCTCTGTTTGGTTCTAAAAAGCAGCGCTCTTCATTTCGAAATTTCTTGAAAGGCAGAGCAAACAACCAGAGTCCAGATACTCTCTCTAAAACAACCCATCAAAACACAGATACAAAACATGTCAATCATAAAGACACCAAGCTTACCAACAGTTCCAAGGAAGCATCTCGGTTGGCCAATCATATTAAGGAGCAAGAAGATGCATCCAAAAACATTTCTCCTGTTACTCGCAAGATCTCAGAGACTGAAAGCACTGATGAAATTGAGGACACTTTTGAGATCATAAATCCACCACAAGTGAAGTTTAAGCTCAAAAAGAGCAAAATGGGTCCAAGGAGTGTTTCTCTTCAGACTATTGCCCCTGATGGCGAGGATGGTACGTATCCTGACTTCAGTCATGTACAGTATTTTCAAATGGTGCAATATTTCATGAAGGGCTCCATGATTTGGGGGAAAATCGAATTGTGATTTTTCTGATAAAAATTGCGATTGCTGTTTTAAAATGCAGTTTAAAAAAATCCAGGTTTGTTGTGCTTTTTTTGTAGAGCTGCACAATTTGGCCAAAACCTGGTGATTTATATATCAGTATGACAATAAAAATAATACTAATAAATGACTAAATTACTACTGTAATATTTCACTGTAAAATTATAAAATGCATATTTAAGAAAAATAATAATAATTAATAATAATAATAATTTTATTCTTTAATCGTTAAACCATTTGATCATATTTTGATTGAAAACGGCGGGGAGCCCTTAGCTTCTCTTTTGAAGATTTTGGAGTATGCATGTTAATGCAACCCAAACTCAGACAGATGCTGAGCAACATTTACTGTGAACTAATGAGCTGCTCATTTGTAAGAACAAAGTGCTGCCCTTTACTCTGAAACACGCAGCGCAAATATTTAATTAAATAGCAGCCTTTAAAACTCGATAACCGTACAAAGCCATATGGCGATTACGGTTTTATTTCAATTAACCGCGCAGCCCTATTTTCATTTTTACGAAAACAACTTTAACTTCTTTTTTCTTTCCAGGCCTGAGGGGGCGGAGGCGTAGCCAGAAGAAGGCCTGTATTCAGTCCTGAGCTATCCCTGTGAGAGTAATCAACAAGAACGTGTGCTTACAGATCAGGACCTTGATTACCGCTGTATATACTGTAAAGAAGAGGCCATTTTCTTCATAATGATTATTTTGGACAAGATGTAGAAAGTGATTTTCTCCCTACAATTATATTGATTCAGATGTTAGCTTAAAATTTAAGTATTGGTGCTGTATTTTTAGAGGGTTGAGAAGTTGTTTGAACAGCTTCCAAAATGCTGCTGACGCGCAGAAAAAAATGACTGAAATGTTGCCCAGCCTGGGATCATGTGATCTCCTGCCGGTTACAGAGCTCATAGTTGGACTGCAGAGAGCATTGATTTTGAGTGTCTAAAAATGTAGAATGTTACAATTTTCCTATTTGGCAGATCTCTGCCCTACATATTATCCCTGTCTCAATCCGTTCTTGCCCAATCCTTGAGCCTGTGGCTCCCTCTGAGTCATAGAGGAATGAGGGAAAAGTTCCGTAGCAAAGCTGACAGATGCCCAATGAAAAAATGCCTGATCAGTTACCATTAAAGATGTGGTGACATTTACTGATGCTCAGAGAACTTTCGCAGGCAAAATCCAGTCTAGGAATCTGTATGTTTGGGAGTTTTGGATGAGGGGGGAAAACGAATGTGAGCTCGTTCTGTGTGAAGTATGCCGCTTGGACAGAATAGATGTAACACAACAGATTTTTCCATCATGAGTGCCAATAAATGGCCTTAAATAAATTGATTCTTTGTATTTCTTTTTCATTTAACCTCAAAAGATGTCATCTTGCACTGTGGAAAACTCCCTGGAAGAAAACACAATAAGCCTAATTTTCCAAATGTGAGTTTAATCAGATTTAATTGAGAAGTGGCTAACAGCTACTTATACACAAATTATGGGTTTTATTATTGTTGATGTGAATAGTCCAACCACTTTACAGGTCTATAAATTAAAAAAATGGCACCTATTGAAAAAACAGTAGTATCATTTGTCATCCTTTGATTAATGGAGCAACCATTTGGCCACCAGACAGTGAATTGTATAAAAACGAACTGCTTGATAATGTGTTGAATATTTGTGGTGTTGCCTTTCTTTTACATTTTATTAATTTATTTGCAAAGTGTTTGGTTTGAGTCCTTGGAGTGATATAGATAGACTGTTTATTTTCTGGTAAATTGGTCCTCTTTTTGAGTTTTTTACCAGTGTTAAAAAGTGACCCAAGTCACTTAAATTAAAAACTGCTGATATTCTACAGGTTGGGTTGATGCTTTATAAGACAATATAAAACAGAACTGTGTCAGTGTGCGTATGGTGACATCCACATTACTTGAGCTGACATTGTCAGAGATACGTCAACAGATCAGTTAGACTAACATGGGTGTGACATTTGCCTTAGCTTGTTTGTTAAGAGTATTTGATGTGCATGCGCTGCTAAAATGTTTAATGGATAACAAGTATAAAAACTGACGTGCCTTTTTTTCTTCTCTTTTTGAAGACTCTTTAGTCTACCAAGGTTATCATATAGTAGCATAGTGCTCAACTGCTGAGTTGGCACCTTTTGTAAACTATGACAAGTTATGAGTGAATTGCTAACCTTGCAAGGGAAAGAGAGGGCAGAAAAGATGACGAGCGATTGATACAGAGATGAAGGAAATGATACACACAGGAAGAGGGGAGTGTTCTCTTGTAGACCACAAGTGCAATATAGATGTTGCAAAGGAAGCAACTTTGTAGCCCATTACAGTTCAGATATCTTTCTTCAGTAGACTAGATTTAAAATGTTTTAGAAACGGTACATGATGTTCTATCCAAATATACACATGATGTATATGTTTGTATACGAAGTTCAATTCAATGCACGTTTATTTGTAGGCTATAGCTTTTTCACAATAAATGAAATTTCACTTTTCAAATCAGCTTTAGAGAAAAATCTGACTCAATGGGGAACAGTGTGGGATTGAATATGTATATACATGACATGAGGAGAGTGTGTATTGTAAAAATCGCTCGCCATTTTTAGCATGAAAGCATTATGCGCGACAGTGCCCTCTGCTGGACAAACGAGGCTTGTACGGTAAAGACCTTTAATTAGATCAGCCTAGTGCAGTCATTATATTTTAATAACATGGATGGTTGTAATGTATTCACTAGTTTATTTATTAGTTATCTGTAATTACATAAGCTTATAATCAAATAATGATACATGCAATAAATAAAATCATTTATTATGTACAGAATATGAACAATTTCAATCTAAAAAATATTAATGCTAACCGGCAATGCAATATTTACAAGATGGACATGTTAATAAGATTTCTTTTAAACCTATAATTATAGTATTATAAATGTGTTTTAGTCAAATGGAAAATACACAGGAACAAAAGCCAAAATAGTGATTGAAAACGTAATTACCCTATTAAAGGTAGCTTAATTTAAATGTTTTTCATAATAATTTTTTAACAAAATCCTACAGTTACCCGGTGACATAACAAACTTTTTCAAGTTCAATATTTTACAAATAAAAGAAACGGCGATCTTTCCAAGATTTCTTGTAAGCTTTAAATAAATAGGAAAATATATTTTTCCTGAGCACAACACTGCTGTGTGAGTGAAGCCTGAGGCTGCACACGTAGCAGCGGTGACCTCTGTGTGGTGAGAGCGCCCTGAGAACCTCATTCATCTTTTTTTCGTCAGTCCAGTGTCCCCATGAACGTCCCATAGGCTACTGTTGGTGCTTCTGTCTGTGTGCAACTGTTTAGAAAGATCAGATCTCCTCAGTTCAATAATCTGTCAGCTGTTTAATCGTGTTGTTCGGTGTGGCTGATGATCTTCTTCTTGCGTGCAGATACCAGGTCATAGAAAGGGTCTTTTGTGATGCAAGCTCTAAGAACAAGAGAGGAAACGGTTAGACTCAGAGACACTTTTCGTTCTCAGTTCCTCTGTCAAAGCTAATCTAAATGCTTTTTTAATAATTTTATTTTACTGTATGTCTAAGTGTGTGCAAATGTCTAAATATACTTGACTTCCTCTTTCCAATGACTTATAACACCTCATTGCTGCTCTCATAAAAAGACATTTGTTCACACAAATCTTTTACAAGGACTGACAGCTGATAAAATGTGAAACACTTGTTTAGACAGTGTTGTAATTATCTTATCTTATTTGTCTCTCATATTCCGTCCTCCTATCTTCATTTTTTACTGTTATTATTTTATATAAAGCACTTGAATTACTACTGTGTATAAAATGTGCTACAGTATATAAATAAACTTGCCTTAGCAACATTAGTTGCTATAATAATGATGTAAGCATTAGTGCAGTCGAAAAACAGGATGGAAAGTTTGCCTCTGCTCTTTTCAAAGAGGTCTAAAACCATTACCTCGTTCACTCATTTAATATTCACTACTTAGTGAATGTCACATAGTGTGTTATACGAGGAAAGAGACACGACTTAAGAAAGGATTGCACTTTGTTTGATATTACAGATATGAGTACTGTCCTAAATGATCAGAAATGACTTAAAAATGTAAACAGGCATATTCCAGCAAAACTGGATTTCGAAACCTCATGTCAATGTGGTTTGAATTACATTTGTAAACGCTGGATGTCTTGTCTTTTTTTTAACTTGTTTTTTTTTATTGTTCATGTTTATAGTATCTGCTTATTTTGAATTGTTCCCTCCACACTGCGCTGTCTGGTACCTGATGGACTGGATCCAGTCTGCACGTTCCTCTTCAGAAGCAGCCCTGAGTATGTAGGAGTGATGTTTGCCCATCACAACTCTCCCATCTGTCTCTGTTTTACATGCCTTTATCGTCTCTCCTTTGTGGTGAGGGCTAAACAACTCCAAACAGAACTAAACGCACACATTTCAAAAGAGAAAATGCATATGCCATCATTTTCAAAAGGTTACATTCCATGGTTACAAGAGGATGTCACTATCTACTGGATAAGTGATAATAGATGAGGTGGAATGGAAAAGTACCTGTTTGTGTCTGTCCTCCAGCTCGTTCACACTTAAGTTCTCTAAGGGAATGATGCCTTTTGGTTCTTGGTCCTATAGGGAGGGGAAAATGGCCTTTTAATGATTTAATTACGAATATCCTTATTCACGGTAAATTTAATGTGTTTTATATCAGCGAACTTGACATTTTTGTAAAGGTAGAGTACTTACAGTGGTGTATTGGAAATAGTAGAGGCATCCATCAGTCAGAATGAACCACCTCCTCTTCCAGGTCTTTATTCTGCCACCTATGGATTAACCAGAATTGTTACTAACATTCAGAAATATCAAGATGATCAGAAAGAACAGTCCTCTAACCTGATTGGCACTGGGCTGTTTCACAGCTTGTAATGCTGCTTGATCAAACTAATTATAGGAATGGAACTAATGATGTAAAATGTCATAATTTTATTAACTAGCCCTATGTTATATAAGTATTAGCTGTCCGAAAGAGTAACAAACCTTCTTTTAGAAGCCACCCCTCTCGATCAGGATTGAAGAAGGTGTGAGTGAGATCATTGCCGTCATCTTCTGGGATCTTAAAGGGTTCATTCTTAATGCTCTCAAAAAGTTTCTACAGAAAGTTTCCATAAAGAGAAATGATCAATTCTTGATTATTACAAATTCATGACATCAACAGTGGATTATTAAAAAAGAAATACAAAACTAATTTTCCTTTGAAATAAATTAAATTCCATAAAAATGACATTTCTATCTACATTTACATGCATTTAGCATATGCTTTTATTCACATTTCAGTTCAATTCACATTTATTTGTATAGCGCATTTCACAATACACATCGTTTACAAGCAGCTTTACAGAAAATGTATTTCAGAAATGTACATATACAAAATCACAGTTAGCTAAAAATGTATTAATTTAAACAATGTAATAATTTAATGGAGAAACAATGAGCTCATTGAAGTATATATCCAAAGCGACCTACAAAAGAACTGTATTATTGTTTAAAAGTTTGGGGTCGGTATGATTTTTTTATGTTTTTGAAAGAAGTGTCTTCATCAAATCTGCATTTATTTGATTAAAAATGTGTATATATATATATATATATATACAGAAACAGTTATTTTAAATTGTAAAATATTTCACAATATATATATATATATATATATATATATATATATATATATATATATATATATTGTGAAATATTTTACAATTTAAAATAACTGTTTTCTATTATATATACCAACAACACATTGTATGGGTCAAAATTATCGATTTTTCTTTTATGCCAAAAATCATTAGGATATTAAGTAAAGATCATGTTCCTGAAGATATTTAGCAAATTTCCTACCGTAAATATAAAACATTTATTTTTGTGAGTGAATGCTTCAGAATACAGACCTGAAGTTAGTCTTTTGGTTTAAAAAAAGACACTCAGCAGATTATTTCAGGCTATAGCTTTTTCACAATAAATGAAATTTCACTTTTCAAATCAGCTTTAGAGAAAAATCAGACTCAAGGGGGAACAGTGTGGGATTGAATATGTATATACAGTAAATGTCATAGAAGCTCAGATTTGCTGTAAAACAATACTGAACTAAACATTTTCCCTTTATACAAAATATACATTTTACTAAATAATTTGGACTCTAAACTTCTCTAAAAATCAAATCAATCAATTCAAAATGTTTTTTACAGGATGGATTTTGAATGAAACCTAATTTTGTGGTCCAGGATCACAAATGTCTTTACTGTCTCTTGTTTTGATCAATTTAATGCATCCTTGCTGAATAAATGGGAGTGTATCTGAACGAAAACCCGTGGATTAGAAAATACAGTAGATGTGAGTGTTTGGTCTGGTAAAGCTGTGATTTGAGGGAAAATTTGCTGTGACCTGTCTCACCTCGAGTAGTTCATAGGGAAGATCTCCTCCATTGTTGATTCCTCTGTTCATGGTGATGAAACGTTCTAGTGTGGTCTTGTCTTTCACACTGGGGTTATGCAAACTTGTATTGAGCATGATGATAGCGAAGGAAAGGATGTAACAGGTGTCTGCAACACACACACACACACACACACACAGAGAGAGAGAGAGAGAGAGAGAGAGAGAGAGAGAGAGAGAGAGAGAGAGAGAGAGAGAGAGAGAGAGATAAGCGTTTTCAAATGTCTACATGAAAGTTGTCAACTAGTTTTACTTCAGAAACCTGCTAAATGTCAACCCCCTTTTTGCAGCAGATCTGAAGTTAAATGGATGTAATTCATGAATGCTTCGGAATACAGACCTAAAGTTGGTCTTTTAGTTTTAAAAAAAGACACTCAGCAGATTATTGCAGAAGTGAAAGCAAAAAAATTTAAAAGTTATAGAAGCTCAGATTTACTCAGATTAACTAAACATTTTCCCTTTATACAAAATATACATTTTACTAAATAATTTGGACTCTATACTTGCAAGAAAATCAAAGCCATATATCTATTCAAGTTGTTTAAAATTTTGAAGTTGATTCAATTTCAAAATGGTTTTCACAGGATGAATTTTGAATGAAACCTAATTTTTAATTATTACAAAATGTGATAGGAAAAAATGATAGGAAAAAAGTGTCCCCAGAGGGACACTACCAGTTAGCAGGCTATAGTCAAACGCTGACATGTATTAATATTACCATGAACTGCATAGGCCCAACAATGTGCTGAAATATTAACAATACGGAAAAAATCCCATTTTGGTTTCTAAATTGAATTTTGATGTTTTCATTATCTTGGCAGTGAAACATGAGTCCTCTTAACGCAGAAGCAAACTACCTGTGGACTGAAAAACCCCAGCGTTACAGGTGCAGTAGCGCAGAGCGAAGGCCTCCATCATGCGGTCGATCTTCTGAGCCTCACCAGGTAGACGGAAACTCCACAAGAACTGCCTATGTCCACAATCACAGATCCCCCCCAAATTGACAAAATCAGTACTTGCATATGTTACAATGATACAAAGAAATGAAACAGCAAGATGAGGATCTCCACTCACCTCAAAGCCTGAACTAGATTGAGGTTTGAGAACTCATGAAGGTGAACAAAAGCCTGCAAGGTCTGAAGGTGGATCTCCTCCCTGTGGATACAAGAAGGAAATATATTTTTCTATATATCAGAGCCAAGCAGTATTCGCCACAAAAATATAACCAGCATCATACCTTTCTCCTAATAAATCACCAATAGCTGTTTTATTGAGGCCTTCCTCTTTGTAAAGGAACTCAGCCACAGCCTCTGGTATCCACTCCAACAGGCCATTATCCACCAGGTACTGAATACCCTGAAAATGACACAATTAAGCTCAATGAAATAATGCCGATTATTCCTCAGACCACTGGCACTGTTATCAAACATTCATTAAGAAACAGGAAAGAAGATACAGATCTTGACGCATGATTGGCCATTGCAAGACCTTATTCACAGCAGAGCCATCAAAGCGAGGCTGTGATGGATAGACATGCATCTCTTCAGTGGGTTGTACTGTTATTTAATGTGTTTTTGGATTGTTCTGCTGACGAAACACTGCAAAAATATATTTCCAATCAATTTAGTAGACAAATAACTCCATACAACATGAGCTGTGGAAAATTATAAGAGATCTGCGCTTTTTACAGCGGCTGAAAACTGCTCTGAATAAGGTCTATAGGTCTATCAATTGCATCACTTAACCTTTTATTGGTGAGATCTTTTACATGTAGGTTTCATTGGGGGGAAATTGCTTTGGTGAAAAGATCAAAACTGGTCGTCGTTTTTAACATACTGACCATGCATACCGAGCTACTCGGAAAATACAGTGTGGCTTCAGCTCACTTGTTCGACAGAAAACACAGGATGTGGTTCTATCTTTCTTTCTCTGTCTCTCTCCACCCCCTCTTCCTCTAACCTAGTTTAAATCTGCTTGTAGTTGTGAAGCTGTATGCATCACGCTGTTTCACTGCATGCAACTCAAATGATTCATTCTTCATACCTTCTTTGGGTCCATGTTAAACTTCTTCTTTCCACACTGGATTCTCTTGTTCTTCATAACATTTTTACTAGAGGAGAATAAAAAAAAAGGCATTATTGTGACAAAAATGAAATACATTCTCTTTTCCACAAAATGTTTTGAGGCTGTTTATGACAATAGTTGATTCAGCTATATCATGATGCGAGTGTGTAGTGGTTCTTGCATATAACCTGTCTAACATTTTCTGTGGCTTAGCATATCCAAATATAAAGTTAGCAATTTCTAGAGCTAAAGCTCTTCTCGTGAAATTGATACCAAGAAACAGGAAACAGGTACCCACGCTCATCTATGGTGTTTCGTGATGTGCGAAAAACTAAACCTGCAAATGTTAACATTCATGGTCGAATTCAATTCAGCAGCTTCTAGTGCACATGCACAGTGTCTTGCATGGTGTATTCTCAAACTAAAAGACTCAAAGCAAGCACCTTTTCCTGACTATATGGAATGCACATTGCAAGGTTAAGTTTGAGGCCCGAATTAATAACATGAGTTACATGCTTGGCTCCAGGACTTTACATACTGTCAGTTTGTGATCAGTTTTAGGAGAAATGTTGATGCACTGTTATGAGGAAAGATGTGGCTTTATTTTATTAGACATTATAACTTTATTAAACAACAATAAACCCAAGTGATATATGTGAACGTTACGAAAATGGATGTGAAAATGACCACAATGATTCCATGCTGTCATGGATCATGAATTCATCAATACAGAAAGAAACTACACAGCGAAGATATTATGTTGCAAGCGTCCAAATACATTTGATGGATTTTTTTTGTTGTAGTTGCTATGGTAATAGTGGTGAATACTCACTTCTCATCATCGGCCTCCATCGTCTGAATTTCTGTCATCATGCTTTCAATCTCCAGCCTGAGTTTCTGCAAGAGTGAAGACATTGATCAGCCAAAGCTTTGTCAACACATATACCTAATTCCCATCATTTTCTTCTTAAAGTTTTGCATAACATTTTTCTTTAGCACACACGCTACTTGTATTTATGTGCTTAAAAGCCTTTGTTATATATGACACTCTTAATAATCATGATATGCAGAAAGACACTATAAAGCCAAATACCTGAATATCATCTAGAATCAAATGCTTGTGGACGTCAGATTGCTTCTTGTCATTTGTATTGAAAGCTAAAGGTGCTGAAAATGACATGGGAACACAAATAGATCAACAGTTAGCAACAGTCTCACATTAGATCCTGGATCTCACACTCATGCAGAAGAGGAATAGCAGAGAAAGAAAACTCTGAAGTGCAAACACACAGCCCAAATGTATCAGCTAAATATAACACTTCTACTTCTGTTTTGGAGAACTGGCCCACATAGGATGTATTTTGGTCTGTTACTGGTTGCATTTACACAACACTGAAATTTCTGTGGATGATATCACACAAAATATGTATAGCCTGATACATATTTTCTGATTGTGCCCTGCTGTGGGACAGTATACTATTGAATCATTAAGTAATTTTTAAGCTCTCTTCAACTAACACACACACACACACACACACACACACACACACACACACACACACACACACACACACACACACACACACACACACACACACACACACTATCCTTAGATAGTGTAGAGAATCCTTAGACCCTTCAATGTTATATCCTTATTTTAACACTAAAAACACTGCTGGTACTTGAATATCACACACATACTGTAGGCCTTTACAAAATGTTCAGTGATCAAGTTTAGATGAAAGGGATATCACAGGTATCCCACAACAGGTGCTCTGGAACATTTTGCCTGAAAATCCCCTAATTCACAGAACTTGCACAGCAGTTTCAGACCTTAAGAAAATTATTAAAGAAGAACATACCTTTCCCCCAGAGGAAGCTGTCCTTTCTTTGGGTTCCCATGCTGGCAGTGCTGCAAGGGGACTGCAGTAAAACAGGAAGAGCAGTCTCCGAGTCAGTGCACAGACACACATAATTGCATATCACGAGAAATGTCAAATCTCGAAGTGCTGCTCTTACTATATTAGATAACAGACTGTATTAAAATAACGACAAATATTATGATAATGTCTTTCAGTTTTCCAGCATACACATTTATAATAGTAGTATATTGATCAGTTTATAATACAATAATATTCATCCCAGCAACAACCTAACTGCCGAAAAAATCAATGTGAAAATACATAAACAACATAGTAAAGATTAGTAGAATATGTGAGATGTTATGGCGCTATGAGGATGTAAAACTTCTTTCTTACACTATAGCCAAAGGAAATCAATTACAAAGTAACGATTAAATGGATGTAAAACAAAGTTTTGTCAAAAGCAAAAAACGCATACCTTCATATGTGCAACTCGGTGTGCAAGTAGGCTACTCGCTGTCGTACAGTACGAATGTAAACGTGAAATGCGCTTTAATTGATGAACAAGCGCTGAGTTCCTGCGGGAGGAGGCTGACGTCATACGACCATGAATGACAGCTGAGTTCTGAGAACTTATTTCCTCCTCAGCATGTCACAATTTTTCTTTCTTCAAAAATGTGAATACGATTTTATCACATTTCAATTCAGAGAATTCACTGACAGACACGTGTGACTTCGCAATTGCTACCATTTTCAAAATCCTTTTTGACAACCCTACAAAATATTTAAAATATTTAAATGATAGGCTAAATAAATACCTACATTATAATAAATACTAATTATAATTAAGAATAATTATAATAAATAGTCAAATAGTTTTTATACTGTATTTTATAATTCACACTACCTATTTATTTATTTATCTATATCTATGAATGTTCTAAAACGAGTTGGCTATTCGGTAGGTTAGCCTACGGTGCCCGGCTCCGTGTAAAATGTATGTAGCCTACAATTGTTATAGGTTACTGATATGACTGGAAATTACATCACGTGTGCAGTGCACATTATTTAATAATATTCTTTGACCTATGGCTCTTTTTTATATATATAAGTGTACCTTTAAGGCATGCTTTAATGATGATTCGACATCGCCCTCTTGTGGACTGTAATGCGTATCACGAACGAACTGATTTCATGTCTTTCAATTAAAAGTTAAATACTTCCTCGTATAGTTCGAGACACGTCCAAAACTGTCACAACCACATGAGAGAGAGAAAGAGAGAGAGAGAGAGAGAGAGAGAGAGAGAGAGAGAGAGAGAGAGAGAGAGAGAGAGAGAGAGCGAAGCGAACTGACACTCTGAAGAAGCAAATCTGTTTCCTGTATTACAACTTAGTTCCTTAACAGTTGTTTTACAGCGGCAGCTGGCAAAAGTTTCTCAAAAGTATCGGAAAATGCAAGCAATAAAGTGTGTGGTAGTCGGAGATGGGTGAGTGAAGAAAGCTCTTACATGGATTTATTAGCCAAATCTGATTTTCACCGTTTTTGAAAAGTTGTTTGTAAACATTAAAATGGTTTATAATTTCTTGTTTATTATTATGAAACTGGCTTGATAGCGTTTATGACCGTTTTCAAGAGCACTGCAAATGTCTTATAAAGCTCATCTGCTTCATCTGTTAGATTTAATTTCCTCATTTGTCACGTGAGATACTTTGTATTTTAGTTTATATAGCCTCAGGTTTCTATTTGTTGCTGAACCTAGTTCATGCTTGAATACACAAGTCATATTTCTAAAAAGAATTCTCAAATGAGGATATAAAATAACCTACCTACAGGTTTCATGAGTTATGTAGGCTACAGTTGTGTTTGGCTAAAAGATAAGCGCTGAGATGAGCAATATTGGACTGACAGTCAGATTGGGGGTCGCAGAGATATTTAAATCTTTAAACATTCACAGGCAAGTTAATAAAATGTGGTGCAGGAAGTTCTGTCACACATAATACCTGATTTAAAAAAAGGGAAAACAACATTTGCACTTGAGTCACGTTCATACTTTATTATGTGAGTAACAAGATCATGATGAGAAGAATGTTATGAAATCATATGGCCTAAACCAGTGGTTAAGAGATACTTAAGAAGGGTCCATGGTAAGATTTAGATTTTTCTTTAATAGATTAAAAGCAATTTGGGAGGGAATTAATAAAATAAATAATGATAATTGATATTGGAGTTCAAATAAACCAATTTATTGGTGTAATTTTGTTGAAGCCGCATTTGAACCTTAATGATGGGCCTGTTGTGACAGAAGCCAAAAAACGTTGGTAAACGTTTGCTTACACAATTGGGCACTTCATCAGGCTGTAAATATTTGGGCTGTTTCTAGTGGACCAAGCATGTTTTCAATGAAGCATGCATCATAACAGTGCAAGCAACACAAGTATCTGTTCTTTCATGGTACAAGTGCGGTCATACAAAGTAGTGTAGACAAACTGGCATCTTTTAGTCTGTTTTCAAGATGACTGACAACGACCGATAAGGACATTCTCCTTTATTCCTTTAGACCTAAACATGTCAAGCTTGTTGTTGTTTGCTTTCTGTTAAACACCGACAAACATGTTAGGTGTTTCTAGAACATATGCTGACCTACAGACAGCCATGATTCAAGATGGAGGATGAGATGGCTCTGATTTCGAACCATGTGAGACTGAAGCTGCTTTTCAAAAGGAGGAAGGGAAATTTGCATAGGAACATATATATATATATATATATATATATATATATATATATATATATATATATATATATATATATATATAATATATATATATATATATTTAAATGAGGTTTTGATTTGCCACATCACTTTATCTCCTCTGCTGTATATAATGCAGTGAGACAGATCAATGCTGATGTACAGATCTGGAAGCAGAGCAGAATGATGCTGATGCAACAGTTATGTAGGATGGAGGTTTAAAGTGTTGAAATGTTGTAATTCATGAATGACAGTATCAAAATGAACTGTTAGTGCATTGCTTTCTGGCC
Organism: Phoxinus phoxinus; assembly: GCF_949152265.1. Taxonomy (NCBI): domain Eukaryota; kingdom Metazoa; phylum Chordata; class Actinopteri; order Cypriniformes; family Leuciscidae; genus Phoxinus; species Phoxinus phoxinus. Next base: position 26,590,756 of record NC_136876.1, read on the forward strand.
ACGTACAGTTGAACATCTAACATGGCAAATGGCAGCGGGGAGAGGTGCTTTCGCTTTGAGGATATCCTGTTTCAACCCTGTGCACGGTTCTCCATTTTGAAGCTGTTAACTTCCTCTTGCATTTGATGCTGTGACCCAGTTCCTCGTATTGCTTGAAGATGAACTGGCTGAGTATTCCTCATTTTACAGTTTAAGGGGGGCAAATTGTCCAAAAATGAGAATTCTGTCACTTTTTACTCAATTAAATTTTTTAAGAATCTTCATATAGGCCTACAAAAAATATTTTTCATAAAAATGACAGCTTGAAGTTACCACAGGCTGTTCAGCTGCAACAAGGATGAAGAAAGCACCATTTAAAACCACAGATAAGTCCAAAGTAATGTGGACTAATTTGTAGTTTTAAATGTTTTTTTTTTGTTTTTGTTTTTGGACTGTGCTACATTTGCCCACATTATTTTGGTTATGAGACTGCAGAATTAATGACACACAATGTTATATTTGATTTGAGAGCTGCAGCGGAGGTGAATATTATCAGAGATTACTTCAATCAAATAATTTATTTATTTCTCTTTTTACTGGGTCCTTTTGGGTAGGGCTGGGTGGGAAATACTGTTTGGAATTTAGCAGTTGTATGATATGTGCAGTTTACTGTATGTTAAGTGTGAGTGGTGAAGTTTTTTCGCTTGTGTCTGTGTGGTGTATATGGTTTTGAATTTGAAATGAATAAAAGTTCATCACAAAAAGAGATAACTTCAATCTCTTTTTCCCTTCACAAAAATATATTGTATGACTTCTGAATATTTGAAATCTACTGCATATAATCGACAGCCTGTGGTCACTGTGAGCTCTCATTGAATGGAAAATATTTATGTGAATATTCCTTAAATTATTTGGTGTGTTCCACTTCATTACTAGTCATCCTCAGCTACTGTAAAACCTCTAGAACTTAAACTTAATAAGGGATTCGAATGCGGGAGATGGAAATGCAAGCTCAAACGAATTTCCCAAATTTTGGTGAACTCTACCTGCAAATTCGTATCATAATAAGACGTGACCAATAGGAGATTGATATGTCACATTGCTCTTAGCTGAATTAAAAGAACAAACGTTAAAGCTGCAAATTTGTAGCATTGCCGTAATGGTGAGTAGATTTTATATTTTGTCATGCATTTACAATTATTTGGTTTATGTGGAATGTGTGTTTTTTAAAAAGCAGAGTGTGACGCTATATTACTGCATTTGAAGTGTCCATAAAAGTTGTGCATGCTTAAAGTGCAGTCTGTGGAATCAAAAACCTTCACAAGACTCGAACTTTACAACTGAAAATTAATTTCAGATAACTGACTGAGTAAAGTTCAGAGACCAATCACGTTATGTCAGGGAAATAATTCAACAATTTATTTTCTAATTAAATGAAACAGAATGTGACCCCCATTTTTCGTTGCTCATATTGTGGATTCACTTAACTCGTGCATGTGTGAACCCCCCCCCCCCCCTTTTTTTTTGTTTGTTTTGTTTTTAACTCTGATGCTATCACATGCTGTCTGCTCCATGCTCTGAACTCTCATGACATCCGGGTGGACATTTTCTATTTTTTCTGACACTCTTCCCGGTATCGGTTTGCTGTATCGACTCTCTCTTGCTCACTGCACAAATCGGTGTTCTGGCGATTTGTGTATACCCACTCAGATTGTGCACAAATTGATAGCAAATAATGATACCTATCAGATTGTTTTTCCAGCATCATATTAATGTGGTTTGATGCTTTTTTTAAACGTCCATACATACCTACCTTTACCCTAAACCTACCCTCCCATATACCTACACCTTCCCTTAAAACAATGCAAATATATTGTAGCACAATCTGATAGCATGTTTCGTCAGTACGGCTCTGCTAAAGCACGAGGTTCTGCACTCAAAATCTGTAGCACACCAGCACAAGTAGGCCTACATGTACACACTAATAGTGATCATGTTGTTGTACAGTTGTAGGAAATGCAGAAAATGCTTGTGTTTTACAATCAAGGAGAGAAAACAGAATGAACAAGTTAAAGCGAGCAGGGGCACATTTTTGTAGGCACACTTCAAAAAGAGGCTCGCTGTCTCTTATACTGGGTGACACCGCCCAACTTCCTGTCATCCTGTCACTACAATGCCAGGCCCCATACTGAGTTTTGTCTCGCTCTTTTTCTCTCTGTATCTATCTATATCTGATTCACAGCTTCAAAGAGCCTCAGAAAGCACCTCTTAACGGTTATCTCCCACTGTTTTCTAATTATGTTTTCAGCGCACTGTCTCCAGTGTTCACTGGAATTTGTGTAGATTCAAATTTATTAAAGTATGCTTAGTGATGTAAGGCATGTTTGATGTCCCCAGTGCCTGCACTCACAGACTCAGTTCTGTTAATATTAGATTATTTCGTCATGACTTTTTCCGTTTATGATGTTCAATCATGCCTTACAGTGGATACACAATACACCAGAGCCTAGCCCTTCAGTCAAGTGCACACAAGTCTGGATAACTCAAATGGTGTATGGTTGTTGCCACATGTGTGTACATATGTGTTTTTCCATGTGCTTTTAAAAAATATCTATACTATATTAGAGAGAGCAAGAGAGCAGAATCAAGCACAGAAGTGTGTGTAATAAAGATACCAAATAGTTGTGATATGAACATGTTTAGCCTGAGGTGTGTGATTTTGGCCTTGCCCTTGAGTAGCTCCAGTGCTTCTTGATGTGAAGGAGATGTAGCCACAAGCTCCTGAATCCCAGCATTCCTCACTTTCGCTGCCTGCATGCAGCAACATGCGTTCCACTGGAATTTGTGTCTCCTGCACTTTTATTTCAGCCCCTGTATGTATTTTGCAGCTGTTTTCATACCGAATGTCATCTTCAAATGTTTTTATGTAAGCATGCACAATTGTTTGGAGGTATTTTTATTTGCTCTACGGTCTGCTGTCACAGCTCTGCATGTGGCATAACTATCCCCTGATCTGACTGTGAAAACAGTTTTTTTTCTAGGTGAATGAAAGGATTTCTGAGTATACAAATTATTTTGAAGGCAATCATCTGTTGTTGGTAATATAATAAGTCATACACAAACATTTTTTTTTTTTTTTTGCACTTTACTTTACATGAGTGAAATACATCAGTAAAAGGCTGTTTAAAAAATGAGGAAAGGTAAAAAAGAAAGTGCAGCACAGACCACTCAGGCTTTTATTAAATAGGCCTAGCTAATGCATGCCTACACTAACCACTTTGAAAGTCGTTGTATTGCAGTTCTTTTCACACTACTGTCTTGTCGCTGCCGCTGTCATTTCCAGTCAAAACATTTCACACTACACGACTTGGATTGTAGATACGTCTGGATATTTACGTCTCATCAGTGACTATCGCTCATGTTTGAATTATCAATGAGCTCACCTCATTGATAATTGAGCAACATGAGTGATAGTCACTGATGTGACGTAAATATCCAGACCAATCCAAGCCGATGTGTCGCAGATGACCGAGAGTTATTTAGTAGTGTGAAATACCATAAAATATCTTTCAGCATCAGCGCTTCTCTCAGAACGCATATTTAATAATTGAAACATAGCAATCTTCACTCATGTGAATGAGCACCGATTTGCCTCTGATTTTGAGCTTTTATCGCGACCTCCATACTGTCAGTGAGCAGAAAATCAGGGCTAAAATCCCATGTAGTTTGGGCAGCATAAGAGGCTTCAATGATGTTGCTGACAAATTATACACTGATAAACTTGACATAAACTGTAAACTTGACCCTCAAATCTGATTGGTTGAATCGAATGTTGTTTCTAGGTCAAACACGTCAATCCAGGAACATGTTGTACTTGGTTAAAGGACAAGTTCGGTATTTTACACGTAAAGCCCTGGTTTCAGATCGTTTCTGATGAAATAGAACGGTTAAGATTGAAATTTGGACAGAGGACTGATACCGAAAAAAATACCGAACTTGACCTTTAAATCATGTTCACCATTATTTTTATTAAAAGATCAAGGGCACATAAATTTTGTGCACGGATAAATTATTTATAATAATACTGCAATATTCCTTAAAAAAAAAACAAGATTTGAAGTTCTTTAACAACACTTGCTTCCTGAGGGAGATGCTGAACTAGCAGCCACTGGATAGTGGTAAAAGACGTCTGCTCGTGTTTACATAGAAAAACAACTAAAAAGCAGTGCGTGCAAAAAAAACTTGTTCTGTGTTAACCAGTCATGAGATAGTTTAGCTTTGAGCAATGAAAAGCAATAGTACAGACAAAGTGGATACAGAATATCTTCTTTCATGTATGGCATTGCTGTATGCGGTTAGGATTCAAACATTCAATGCTTAGTTCTTGAAAAAGGACCGCATACAATGTTCTTTGTATTTGAAAACAAATGTGTGAATTCACTATGGAAGTACAGTACACCTGTTCCTCTTATTAAATGATAGTTACATCAGATGTCTAGTGTACTTTGAAGTAATTTTAGCAGCATGTGTTTTACTGAAATTACTAAAAGTAAATCATATTGTTTGTTTTTCAGCAATCTGACAGATTTATTTTGTTGTTGTTTGTATTTTTCAGAGCTGTGGGAAAGACCTGTCTTCTTATCAGCTACACTACCAATGCTTTCCCCGGGGAGTACATTCCCACAGTGTGAGTACCACAACAATAGTGGAGGATTGAATTGTTTATATTTTTATGTTGAGCTTGAGACTCATGGTGAAATATTGAGAGATTCTGTGGGTTGGCTATTTTCACTCAGGTTTGATAACTACTCCGCAAATGTAATGGTGGATAGCAAACCAGTCAACCTGGGCCTCTGGGATACAGCCGGACAGGAAGACTACGACAGACTGCGGCCACTGTCCTATCCTCAGACGGTACACACCACCATAAACATTTAGTGGGACATGTCCCCTTGAATACCCATAATTATGATCAATCAATGTTTTTTTTCGTGACAGATTTTAAATCATGGGGTCTGTCATTTTTTTAAATATATTTTTTAAAAGTATCTTCTGCTCAACAAGGCTACATTTATTTAATTTAAAAAAAAACAGTAAAACAGCAATATTGTAAAATATTAATACAATTTAAAATAACTGTTTTCTATTAGAATACATTTTAAAATGTAATTTATTCCTGTGATGCAAAGCTACATTTTCAGCATCATTACTCCAGTCTTCAGTGTCACATGATCCTTCAGAAATCATTATAATATTGATGATTTGCTGATCAAGGAATATTTCTTATTATTATCATTGTTGAAAACACTTAATATTGCTTAATAATTTTTTTGTTTTGTTTTTGTTTTTATTCTTTCATTATTCTTTGATGAAAAGAACAGCATTATAGTATAATATGGAATAGAAAATAAATAGAAATCTGATCAATTAATCAATTGAATTTGTCCTTGCTCAATTAAAGTATCAGTTTCTAGTTAAAAACAACAACAAAAACAATCCAACTGACCGCAAACTTGTGACCGGTAGCATTGTTTCAGTTTATTCGTCAAAAAATGTCCTCTGATTATATTTTTGCAGGATGTGTTTCTCATCTGTTTCTCTCTGGTGAGCCCAGCATCGTTTGAAAACGTCAGAGCCAAGGTAAGTCCTTCCTTAAGGGTGGTTTAGTCTGGATATTAGTCACATCAGCATGAGCCTATAGACTCAATCCCACCGTAACCCACAATAACCTGCTGCCATTCTGTGCATTCTTGCCACATTCCCACATACACACACACTGTACCCTCATGCCCTTATACACTTGCTCAATACTGCACTGGACACTAGATGCCACTGTGCATGAATCCAAGATGCATTTACTGACCTTAATTACAAACTTATAAAGTGGACATGATGTCAACGTCTGCTGCTATACAAATGTGAGTGGCCTTGTGACTATTCAGACATTCACAAATTAAAGGCTGAGTTCCATCAATAACATTCAGCTATTAAAGCTGTTATCAAGCTATTAGTTTTGAAAGAAAAAGTGTTTTGTTCTCAGGAAGCACAGGGTGTCTACAGATATAAACAAGTTAAATTTAAGACTTTAAGACCTTTTTTAATACCACCTTATGTGACATTTATGACCAAACCTGTGATGGAAATACACATTGATACACATTTTATATACTGATATATATATATATGTGTGTGTGTGTGTGTGTGTGTGTGTGTGTGTGTGTGTGTGTGTGTGTGTGTGTGTGTGTGTGTGTGTGTATTAGGGCTGTCAATAGATTACATTTATGAATTGCACTTAATTGCACACTTATTGTGAAATAAGTAACTTACAACATTTGTCTTGTTTAGCATGTTCATTTGGTCATCATTTGCTATATAAACCTTCATATTGAAGGGTGATTATCACAAAACTGTATGTTCTGCAAGCTTTTTTCAAAGTAAATTTTGGTGTCTTTCCAAAAAAAAGTACACGTGGAGGCTCCAAAAGGACACCAAAATTAGTCCATAATTCATAAATTTATGCACACCAAAGCATCCATTAAGAAAAAAAAAACATTTCAGAATTCAGTGTATAATGTGTAGGGGTGTAACGATACCTTCATTTCACGATTCGATATATATCACGATACTGAACTCACGATACGATATTATTGCGATACTCCCAAGACATATGATAAAAGGTTAACAAAAAATGTACTGTTGATTAAAATGCTAACTTTGATATTACATTGTGGGTTTAAATGAACAGGTTTGGACTTGGTGCTTGTAATTCAAGGATAATGGTGACACCAGAATAAAAATATTCATGATTCTGAAGCTGACCATTGCATTATTATACATTATAATCAACATTATATAGTAGTTTAATGTAGTACTGACACTAAAACTCTGAAAACATGATTTTTTTCTTATACAGTAATTTCTATTTTGGGTGAACTATCCACGATACATATTGTCACTATCCACGATACGTATTGTTGCATTTTTGTATTGCGATATATTGTGGCACGATATATTGTTACACCCCTAATAATGTGTGTACAGTGCAACAGTAAGGAGCTTTTAGACAAGTTTAGTTGTGATACCGAACAGGACCACATGGAGATGCCAAAAAAGCCCCTAAACACAGCAACATACATGACAGATAAAAACCCTACCCTATGTGTGTGCGATGCACTGAAATGTGTAAATGTGCATATGTGCGATCAGTGCGTCGAGAGCGCATAAAGGGTTTGTTTGTGCATCAATAATTAACTCATGCATGCTTACTTTATGATTCCTGTAGGTCACCGCAAGTCTTTACCTTGATTGCAATCCTCATCCATCAAAACTTTACTAGCGAGACACTGTTTTGCTTTATCCAGGCGAGAAATGTATTGCGTATCACAGTGGTGAGATGCGTTCAGTCGGTACCTCAGTCCTTTTTTGTGACGCTGTAACTAGCCTACCGCGGGGAAACAAAACTTATTCCGTCTGTCCAATGATAGACTGGAGACATTTTTGTGGTAATGTAATCAAAATATTTAACACTCATCAAATCTGAATTTAAGACAATGAAATACTTTTTAGGACATTTTAAGTGTTTTTAAGGACCTGTGGCCAGCCTGAAGCATTTACCTGAAAGGTAACATCATCTTTACCTGTACAGTATGTTTTCCAGCCTGCCAAAAGGTTCATTCAATACTGACTCTATTTAGTAAGTTATGTATTTACCTCACACTCACAAAACCCCCTGAGGGAGTATAAAAACAGTGCCAGCAGCGCAGCTGACCTTGACATGTTCCCCATTAATGCAACAGATGCCTGATAGATACACACCGTTTAGTGTCCTGCTACAGGTACTGTGTTTAAATTGCTTCTATTTCACCCTGACAGAGTGATCCCAAAAGAGAACCCTGTTTTATAAGTCAAAATGACGGTTCTCTGCTGAGTGTTTAGTGCAATCAGAAAATAATCTAGAGTCCTAGGGGCAAAAAGAGATGAAAAGATGGTGTCTTACTGCCTGCTAGCGTTCAGGCGATGTAGAACGGTTCAGGTAGGCTTGATAGGTTACCTTTGACTCTGGTTTATGATTCTACACAGATCTTACCTGGTCAACAATGGTCAACCAGCATGATCTCTCTGTCCAAGGAAGTCTTGCAGGCTTAGTCCATTTAAGAAGCCTGTGACAGTATGCTTATATTCTATGCTATGGATCAGCAATGTCTTTTCCAAATATACTCTTTTTTTTTTCTTTTTTTTCTCATAGATATGTTCTGTTTAGAAAACTAAGTTTGATGTTTTTTACATCATGTTATCTCCGCTCAAATGAATAGATCATTGTTAGGATAAACATAGCCATCTTTCTGTTTGAAAAGATTATTGATTCCGGGATCTATGTTATACATCAAAGTGCAGTTTGATTGTAGAAAATCTGATGCTTTAAAAAGGGATAGTTCACCCAAAAAAAAAAAAAAAATCTGTCATGATTTACTCACTCTTGTTTTTTTCTATATAATAAAAATCAATCAAGTTTTGTTTAGAATGTTGTTTAGAACCAAGTGTTCTTCAAAATATCGTTTGTGTTCCACAGGAAAAAGAAAGTCGTACAGATTTGCAGCCGTGAAACAATACAATAATATTTAATTTATTAAAGGGCTAGTTCACCCAAAATTGAAATTTATGTAATTAATTACTCACCCTCATGTTGTTCCAAACCCGTAAGACCTTCGTTCATCTTCAGAACACAAATTGAGATATTTTTGATGAAATCCGAGAGCTTTTCTGCACTATTAATTGCAAGTGGTCAAATAATAGTTTATATCATAATATATAATAATAGTTTAATACCAAACTCACACAGGAAAATGCTGAAATCTTTGGACACTTTCCTGTATCCATTTTGGAAGCCTCGTCACATACTTTTAAAATGTTGTAAAAGCTAATTGGCATTGTTGCTATTTTATCAACTAATTTTAACAGCCCTATTGTAAAGTGTTACCTATATATGCAGTGCCAAATTGGCGACCAAATCATTTTTATTGTTATGTTAGTTTGCCATCCATCAGCTATCAGATTAACTGTGACTATGATAGCAAAACTTTGAATTGCAAATATAAATATAAAGCAGTATTTGTATAAATTTGTATAAATATAAAGTAATATAAAGCAGCATTTGTGAGCACTGAGAAAGCAACTGATGGTGTAGACATTCAAAGAGAATTGACCAAAAAAGAGAGATTAACATTGACAAAAGGAATGGTGATAATAAAACTCAAACAGAAAGATAGCTTTATAATATTCTACCATCCTAGATGTCTTTCAATAATAAAGACAAAAATGATAAAAGCTAAGAGGAAGCAAGTTCCTTTTCTGCTGAGTTGTTGTTGTTGTTGTTATTATGCCAGACCTTATCACGACCCCCACAGCACATTTAAGGTGCCTGAGATGGAACGGAGAGCAAATTGTTTGTGATATCAATAATTCCAGAACCACTAGAGGCTTAATCCGGTCCAATTTACATTGCTTAAAATCAGTGCTTGCATAAACAAGTCCGCAAACAGGCCTTTGAATTGTTATTAAGTTCAAACAATGGCAATCTCATCTCGTCGGTTCCTAAATGCTTTATGCTTTCACTCCCAATCAAATACCTTCAGAAGCTTCTTTCACTCTTTGCTTTTTCTACCCTCCCAGTCTTTCCCTTTATTATTTCAACAGTATATTCCTGAGTAGTAACCATGGTAACACTAACCATATGCAAATGTAGTCTTGATAGATTGTGCAAGGTTGAGGAGACAAATTAAAATCTATTTAAAGAGGAGAGGAAAGCACATAGATACACATTGACAAGACATCACGTGTCCTGTGCTTACGCACCCATTTGGCAGCAATCATGGACAAGTTAAGTGCGAAGAGATCATTTCTCATTACTGACGCGGGCTGATAGTACGTGAAAACGTGGCGCTGCAATAAAAGTTTGCTTTGACTGGATCAGAAAGCGATCCTCAGAGAGAACCCGACAAATCATATACTGTATGCTCACAAATGCCACTGGAGACATGCTGATCCCTAACGAAGCCCACCATTTTGATTCTCTAGTCTAAACCCTTTTGAAGTCTTTTATTAATATGTTTGAAGAGAGGAAACAAATAAACCTTTAGTTGCATTGAAAAGCTCTAAGTGTCAAATCTCTAGATCAAATGTGTGTATGAGACGAAGAACCATATAAGTCCATATTTTCAAATTTTGAATAATAAATTTTTTTTTATTTGGACTCTTGATTATAATTTTTTTTTTTTTTTTTTTACTTGAAGATAGACAACAAAAGCTTCCCAAATCTAATGAGATAAGTTTTTTTAGTATCAATCTTAAAAATAAAAAGTTAGAGTAATTTACATTTCTGGAATGTGGAAGAACAGTATATGTCCAGTTAATGTGGAATAACAGTATAAGTCCAATTCATCATATCACTTTAAACCATTTATCTACTATCTTAGTTTTAATACAGTAACAGAACATTAAAGAAAATATTAAGCATTTCTTTCTTTCAATTTATTTTATTTTTTGCCAACGTAAATCACAGAACAAAAACACGGACAAAACAGTACGAACAATGAACAATACATAGGTATTAACAAAAATAATTTTTTGTTCCTTTAACTTTTATAATACATTTCATAAATAATTACCCCATTCATTAATTCACTAAATAAATAGATACCTATATATTCCTATTATACATCATAAAATAAGGCATACAAGATAAGCTACAACTACTATTATGATTAATTTTACACAATATACCCCACCTTACCCTGCACATAACCAACACATACTAGGCTACTCTCCACATTCTAATGTCCCATAAAATTCTTGGGCCTCCGCTGGCATGTAGGCTATCATTTTCATTAGGTCACAGTGCTTCTCCTTCTTGATGGGCAGAGGGTCATTGTAAGCACGAGCATACGTGGTGAAGAACAAGGGAGCTGGAGGTGGTTGATTCTTCCTTTGTTTGGTGATCAGCCAGGTCTTCCATCCCTCGTAGAGGCTGTGGCTTCCTTTTGTGTGGACACACCATGGATCAGCAGCTGAAATTCAATTCATTCAACAAGAAATTCAATAAAGATTTTTTTTCATGCACATATCCCCAACACTGTTAATCTCAGAAAACCAACTCTTTAGTTTTTTACCTGTCACTTTCAACCACATCATGGATGTGATTAGGAAGCCAGGTGGTCGCTTTAATGTTGCATCAGGGAGCTGCCTGAAGTCCGCACATTTCATCTCAATTACTTTAAATGGATGCTGCTGCCTGGCTCCACGGATCATCTCGGCTACATCGCTGGGAGTGTGGAGTGTGGACACCTTACGCCTCTTGTCCAGCGTGGCAAAGGAACGGTCACAGGGAAGGAAGGAGTGACCAGACACCATGAACTTCTGCTCTATCTGACTGAAGTACCCTCTAGATACGAGCAGGGCCATGAGGTTTAGGACTCGCCAGTTGTTGTTCTGCCCACAGCATCGGTCACTATAGATGATGAGCTTCCGTTCTTTTGCCTGGACTAGGGGAGCGAAAGATGTTTCTGCCCACTTCAAAAGACAGCTTGCCACCTCGATGGAACCTCTGTGAGCGATGCCCTCATGCCAGAGCCACATTGTAGGAGGATCGTCAGTGCCCATCTCCTGGATACAGAGGTTGTAGTTGGCCAGCTGCCGTTGATAGTATATGTTGGAGTGTGTCAGGTTTGGCGTGAACACTACCCCCTGCATGTCGATACAAATGACATGGCAGTCATCATTGGCTTTGGCCCACTCTGTGTCAGCCTGCAACTGGGTGTACGCTTTTTCAGCTTTCCGGTGGTGAAGCTCACTCTCGGCTGAAATCTTCAACCTTTCTCCATCTGTTGTAGCAGCTGTTAATTTTGAGAACAGGGCATCACATTTCGCACAAGTGTCACTTCTTGGCTGCCCAAAACTGAGGTTCTGCTGCTTGAAGAGGTCCCTATAGAGCCAGAACTTTGCAGTGGATGTTGGATTGTTTTCCTTGTACAGGCGGAACATGCGGAGCAGGTTTAAATCAGGGCTCAGGTACTCCCTCTCCACATCTCCCTTCATCCGTGAGTAGTGGTTCGGTTGGCGTGGGAAGCTCAGGATATGCTCTCTTATTCCCTCTCTCACTGCAGGATGAATACTATGAGGCCTAAAAAAAAACACACAACTCATGAACAAGGGAAATATAATAAACTATGCTGGTCTGTTTTGCACAATTGCATTGTTTCTGTGACAATAAAATTAATTTAATGTATAATTCTAAACTTTCCTCTAAACTATACGATTTTGTTTGTCACATACAGTCATTAAAGGGATACTTCAGGATTTAGCATTAAGCTTTGTATCAGTAGAAAACCTAATTCTTTTTAGTATTTTTGAATTACCATGCTTTCCTCCCTCATATCCCCCTGAGATGAAAGATTTATATATATTTTTTGTCTGGAAAAAGTCCTCAATGACGCAAAAATCGTCATTGTTTACATGCACACCTTTTGTTTCAATCTAACTGAATTCATTCCGATTTGTGAATCTGAATGTAGTGTTTACATGAATGCTAAACATGTGATCGATTGATGTGTGCGTTTTAGCATTGCAATCTGGGAGTTGTTGTCTTTCATCCCCATAAATCAAAAATAAATTTTCTGGCTTTTCTCAGTCTAGAAGGCTCCAAATTCCAAATAAGATCATGACCTTTGTATCATGTTGTAATGATACAAAGAATAATCATACATCACATTTGCATAGCACTTTACCTCTGATATCGATCTCAAAGTGCAAAAATATGTTTCCTGACTGGGCAACAACAGTGAGCTTAATCCTAACCATTACGGTACATGCGTTATAGGGTGGCAAGGCACCAGACTCCCTATAATGCCAGCGTCCAGTGCACCATTAGATCAGGGAATGTTGTAGGGCAACTGATGCTGACATTGGTGCAGTTTTAAAAACTAACAGGACGAGAGCATGAGGTCCTTCAAGATTTTTTTTTTACTTACCTGTTCTTATGTTTTCCTCTGAAGTCCTCTAATGGAGACCTGACTTTAGCTACCTGCTCTGTTCCCTCAGACTGACTGCCTAACTTTTCTTGAATAACCTTTTCAAAGATAAGTAACTTTAAATAAATATGTAATGGACAATGTATCTAATTAAAATCATGCATGTAATAAAAAGTTAACAAACGGAAAACGCTAGGCTATATAAAACTTGCCTGTAGGCGACTGTTGGTCAGTTGAAAGACTGACATAAATGTGAGCTTACAAACAGCAAGTCTTTGGCCTCCTTGTTGCACATGGTACTTGAAGGTATACTTCCTCTTAGTTATCTCAGTGTCAGGCCCACGTGGTCGCCTGCGACTCACCTTGTGCTAGAAGTAAAAAGACATTTACCATAGCGTAGTAGGCTAGCCGTCGTGTAGAGCTGTCAAGTTAAGGTCATTAAGTACGTGAGTAGGCTTTGGTTAGGAGAATGAATAAGCCAATGAGTATGCCTTTTAGGGCACCAATTCGCTGTGGTCTGTAATGCACATGGCGGCCTACTTGATGCAGATCATCAACATTTACAGTGATCAGGCACATGTGCAGTCTTAGTGAATTGAAGGCATACAGTAGTATTAAATTCACTGGTTATTTCATGGGCCTACATTGTAATGCATTGCATACTGTTGACATGATATGAATTGCTTACAGTAAGTTAGCCTACCTGCTCCAAACCAGAGAGAATGATAGCCTGTTGCCTCTCATAAGAGACAGCATAAAACTCTGTGAAGAGCTGGAGTTTTCTTTGGTCTGTTAGGCTTGAACACTGCCTGGGACACGTCTCCTTGCACACCTTGCCCTTAACAGAAACAAAGTCACATTAGCGGGTTTTTTTTTATAGCTATAGAACACGAGAGCTATTAGCAGCTATTAAGGTTACTAGCTAGAATATATAAAAGCTTACACAATCAATGCATTTTTTTATTATTACCTTTTTATTTTATTTTATTTATTTATTATATAACAAGTAACAAACATAGCATAGCATACAATATTACAAAACAAAGTGTTGCATTAAATGGTAACAGGGGATTAAAAAATTATATCAAAATATTTTAAACGTCAATTTTTTTTCATTTACCAATTTCAGTGAAGACATAAAGCAATCAAATTCTACTCTAAACATCTTAAAGATTGGGGATGAATTTACATATGTTTATGTATATATAATTCTGCCAGCAGTACGTATAACACAATCAATGAATGGTATAACATTAGCCTACGTGACGCAGCTGGGCTGGTGTTAGAGACGCACCTAAAGCGTTTCGATTCATTTCTCCGTGGTTATAGGGAGTAACGTTAGAGACATGCTTAAAAACATCCCCTGAATTTTAACACCCCCTAATTTTCTCAGCTTTCATTTCGACCCATTCATGACTTGATTCGCTAAACAGTCTGAGGTGTATGAACTTTAGTAACGTTAGACGCCCAGTAATATGCCCCTGTAACTAGCTACAAAGTAACTGGCTAGCCAGCTAACATTATCCCGCTAGCCAACGTTAGGGACATTAAACACAGCTAAAATGTTTCGATTAATTTATCCGTGGTTATAAGGAGTAGCCTACAGCATTTATTTCGACTCATTCATGACTTGATCCGTTAAACAGAGTGAGCTATATGAACTCTAAAGTTAGTAGACAACGTCCAGTAGCCTACACGCCCCTCTGACTGTAACCGCTAACTTTAGATACTTTGTATACAGTTCTTTCACTCACCTCTTTCGGTGGACTTTTTCCTCGTGTTTGCTCTCCTCTCCGGTTCACATATGGTTTCCCAGCATCCCTTAAATACTTCCTTGCTCTGTCCTTCCATTCATAAATGTTCGTTCTCCTTTTTTTGCCGAGGTTTTGCCTTTTAATGTCCGCAGCGGACATGAAAGCAACCAGCGTCTCCATTTTTCGTTAGTGGACATAAACGGTTTTTCCACGTGAGACTATTTTAAAATTTAAAATACAGAGTTTTGGTCGCGGGAACACCCGCCCAAAGTGATTCTGTATACAAAGTGGCACACATACATTCAAGTCACATGGTTATCTCAATTTTTGTTTTTTTGGACTTATACGGTTGTTCGTCGCATGAACTCAAATGTAGGACTGAAAGGGAACAGATGAACAACTAGCCATGAAAGCATTAAGGAGAGGTTTGTTTATTGCTCTTTTTAAAGTCATCTTTAAATGCACTTTAGTTCAAAGTCATTCCACTCTGCGACCATCTTTAAAATGCTTCTCGGGCATGCAAGTGCAGCTCCTATCTCTTTGAATGGGGAAACATCAAATTAACCATAGCTGTTCACCAAACATTGACTGTTTCTAAAGCATCCGGAGCTTCTGCAGTGATGCGGTGACTTTACCAATCAGCGATCAACTCTTTTATTTAGAAGGCAGGACTTATTCCGCCTTCCCATTCATAGTAATATGAGTGCACCATATTTCTATATATATATAAAGTATTTGCTTTAGTTTGCAGTTCAGTGTCTGGTCTGCATTTGTAAAAGTACAAAATTGCTCCCGATTTTTTAACTCCAGAGTTCAAAACAGCAGTAACGTCATCTACAGTATTAGCTTATAAATGGATGACTGCTTTGCCATTGTAAATGTGTTTTGCCACATACAACTTGAGTCCGGGATGGCAAGGACACCGTGGGCTTACTGTAGCAATGCTCTTGTGCCCATTGACTGTTCAAGGTCTGCTCAACGTGACTGCATGGGTTGCTTTGTGTATGGAAACAATGGTGTTTGTGAGTGTCAGATTAAAGACAACATTCAGAGGACAGGCCTTGAAAAGTGCAGCAGACCTTGTGTGCTATAGGTTTTCAAAAATCTTTTTCCTCCGCTCTGCAGTGACCAATTTAGAATTTTTTTTGCTGCATTTTTCACATACTCTGCACACTTTCTCAGATACTACTGACATTGTTTAAGTGCTGAGCTTTAACAAAGCAAAATCTTTTCAGTGAAAAGGCCTTGGCACATCTCAACTTGACAGACATCAAGTGGAACAAACTGTGCGTGTCCATTAGCCTGTATTTTCACTTCATTCTGAATTGAACTGAAGGACTTGGACGGGGATTGTGGCGTTGGTTGCAGATAGGAGAAAGCAGTGGAAGCATCAAAAAGTAGAAAAAATCTCAACTCTTTGCAAATTAATAGCTTTATAGCCCATGTATTTGACAACACAGACAGGCAAAGAGAAATACCATAGAGCCTAGAGATGGACTGATAATCAGGAGTGAATTAATTGTTCTGATCTGCTCCCTCTAGTGGTATCCAGAGGTGAGGCACCACTGCCCTTCCACTCCAATTATTCTGGTTGGCACCAAGCTCGATTTGAGAGACGAGAAGGAGACTATCGAGAAGCTGAAAGAGAAAAAACTTGCACCAATCACTTACCCACAGGGTCTTGCATTGGCCAAAGAAATAGGTGAGGCAGCACAGTTGGATTTGTGCTTTTATATCACTGGATGACAGTATGCCGCTGCTCAAGTTGGGGTCAGTAAGATAAAAAAGAAAAAGAAAAAAAGAAATGTATACTTTTGTTCAGCAAGGACACATTAAAGTGACAGAAATACATTTATAATGTTACAAAAAAATTCCATTTCAAATAAAAGCTGTTTTTTTGTTTAACTTCCTGTTTATTAAAGAATCCTAAAATGTATCACAATTTCAACAAAAATATTGAGCAGCACAACTGTTTTCAACACTGATAATAATAAGAAGTCAGCATATTAGATTGAGCTGCAAATCAGCATATTTGAATTATTTATGAAGGATCACGTGGCACTGAATACTGGAATAATGATGCTGAAATTTCAGCTTTGACATCACAGGAATAAATTGCATTTTAAAATATATTCAAATAGAAAACATTTATTTTAAAATGTAATAATATTTCACAATATTACTGCTTCCACTGTAGTTTTTGATCAAATAAATGCAGCCTTGGTGAGCAGAAGAGACTTTTTTCAAAAACATTAAAGAAATTGGTTACATGTACAGTTAACTTACAGGGTAAATATACATCTAAGTACTGAGTAATATCAGGTAACAACATGTACTTTCTATGGGGTTAGGATTAGGAATGAGGTTTGGTTAAGGATTAGTTGCATGTTATTATACATAATTTACAGTTATTAAAACAGTAGGTACATGTAACATATGTAACAACGACACTGTAAAATAAAAGTGTCACCAAAAAATCTTGCTGACCCCAAACTTTTTTTCCCTCCACTATTTGAGCTCCAGACTTAAACAGTTTATAGTTGCAGCAATTGTACTGGAAATCTGTTAGTAGAAAAAAAAAGTAAGGCTTAAGATACAAGACAAATGCAAACACTGTTTATTGTCTGGTTTCTTTGTAACATATAATTACCACATAGTCTCTAAATGCAAAAAAATACAAAGCACTACATATCAGGCTACAGATTAAGAAGATAAATGCAATTTGTTCTCAGTGTGATTTAAACTAGCATTTGGGAGAACACATGGGCTAGTCCTCCTACACGTTCAAGATATGACAGATTTGTGCGCACCTAATACGCCCAGACATCTGGTGCTAAGTATCCCACTCAGAACGAATCAGAGATGATTCAGTCCTATGCTTCAAATATATAGAGTGAGAAAGGCGGTGCTAGTAATAAACCTGATATGTGTGCATGTGTTTATATGCGAACAGATGCAGTAAAATACCTGGAGTGCTCTGCTCTCACTCAGAGAGGTCTAAAAACGGTGTTTGATGAGGCCATCCGTGCTGTGCTCTGCCCACAGCCCACCAAGGTCAAGAAGAAGGGCTGTGTGCTGCTCTAAGGATGCACGGTACGTTTTCATGTGTGTTATTGTTCCGTTGAGACAGAAGAAGTAAGAAGTAGAGGAAGGGCATGCATAAAATTTCAGATGTGACATCAATTATATCGAACAGCTTTTGTTCTATCACTGCTTTACAGTTGTACCGACTTACAAACGCGCTTCCTGGTGTAAGTTAAAGACACTAATTCTGCTTCATGTCAAAGACTATTCTTTAAAAAAGAGGATGTGAGGAGATGCAAAAAGTAGAACATCCATTGACCTTTTCTTCTTTCTGCCTCCAGATTCGTCACTGTAAAACTGGTACCAGGGAAATCCACTGGTTTTCTCCCACAAACCAACAAGGGATGCAATTGCATTACGAAAGCCTTTCTTCTCTTTTTAGCTAAATATAACTCCTGAATATACCACATTGATGCCAATGAAATAATATTGTTGTTGACAAAATATTTAATCATATTTTAACTGATGTATTGTGTTATATTGTGTATGAAACGTTTTTGTTGGGTACACGGATGTAAATTGTTTTCTCAAGACAATATAAAACAGGTGATCTTCATTTCTTTACCAAAAAAAGCACAAGTACTTGTTACACAAAGCTGAACTCAGAGGGAGTTGACATATGAATCACTTCCACATAATACGTGTATAGTTATATTTGGCAAAAATAAACTGTACAACTCTGTTTCCAGACAGCAGTCTTTTTTCTCCATTCTACCTCTTGTCTAAAGAGTTCACTCATAACAGCTATATTGAGTACATCGTTTTCAGTGAATGTATTTGGAATTCTTTGACAAAGCCCTTTGATTCAGGTGCTCTAAGCCAAGGTGCCAATTATAGTGGCTAATGCTGAGATTGTGATACAGATCAGCATGATTTCCCCAGAGCAGAACTTGAGTTTGCATAGCTTCTCATTGCTTCTTTCATTGCTGAAATTGTAACAACAGAAATGTGAACTTGCAGAATCTGTTGATATGATGACACTCTCTCACCTTATCAGCCCTTCCTCTTCTATTAACCATGTGGACTTTGTGACATGACAACACACCAACATTGATTTCAATGTGACTGTTCTGAGCTCACATCAAAGTGTTGCCATTTACAGCAAGTCTAGATGTGTTACATTCTTCATCTTGTAGCTTTAGCAGTAAACGTATGTAAAACAGGTTTTGAGCCTATTTTTGCCATGTGCAGCATGTTCAATTCAGCACAAAATAGGGAGGAAATGCACAGTAAACCTATTTAACAACATTAAATGTTGCAAAAAATAATAAAAAGGGGGGGGGGGGTGTAATGTCAGGGTTCTGTCACCTCTGTTTGATTTATATCTGGTTTGGTGACAGAGCTCTGACTTTCCTGGTTTGTCAAGTGTTTGTGTTTAGTCTGGTTTGTTGTGAGCAAATGGCTTGTCTTGTATTTCTTGTGCCATGTGCTCTCTTGTCAATTGTCTGGCCCCTCCCATCTTGTTACCTGATTAATGATTAATGATTAATTTGCACCACCTTTGTGCCTTGTTCGTTACCTTTTGGTTGCTTCCTATTTAGTTTCCCTGTGTTTGCAGTCCTGTGCTGGTTTGTTATCTGTTCCCTTGTGTTTCATGTTTGTGCCAGATGCCTGTCTCGGTTTCTCCCACGGGGAGTTTTTGTTTGTAGTTTTGTTTTATTTATTTACCTAATAAATATCCCTCATCAGCACATGAATCCTCGCTTCACTATTGTACCAATCCGTGACACCTCTTTTCTGATGAGAGCAAATTTTGCATCTCATTTGCAACTCCAGTCGATGACATGGCTCCCCAAACCAACACAGACTGTGGAAACTTCACACTGGACTTCAAGCATCTTGGATTGTGTGCCTCTCCATTCTTCCTCCAGACTCTGGGACCTTGGTTTCCAAATGAGATGCAAAATTTGCTCTCAGAAAAGAGGACTTTGGTCCACTGTGCTTTATTAAATCCAGTCAACGCAGCCGTCCAGGACATTTTCAGAGCACTTCATGCTTCCTTCATTTTCCAGCAGGATTTGCACCTGCCCACACTGCCAAAAGAACCAAAACCTGGTTCAATGACCATGGTATTACTGTGTAATTACTGTGTGATTTCATTTAATATTCTAATTTTCTGGGATTTTGATTTCGTGGGTTTCATAATCTGTAAGTCATAATCATCAAAACTATAACAAATAAAGGCATGAAATATCGCACTTTGCATGTAATGAGTCTATATAATATATTAGTTTCACCTGTTCAGTTGAATTCTTGAAATAAATAAACTTTTTGATGATATTCTAATTTTATGACCAGCACCTGTATATATATTCAACTCACAATCAGCTCACATATATATATATATATATATATATATATATATATATATATATATATATATATATATGATCTCACAATCTGCTTTTTACATATTTTTAACTCTGAGGTGGAAACGTCTAGGTTATGACTGTAACCTCTGTTCCCTGAGAACAGGGAATGAGACACTGCGTCGATTGACGCTAAGCGGAACGCCTCAGGCGTGACAAGTGTCTGAAATCACAATCAAATCACGACAATCCTATTGACCGGCGACAGCCCAAGAATCCTTAACGTGCGACCTGGAAGTATATAAGGGCACCTTGTAAACATGATAATCACCGTCTGAAGGGACTGTTTGGTAGGCAGACCGAGGCATGGCGAAAAGACGCATTGTCTCGTACCCTGTTCTCTGGGAACAGAGGTTACAGTCGTAACTAGTGGTCGGCCGATATTTGGCATTTTTTAAATATCGGCATCGGCTGATAATATTTTCTGATTGGCCGATGTGTTGAAAGACTTTTATTTTGACAGAGCTCCGGACTTTTATTTTGACAGGCGGCGCTGAGAACACCAGCGCCTGAGAAGAGAATGGCAGGCAGCGCCTGATCACACCAAGGGGGTAATCCATCAGCCGGAAACCGAAGCTTCCCCGGGCGCCGCCATTGGCTAACAAGCCATCACCTGCTGTTAGCATTCCATTGACTCCCATTCATGGTGTTACTTTAACAGTGAATAACTTTACATCTGAGGCGTTTAAAGACTACATTTGTCCATTATTTATTTCTAAAGAAACACGACAATGTAAAAAAGGCTTCATTACCTTGTATCTTACGTTATGGCCCCGTAGAAGCAGTTTTTTGTAAAAATAGGCTAACGATTGCGTCATAACCACTCGACTCTCTGTCGCAGTCGAGAAATTACCATATATACAGGCGGAGAAGCACGCAAGCAATCGGAGGGACGTGGAGGCATAAAGTCCGATAAAGTCAAGGGAGAAGCCCATAGAGAGTGATAAAGTTGCTCCTGCTGCGAGCTCATGGACAGCTAATACTCACGCTCTCCGTCTCTGCGAGATTCGGAAGGGAATGATTCAAATTTCTCTCAGCACAGCTACTAGAAGACTGACAGCTGTCAGACAGGTTGCTCACGTCACATCTACGTCGTCAGGCTCAGTTTGAGCCTGCGCAGTATGGTCAGCCATCAGGAAGTGAGTGCTTCTAATTGAATTCACTTTTCTCCGTTGAAGTCTATGGGATCACTGTGTCGATTTTATATGCTGTCTATGGATCACACAGCGCTCACTCACATTCTCCGTCTTCATTAGTTTACGACCTCTGTCAGTCGTATCTAATACTTTGTTAGACAGAACTGGTAAACAAAGAAAGTAAATGGTATGTGAAAAAGTAAAGCATTTGCTTTTATATTATTTGTAACAGAAAAGGCAAAAAATCAGGCTAAAATCTCATTTAACGTTACCATCAACATTCAGCAAATGCGCATCTACATCATTTAAACAAAGCTGAATATCTAATAAACACAAACCTTGCTGATTTAATCGAATCCGGCTGTGATATCTTGTGAGGTGTGCATTTGTAGCCTGCATAAACGAGTTACTGCGAGTGATGGTCAGTCCGTGCAAAGTGAGTGAATTCAAACAGAAGATCAGCTTCACAGGAGACATCGAAAAACTTTAAATCCTTAATTTTAAAATATGCTGTGCTATATCCAGTTGCCCACTGTGTCATTTTCACAGTGTGCTGTATGTAAAATTAGCGTTACCTTGTCTTTATTTGAAAAAAAATATGATTACCAGATTACTGAGTGCCCTGTTACAGTGTTTACTTCGTTTTTTATTCACATATTCATATATTTTTAAACAATTACTTTATTTGTGAAAATACTGTAATAGTACTGTAAAGTATAAGCATATTTATGTTAAAGATTTGTTTTCTAATTAATTTATAATTTATTAAATATTGATAAAAATAAATGTAAAGTGTATATAAAAATATCGTCTTTATACCGGCCATCGGCCATCAAAAAACCCATATCGGTCAACCACTAGTCGTTAGTGATGGGCAGATCGAGGCTTCGTGAAACAATGAAACAGTTGAAGCAAATGTGTCATATTGTGTCGAGGCTTCGTGAAACAATTCGACACCCGTCTCAACGGTGACACCTAGTGGTCATTTGCAGGTGTTGATCTGAAACAACCTTGACAACTAACCCATTAACAAATTAGTTGTTTTTTTATTATTGTATTTTTCTAATATGTGAAGCTTGTAACCTGGCTCCTTACTAATGTTATTTTGGTCATGAAAAATTAATATTAATAAAATAAATCAAGCCTGATTCACAATGTCTAACTTTTTTATAGATTTTTATTCAAAAATATTAATTTATCTGCTGTGAAAGGACTTAGCCTACTTCTTTTTTTTACAGATAATTTCTCCAGCCTTTGAAAATATCCTCTCACAAGGGACACTTGTTGTTTGCATACAAAGATATTTTTTTGCAAGGACATACAAATGAGGAAGCCTATGTATCTATTAATCTATATGTATCTCAATAAATATCTATCTATTCATCTATCTGTCTATATGTATATATATATATATATATATATATATATATATATATATATATATTACACGGCCCGCATACTACTATCTGCGAAATATGAATCGTCTCTGACCATCTCTTTCTGCTAATGGTACTGCTGTCCTCGTGCATGCATTAGTTACCTCTCGAATTGACTACTGTAACTCTCTGCTCAGTGGTGTTTCACAGAAATGTATTCATAAACTTCAGATGGTTCAGAACTCAGCAGCTCGGATCATTACACGAACACCGTTGAATGAGCATATTACTCCGGTTTTAGGGCACCTTCATTGGCTTTCAATCAGATATTGTATTCAATTCAAGATTTTACTTTTTACGTATAAGGCTCTTCAATTTCAGTTTCAGTTTATTGAAGTTGCATCTCATATCATATTTACACACAATGCAAGAGCAAAAATCTTAGGTCTCCCCCCCTCCTGACCAGCAGCAGCTTAAAGTGCCTATATCCATATGTTAAGAACACACACACACACACAAACACAATGATAAAAACAATGATAAAACAGTACATTACATCTTCACAATAAATCAGTGTCTATCTTCTGTTAAGAAGCCTAATAGCTTGGTGAAAAAAAATAGTTTCTAAGTCTGCAGGTTTTTGCTTTCAGACTGCTGTTGTGCTTGCCAGAGGGAAGTCACTGGAAAAGGTTGCTGTTAGGGTGGCTGGGGTCCTTGACAATCGTTTGGACCTTCTTCTTGCACCTCTCCTGATACAGGTCTGCTATAGGTGCAAGCTCACAGCCGCATATTTTCTGAGCAGTTTTTACCACTCTTTGTATTGCTCTGTGGCTGTTTGTAGTGCAGTTGCCATACCAGGAGGTGATGGCCCCTGTGAGGACACTCTCAATTGTGCCCCGATAGAAGGCACAGAGAACATTGGGGCCCATACCAAATTTCCTCAGACGCCTAAGGTGGAACAGGCGTTGCTGGGCCTTCCCCAATATTCTTGTAGTGTGTAGGTCCCAGGTGAGGTTATTGGTGATGTTGATCCCAAGGAATTTAAAACTGCTCACCCTTTCCACAGCATTCCCCTGAATCATCAGAGGAGTCAGTTCAGCTCTTTTTCTCTTCCTGAAGTCCACCACCAGCTCTTTCGTTTTTGCCACATTTAGTGACAAATTGTTATCCTGACACCATTGTACCAGATTCTCCACTTCCTCCCTGTATAACAACTCGTTGTCACCTCTAATCAGCCCAACTACCGTGGTGTCATCAGCGAACTTGATAATGAGGCTTGACGAGTGTAATGGTGTGCAGTCATATGTGTACAGTGAGTAAAGAAGAGGACTAAGCACACAGCCTTGGGGCGCTCCGGTACTCGCGGTTAGAGGAGCGGAGGTGATGGATCCCATCCTAACCACCTGACGGCGGTTACTTAGGAAGTCCAGGATGAGATTAGAGGTCAGGTGGAAAACCAAGGCTGCTGAGTTTTTTGACCAGTCTAGAGGGAATTATTGTATTGAATGCCGAGGTATAATCAATTAAAAGTATTCTGACACAAGAGTTTTCATTTTCCATGTGCGTAGGCAAACTGGCAAACTGATGGTGATCCAGAGTTTTTGGTACAAGAGAACTGATGTAATCTCTTATAAGCCGTTCAAAGCATTTGCTCACTATCGGAGTGAGGGCAACAGGCCGCCAATCATTTAGACACATGATTTTGCTCTTTTTGGGAATTGGCACTATTTCACAGGATTTAAAGCAAGAGGGAAATACAGAGAGAGACTAATCAAGTTCGCAAGTTCTAATCACCCGGCCAGGAATCCCATCCGGCCAGGCAGCTTTTTGGATGTTCACTCGTTCAAACACACGTCACACATCACCCTCTGTGATGTGGAATGTCCTTGGTGTGTTATTGGGAGTGTTTGCACTGCTGGCGGGACTACTCTTGGGGGTCATGTTGGTGGTTTCAAACCGTGCATAAAAAAGATTCAGCTCATCTGGCAGTGTAGGCAAGACATTAGTTGTACAACTAGGTCTTGCCTTGAGGTCCGATATGGAATGTATACCCTGCGTGAATCGTTTTCACTCAGCTGTTTCTCAATTTTTTCCTTATATTGCCTCTTTGCCAGCTTAATTGCCCTGCGGAGGTTGTATTGAGCTATTTTCTTCTCCTCCAAGTTCCCAGAAGAAAAGGCTTTGTCTCCTGCAGTGAGGGCTAGTCTTACAGAGTGATCAAGCCATGCTTTTTGATTGGGAAAAACACAGACTGATTGCATAGGGATAATGTCTTCAAAACACTTTAGTATAAAACACATCACTACGTCGGCATATTCGTGAATATTAGCAGTCGCCTCCCAAAACACCTCCCACAGTCTCAAAACAGTCTTACAAAACAGTAAGGTGCCCTTGAGTGTCTTGAAAGACACCCACAAATAAAATGAATTATTATTATTATGTGGTGTGAAACTGGCCTTATGGTGTTTTCAAACTGTTAACGACCCAGTTTCATGATAAACAAGCTGATAGTTAAGCAGTAACTCAGGATCGCTCAACATTACAGAAGGTTTTGGTACCCTGTAATTAGATGAATAAACCAGGATGCCATGAAATGAAAAATATTACTTTCATACTTTCAATATTAAATTTTTCAGTTTTTTCCATGAAGCAAGGTATTTATTTCAATGACTCATAAAAAAACTCGGTATGACTCACATATCACAGTGACTAATAAATAAAGCACTCTAAGAGGCAACCATGGGGTCAGTGCAATGACCAAGGAATGGAATCAGATAAAAAAAGAGGAGAGAGAGAGAGAGGGAGGGAACACAAACACAATCAAGTGGAGTCAAGAGAGATCAGCATCCCATCAGCTATCTAAGGGGTTACAAAGTATGCGCCGACGTGAGTGGATGTAAACAGGCTTCAGAGGCCGAGCTGCGCTCTGAGATCTCGTGAGGTATCGTCTGATCTTCAGAAACCTCCCAGTCAGTTGCGGTGTGATGAGACGAGAGAGCAATCCCACAGAAACGCCAGCGGAATACCAATCTGATTGATTGTCTTCAACAGAAAGGAACAAAAGAGAATGCTTCATGGGCAGAAAGCTAGACGGATACATAGGCTGCATAATTCGCCGGAGTCTGATGACGGGCGACTCATCTCGTCTCTCATTTCTTGCTCCCACTCTCATTTGTCACTGCAGTGAATGAAAGAATCGGTTTTAATACAATGGTAATCCATCAGCATCAAATGTATGTCAGTGCTTGACTGATGTAGAAATAATTAAGAATTTAAAAGTAGAATGTATTCATATAGGTGCTATCAAAGCATCCATCTGTTGCCATCTCCACAGATTTACTGATCACAAAAATGTTCAATATTTAGTTGTTGAGTTACTAAGGTCAGAATGGGTTAAATAAGTGACGGTGGCTTATGCTCTCTGTGATCCCTACCTTCTGTTTTAAAAAAAATTTTATCAACATGAACTACTCGGTTACTATCGTAACCTCAGTTCCCTGAGAGTAAGGAACGAGTATTGCATAGCTATACGCAGTGGGGGAAACACCTTTTCCTCGATTTACTGAATTTAAAAATGTAAAACGCATTTTGCAGCTGCACCGTCCGCTAGCACAGTGAGTGTCTGTATATGTCAGAGCTAACCAACATAATATACCAGTAGGACTGGACACCGTCGGGTCTATTAGTATGGGGAATAACCAGCTAAAGGCGGGTTTTATAATAAATGAAATGTGATTGTGCACAGTGACATAATTTGTAGACAAGACCAGACACCGTCCGGCCTTGATCACACCGAAAATACCTTCGCCTGCAGGGAAGGTACCTCCATATTATAAAACTTCATGAATGTGAAAGGTCAGGACCAGCCGGCCGCATCACAAATATCCTGAATGGGAAACCCAGAGGACCAAGCCCAAGACGAGGCCATGCCTCTAGTCGAATGAGCCTTGATACCTATAGGGCAAACCTGACCCACTGAGATATATGCCATAGATATGGCATCTACTATCCATCTAGACAGCCTTTGCTTAGTGACTGGATAACCCTTAGATCGGCCACCAAAGCAGACAAAAAGCTGTTCTGATTGTCTGAACGACGCAGAACGCTCCAGATAGATTCTCAGTGCTCTGACAGGGCAGAGCAAATTAACCTCCCCATCCTTAGCAGAAGGGGAAAAGGCTAATAGCGTGATAACCTGTGCTCTAAACGTTGTTGAGACCACTTTGGGTACATAGCCATGTCTGGGTTTGAGGGCTCACAGAGAGGGCCTGCAGATCTCCCACTCGCTTGATAGATGCCAGTGCCATCAAGCGAGCAGTCTTTAGCGAGAGAGGTCGACTGAAGCGGTTCAAAATGAGGACTTTTCAGGGCCCTAAGGACCGTCGAGAGGTCCCAAGGCGGCACGGATGGAGGTCTGGAGGGGTTCATCCTCCTAGCTCCTTTTAAAAACGTACCACTTGGTCGTTTCTTCCTAGTGACTGGCCAGCCACTGGAGCATGATGAGCTGCAATGGCTGCCACATACACTTTGAGCGTGGGCGGGGAACGGCCCGCGTCCAACAGCTCCTGCAGGAAGGAGAGTATCACTGATACCTCCCATGACCCTGGATGTTCTGACATATATATATATATATATATATATATTACTAGACCCGACGGTGTCTTGTCTGGTCATTATAGGGTTTGGGTTCTGGCTTGTTCTGTGAGCTCAGGGGTCCTGAGCTGCAGCAGGCAACCATGCTACTTATAGTGCGCCGTTTTACATGGCGTCCCCACTGCGTATAGCTACGCAATATGAAGTGACCGTTCGAAAGGGAACTACTCGGTTACTATCGTAACCTCAGTTCCCTGAGAGTAGGGAATGAGTATTGTGTAGCAGCCGCACTATAGTAACCTGGCAAGTTGTCGCTTCAGTCGTTTAAACCTGCTAAAATGGCGTTTTTCGGGGACTAATATAGGCTGAGGCCGCGGCCCCTTGGCGGGCTCTGACGTGGTATGGCGCGATGTTAGCTCTTTGGCGCCCGCGCCATTGGATGTCCAGTTGCCGCAGCACAGCCAATGAGTGAGCCAGACACTCACTGTGCTAGCTGTGCAGCTGCAAAATGCGTTTGACATTTTTAGCTTCAGTAAATCGAGGAAAAGGAGTTTCCCCACTGCGTATAGCTAAGCAATTGAACTGAGGTTACGATAGTAACCGAGTAGTTTTCATAGCTTTAAGCCATAATCATCAAAATTATAACAAATAAAGGCTTGAAATATACACAATTCAGATACTCAGAATTAAAAACATATGTTTTCTTTATAAATTAATATTTTTTATAGGGCAATTAATTTTTTATAATTTTTTTTTTTTTTTAGTTTATAGGGCAGTATGTAAAACTATGTGAAACAAGTATTCAATACGCTACTTAATCAAAAGAGAAAAAACTACAAGCCACGTATACTTAAATACTTAACTACACTTTGAGTATATCTCGATTAAAAGATTGAGTACAAGAATAGGCCAAATATAGTAAGGCTACTCTTTTAGGCCTATAAGTCAAACATTCTTAAGTGTAATTTTAAGTATATTACGGAGAAGTACATAAACAAATATACTGAAAGTATACTTTCTTATTTTTAGTTTAAAATAAGTATACCAATAGCACACTTGAATAAACTTCCGTCTCTACAGCACGACTTCACTATCCAGCTAGATTCAACCTCAATCACCCCATCAAGGTCGGTCGGAAATCTTGGAGTAACATTTGATGACCATCTGATCTTCACAGACCACATTACAAAGACAGCTCGATCATGCAGGTTTGCACTGCACAAGATGAGGAAGATCAGGCCTTTCCTAACTAAGCATGCAACACAACTTCTCGCCCAGGCCTTGGTTATCTCTAGGCTTGATTACTGCAATGCTCTTCTGGCTGGTCTTCCATCATGTGCAACTAAACCTCTACAAATGATCCAGAATGCTGCAGCTCGTCTTGTCTTTAACGAGCCCAAAAGGGCCCTTGTCACTCCTCTGTTCATCTCTCTGCACTGGCTATCACTTGCTGCTCGCATCAAGTTCAAGGCATTGACGCTTGCTTAAAGATCGACCACAGGCTCAGCTACCTCCTACTTTCACTCGCTCCTACGAGTCTACATCCCTACCAGAAGCCTGCGATCGGTCAATGAGCGACGGCTCGTGGTACCATCACAGAGAGCCACAAAATCACTCTCCAGAACATTCTCATTCACGATTCCATGCTGGTGGAATGATCTCCCTACCCACGTCCGGATTGCAGAATCCCTAACTACATTCAAAAGACAACTAAAAACTCATCTCTTCCGTGAGCACTTGACATAAAAAATTTTTTTCCTTTAATCCTCCCTTATTTGGCTTATGCTACTCTGAGCAATGCCTAAACTTTGTATTTTGAGCAGTTCTTGCGTTGTTTTTGCCTCTTCACGATGACTCGCTTGCTGTAGTCCTCAGTTGTAAGTCGGTTTGGATAAAAGCGTCTGCTAAATGACTAAATGTAAACTTTTTTTTCATAAGGGTAGCCTCTCTGAAATTGCCCACCCTACCTTCAAGTGAGGGAAATGGCATAGACAGGAGACATTCAGCAGTCATATCTGCTGGAATCATATCAGAAATCATAACATAGCCTCAAGGCATACTGCTGGATCTGATATAGCGGAGGTGTAAGTGGGTACCTACCTACAGTAAAGTGGCATTCTGTTTTTTTTATCTCCTTGACATGTCAATTAATCTAATATGCAACCAGTTACACAAATTAACAGGCAGTCCTAGTTAAACTGAACATATGCCAATCTTCTGTATTTGCAGGCCCACTCAGTGAAGAAAGTAGGAGAGGTTTGACAGAAATGATGATGCTCTGAAGCATAGCAGAGCGCTTGGGGGTTTATACTTGTTGACATTTACAAGCCTCATGCTGGCTTAATGATGCAGGAACAGAAGCAGCCAGTGCACCTTAGCGATGACCTTTAGCACGCTGTGGGAGTGGACCCACAAACCTGGCCAGTCAGATACACCAGACTGTCAGACTCTTCTGAACTAACACTTGGGCGAGGCACTAATGGAGCTCTTTTTTTATGCCAGAGAGGACCTGGTTAAATTGGGATGGCTGTTTAAGGTCTGAGTGGTTGTTGGTGGCCCAGGGTTTGATGGATTTTAGACAACACCTCTGAATTTGCTGTTAAGGCTTCAAGAGTTTTGAAATGCCATAGATGCCATGAATATATAAGGCACAATATTTCTGAGTCAAGTGCAAGTAATGAGCTATTGAATTCCTGCATCCTATGACATAATCTTGACAGCACATCATCAGATTCGGACCAGGATTCACTCACATATGTAGGAAAAGGAGCAATATTCTCATGCATTCACTAAAGTTACTAAACAAAACATCTAAATCTTTAAACAAGCAGCCATTATTTATTTAATGTCTGAAATTGGTAGAATTATTATATGGTAGAACTAAGGTGAAATTGGTAGAATAATTTTGTTAAAGACCTTTTAACTCTAGCAACCTCTCATTTCTTAAGTGATAACCTGCTTTAGCTATGCACTCAGTGAAAGTCTTTTCTTGTGCATGCGTTATATTGTATGACTCTTCAATGAAAATCCTGTTATCATTAACCTCTTTGGGCTGGCCACACACTTGAAGATTTTAAGGCTGATTTGAGCCCAATTTGCACTCACCAACGATCTGGGGTGTGTGGCCCGATTTAAGAATTGTCGCAACCAACTTTTTGTCCAAAATAAATCCCCAATTGTGTGGTGTCATTACGATTATTTTACTGCTCCCGATCACGTCAGAGCCTCCACGATCCTGAATCTCTTGACCTGGCTGCCTCTGATGTGATACCCGCGATAACAAATGAGAGCGAGGAAGCTTCACCTATGGGATGTTGCGTGCTTCTTTAGGCTAACTGAAACTTGGCAGCCACAAACATGCCATGAAGGTGAGTATTGAGATTGAGGAAGAAGGTCACCCATATTCTTTTTTTTCTACTTTGTTTTTCACTGTGAAACAGAACGCGCAGCAGGAGAGCCAGCTGACGACGTCGATTGTCCTTCATTTGTTTTTCTTCTCAAGTCACATTTCATCTCACTGTGAAATCATTCCTACAATCAATAAGTGTGTGGTCTTGCAGTCCGGCTGAAGCATCTTGTGTGTGTTCAGAGGATTATAATGCTAAAAATCGGTTGAAACTCATGTCTGTGGTCTCCCACAGTTTTAAAATCGGTTAAAATTTGAAAATCATCTAGTGTGTCCTATGGCCCTATTTCATGCGGCTGACAGCTGTAACACAGATTCATCCTTTTTTCTTTTCTTTTTGATCCCATATCTCATGAAGGACCCATTTTAGACATCACTGCTATAGTACTGTAAGTGCTTGGTTTCTTGAATAAATTCAAGGTTACAGGGAATTTTATACAGTTATAAGCCATATTATGCAAGAATATTTGCATATCTCAGTTGTTGTTTTTTCTTCTTCAACAAAATACCCTTAAACTTCTTAGACAAGTAGACCAAAGTGAAAACTGCATGTCTTCCTTCAGTAAAAGTAGCCATAACCCAAGCCTTGATCTTTCTGAAAATTATTACTAGAATTTGTAGTACCCTGACCGCCTGGTTAGGGGAGATATAGAGTCAATAAGAGACACAGGACACGGAGCTGCTGCAATATCTTCTGAGTCTCTGTATTGTCTCACATTAATGCAAACATTTCTGCATTCTCATATTTCAATCAAACGTATAACAACATATCTCTTTAGAGAAAAACACTATACAGGAAAAAAATATAGATTTACTCACATACAGCTTCTCAACAGGTACTGTTTCCACCAATTAAACAAATAATTTCAATAGAAACTTGAATTACAAAGCACATTAATAATACTACGTACTGTACATACAATATTCACATATTATACTCTACATTTTAAACATATGTGCCGTTTACCATATCTTCAACTCTTTTAAACTTCTTAAATTAGCTCAGGAATTATAGCATGTCAGCCAAACTAATTATCTCTTTACACACCATTAGCATGAACACATATTACATTTTCTCTTATGAACCAACAGATTCCTTTTCTTTAAGCACTGTCACCTGTAACTTAACTGTTAAATTAGTTCTCAAAAACACCAATATGGTATTAATTCACTCCGTTTTCACATTTCTATTACCGCATGGTCTCTGCCATCAGTTTAACATTCACCCATTGTACACGTGATACACACGCGGTCAACTTGAACCGAACTTTTAGACATATTTATATTACAATGAATACACTTCAAACAATGACACTTGCCATTTTTCACAGTCCTGACTTATATAAAGTGTATTTCCGCTACAATTTACTAATATCATACCTGGTTAGGGGAGATATAGAGTCAATAAGAGACACAGGACACGGAGCTGCTGCAATATCTTCTGAGTCTCTGTATTGTCTGAGCAGCGCGCCCCCTCCCCCAACAGGTGAAAGTCCCAAGGCAAAAATAATCAAATGATCGATCATCCATGCTAGGCAAGGAATATCAATCGCCATCATCCAATATCATACACTATGCATTAATAACATTCAGTTTATTTTTCAATGACAACAACATATTCTGATGACACTAATTATTAGTAGTTTTATTTTCTCTTTTCCTTTATATATTTTTGTAACCACCACACATTCAGCAAGGATTTCTGTCTTTCTGTGGTAAGAAAAAATCAGCACATCTACTAGAAGATCAGAGGAGTAAATTACATGTCAGATTTGCAGATTTCACATGTGAGACTTGTCTCAAATATGCAACTGAAGCATGTTTTATAGTCAGTATTTAAGTTTAACCAATCTGTTCCCTGAGGGTTTTCATGATAGTTGAGACATAACAGAGAATAACAGAATCCGATGCTTGATTCAACAGTTGAATGCGAACATACAGGTAAGTAGATTTCTGATGCAGACACAAATCGGAATTTAGCTCAAATGTAAAAGTCTTCCTCTTTGCAGATGAATGCAGACTGAGGATTCTTGGGCACAGGGAAGGATGAAGGGAGATGAGGATGATAGCGGCTGAGTCCTTAATAAATGTGGCCAGGTGCAGGTGATTAGAATTCGGGTGAGAGTGAAGGTGGGTGGAGTTGTATGGTCAGGCGATGGAGTGGCTGAAAATCGTAATTAAACAATTCAATAATCAATTAAAAAGGAATTTATACTTGTATGATATTATACTGGACCAGAGGTTTGGAAAATGGATAGATGATTCAGTTGCGGTGCCAACTTCTGGTCAGACGCGGGAATTCATTCATTAT
Source organism: Phoxinus phoxinus (assembly GCF_949152265.1). NCBI lineage: Eukaryota > Metazoa > Chordata > Actinopteri > Cypriniformes > Leuciscidae > Phoxinus > Phoxinus phoxinus. The sequence continues at coordinate 26,623,786 of NC_136876.1, forward strand.
TTAGCCGCTGAGCGTACATCAGTTTTACACTCGTTATTGTGGTGCATTGTGGGATTGAATGAGTGCACTCAATAACATCCATATGGTTTCTGACAACATTACAAATGGCTGTCCCCTCAAAAAGTGCCATATTTAAGGGTATACCCAGTCAACACGTGAGATCATGCGATGATCACAGTGACATCACACCATTCTCATACTGTGAAACAGTATGAGCAATATATGAGCTCATTGTGAATTCAAAATGTTGAGCAGGTTGAGAAGAGGCAGTTCAGATGTTGTCGCCGGGGGAACATTATACTTCCTGTTTCTCAAAACTGGAAAAACATGGAGACTGCAGGATTTGTTAGCAATATGATATTATAATGCCAATATGCACTGTTGCCTAGGGCGCTTCTCCATATCCCTCCTCATTTCCTCGCTCCTCCGTCCTCCAGGAGTGAGGAAGCTTCTAGGTGTATCCTATGCGGAAGTCTGTCTTGTCGAGAAACCTGACGCATGTATAAATACTCCTCCCCCTTCACATCTGTCACAATAATTGTAATTTATGCTTTACCTTTGCATAATACATAATCATACATTAATCATATATCACACATATATCAACAGGGCATGTTACTTTATCTTTATTATTTAAATGCGCTTGATCTGCAATTTTCAATGACTAACTTCACAATCAATGGAAACATGCAGTTTAATTATATTATTAATAGTCCTATATATATTCAATAGAAAATTAAACTGAATATTTAAATAAATTGATAGTCCTGCTGCACGGGTTTTCGTAATTATTGCAGATAATATAACAAATAAATAATTATTGATAGGCCTATACTTGTTAAAAGGGCTTTGTGTTTCATTTATTAGGCTAGTCTACTGTCACTAATAGAAAGAAAAAAAAGAATGAACGAATTAATTAAAACGAATTAATAAATAAATAATAATATTGACGCACATGCTTCTCTCTCTCTCTCATAACTGCATTAATAACTGCTTAAAGCCGGGAACAGACTTACTGTAAGGCCGGTTATGAATGTATTTTGATACTTATGACTGATCATTCACGCGTTTTCAGCGCAGTCAGTCTGTGTTCACAGCGGTGTTTAAAATCTGCTGCATTCACAGTCAGAGAATGTTTCAAGTCGTTAAGTGTGTCCCCAGCATTAGTCTGCTATCAGTGGCTCAAACCTCCGTTACTAACTCTAAAATTACGTTTTGGAATTAGCAACGGAGCATGGGTTTAGATGCGCAAGGAATTAGTCCTACATACAAGAGCGTTTTAATGACAAAAACTTTACAAACGTCTTGAAATACATCATCTGAACAATATTTCGAGGTGTGGTAACTGTAAGCTAGTATAAGCGGAATAATTGACTCCAGGCCGCACACCTGACCCGAGGTGTAACATTGACTCCAGGCCGTTAAATCCTTAGAAAAATAATGCACTTTACCATGTAAAGGTACCACCAAGTTTGACGTTGTTTGAATTAGAAATGCAAAAGATATCGGTAAATATATCGGTAAAAGAAGCACACATTGAAGTGGTTTAAAAATAAATATTCTAACATTAGAGGGCTGTGGTGTAAAAGAAGCACTTAGAATGTTGTGGTTTAAAAATAAACAATCTGACAAACACTCTGTCAAACACTCTGTCAGCTAAACATTAAGTCAGCTACACTGTTTACTTCTGAATATTATATTTTATTCACGGTCATAATTTTTAGTAGCCTATTTATAAACTGTTCACTGTAGCCTGTTCCCTGAATCGTCGAGCTTATTAATTTGTGGATGTTAACTGAATCTGTAAGTTTACATCTGAATATTATATTTCATTCTGGTGCGCTTAACGTTCTCTTTCATCATCTCGTGTTCGAGATCCACCTATGGGAAGGGCATCCGTACCTGACCTCTGCAGAAGCATCCAATTGCACCAAGTCTGGCTAGACAGACAGAAGCGCGCAGCCAATGCCAGGTAAGGCCCCGCCCCCTTACCTAGGGGCATATAACGCCTGCAAGCACTGCTATTCTCCAGTTGACATTCGCTTCTCGCGAGCTCTGCACTGACACAGTTCAGTTGGATTACGCTGCTCACTTTCGCGTCTTCAGGAGGACATATCGCCTGATCAGCCTCCGTCAGGCGTGACAGTCGTCTTTTCAGCCTTTTCTGCTGTGTAATGCATTCGGAGCCACCTGCGCTCTCGCCGTTTTTCACCTGCTCCTCCTTCCACGGCTGGCCGCCACGTATTTTTTCGAGTTCTTCTCCAGAATGTCACTGTCTAAACCTGCTGCTTCTCCGGGGAACAGCCTATCACGGGCCTGCCCGGCCGCATGTGGTGCGCTCATCGCCGCTAAGGACCTTCACCCGTTCTGCGTGGTCTGCTTGGGCCTTAAACATGCTCAAAAAGCCTTGGAGAACCCGGAAAATTGCAGTCACTGCCTTATGCTGCCCAAGAAGCTTTTACGACATCGTCCGAAAGTTCCTAGAAGTTTGTGAGCGAGCGGCCTCTCACCTCAACATGGAGTGGCCGGCTCTACAGAGCGCCACCGACCAGGAGAGGGATATTTACGACGGGAAAGTGTTGGGACCCCCTCCCGGTCCGAGAAAACAACTCTTCCCCGTCCTTCCAGCGTGCGCGAAGCACATGAGGCACAATTGGAGCGACCCCCTCGACTTCAAACACGGTCTCACGGATCTTGAGATGAAGGATATGGCAGCTCATGGTATGGGTGACCCCCCCGCTATCGAGCCTTCCATCGCCAGGCACCTTAACCCCACTCAGGGCGGGCTGCTCGCTCCCCCTAAGCCGGTCTTAACCAACAAGATGGACCGTTTTTCTGCCTCAGTTCACCAGGCCGCATACAAGTCCTCGGCCTTGGCTGTCAGGGCCCTGAACGACTCTTCACTCCTCTCCGCTTACCAGGCGGAGATTTTGGACGAATTAGGGCAACAGCTGGAAAAGGGAACTCCTTCTCTACCCTTGTGGAAGGAGATCCTCACAGTGAACGACCTCGTCCTCCGTAACGCTCGCCAGGCCGTCCAAGCCTGCGGGCGCTCTATGGCGCTTTCTGTGGTGGGAGAGCGCGCGCTCTGGCTTAACCCGTCGAGCCTTCCTGACAGTGAGAAGCGGCGCATCGCGGGCGCGTCGGTGGAGCCCGGCCGGGCTCTCTTTGTCCCTGCCGTCGCATTGATGCAACAACGGTGTGACAACAAAAAGAAGGAGGAGAAGGCGGCCCCACGCCAGGCACCCCCTGCGCGTTTGCCTAACCCACCTGCAATGGTACGACATTTCCACCAGGGCAAGGACAGGCCACGCAACAAACCCCCCAACGGCAGAATAACCCACCGCCTGCTAAGCACTGGGGAAAATCTACTCCCGCCGCGGCTGGAAGACCATCTAGCCTGATGTTCGGCCGATGGGGGCACCACTTTCATGGGCTACGAGCCCTTTGGACTCTCTTCCTGTCCCAGAACCCCTGTCCAAAAGACGCAGGGTCTCCCGTGGATGGGAAGGTTCCCTTCCTCTCGAGGCTGCCCAGCCCATGTGTTTAATGAACGTTGTGTGTTCCCCCCTCACGTTCGAGGGGTTTGTTGTGAGGAAAAATAGCAAAGCAGTGTCACCACACCGCATACACTCTGTTCCCCTCACCCAATTATTAAAGGCTTCGGCCCCAGTGTTCCCCCAACACAAAACACACAAAAAAACAAAACAAAAAACACCTTAAAACAAACGAATCAAATGAATTCGTTACGGAGAGAGGATCTCTCTCCGCAGAGAGAGTTCATCTCCCTGCAGAGAGAGAAAATATTTCTAAACCCCGGCATGTCGGCAAATCGAATAAAAACTCCTGCTACCTGTACACAGATACCCAAATACATGTCACCTAATAACACCATTATAAATTGTTATGCAACCAATGTAGTTCAATTTTCCATATTTATTGTGTCATTATGTCAGTATCAGTATTTGCTTTCTACCATGCACAAATAAATATGTCAATGAACTTTCGCTGTGTAATTGACCCTTCGCTAAGCACCGCCCTCCTTAGTTACTATTGCTACGCCTGGCAAGCTTTCGCGCCTGGCACGTCTATTACAGTGTGTATGCAGCGGTGTCAGACATTCCCAAGGAGATAATTAGTCATTTTTGGCGAACAGGTGAAATATCTGAGAGAGAGAGAGAGAGAGAAGGGACTGCACTATGCATTCGATGGATATATCCATAATATGCAACCGATTAGAGAATAATTTCATCAAAATTGAAGCTAAAGCCTAACGTTAGTCACAGGGCAAGCAGCAGCGCCTCATTCGCCGACCATTCAAATGGGAAACACACAAATTGAGGAACAGCTGTTCATGCACAGGGTAAGTGAAATGTGAAAATAAATTATAATCTAATAATTATAAATCAAACCGCTTATCCATACATCTAGTGGAATAACACTAACACCGGGAGAGCCACGATCGGATTGGGGTAACGTAACCTTAAAGTTACTCAGGCCGTCGATTAACAAAATGCTTAAATATATTTTAAAGTATGTCAGTGAGCCTCCGTCTTGCCTTTAATCGTCTTATTTTACGTTCAAATATATGCATGATGAACAAAGAACCGTCATTATTTCCAAGCAATATGTGTGTTTGTTAATCCTGTGGATGTTTAGTTGTGAACGGGGCGTCCCACACTTGATCCACGCCCGCATTTCTCCTCTCGGCTTTTAGGTTTCGGGAAGGAAAAAAATTCCACCCCACCGTCCAAACTTTTAGGATACCGGGTATCAGATTTGCACAATTCATACGCACAACGCTTCGGCATGTTTCCCTCGCTCGAAAGCTTGCCAGACCTCCCGCGCCTAGTTACAGTTGCTAAGCCACGATTGGCCTGTGGCGGTTTTCGGGCGTGGCTTAGCGAAGGGTCAATTGTAACAATGAGCACTCAAACACTAGCCTGGCTCCGCCCTCCTACGTACTTCCGCTCAATTTTAATTTTCCTTCAGTACTAGGTCTGGGATTGTGGTGTATTCTTTGGTTTTCTGAAATCAAAATTTCACCGGTCCAATCAGCGAACAGAGGGAGTGGCTGAGAACGATGACATTGATGTCGTGCGTTAGTTTGAGTTGTAGTTCAGTAATGGCAGCGGAGAAAGATGCGAGCGATCACTGTTCACTACACAGCATTTGCGGCAGATCCGAACCGAGCGGCGTATTGTTAATGATTAGACCCAGCTTCGACAGTTGACTGAATACATTATCACTGTCCTTAGTGTAAAATATACATTTAGAATGTGTTTACGGCCAGTTCAGGCGCATGACATACGTCATGACCAAACGTTAGCGATTGGTTATGGCAGATCCTGAGTGACTCTGGGCAGATCCAATAGTTTTTAACTTTAACAGAGTACTCGCCTACAAGGAAGTTAACGCTTTTCAATGGAGAGAGGCCAGACTCTCTGTACAAATGAAATGTACGAGAGTCTGGTAGAACTACTACCACTCAAACACACCAAACCAACAATTACTAAAAACACACACAAAAACTGATTTTGCACGGGCACTGCACTAGTTAGAGAAATGTTAGATCACAGTGAACTCACAATAAATTTGAGCGTTTAACACAATGATATCACAGCGGTCTCACATGGCGAGTTTACAGTATGAACGCACAGTAGTGCACTGTTACCTCACATTGCCCACATCATGAGTATCCTGGGAGCTCATGGTGAGATCAAATTGTTGACTGTGTAGGGAATGATTTCAGACATAGCCCACAATGTTATGAACGGGTGAGTATTTATCAGAGTCCTTAATGAGTGTGGCCAGGTGCAGGTGATTAGAATTCGGGTGCAGGTGATTAGAATTCGGGTAAAGGTGAACAAGTGGGTGGAGTTGTAAGGTCTGGATCTGATGGAGTTGCTGAATCCGTGACACTCAAAATCAAGTTAAAATAAGATAACATGAGAATAAGATGTTAATGTTCCAAATAATTACTATACAAAAAAGGCACATGGCCATTTTGCTTTATCTGAAATAGCAATCTGTTTTAATGTGTTTATTCTTGACAGATTTTGTCTAATGTGTAAACCGTATTCAAAACATGCAAAATGATGTGCATGTAAACGTGGTCATTAGTAGGCTACTCAAAAGTTTAATCAATGTCATATTGGTCTATCAAACTAAATATCAACAGCCAATGTACCCTTGACGCTTATTCTCACCTGGGATCATTATTCGGAAATAATATATCCAGCAGTATTGTACCCTAACGATTTGTTTTTCGTACGTAGCCTACACGCCGTGAAGCCTACTTAGTTTAAAACCAACAACGAACAAACCTTTAAAACAGACGGCCGCGCGAGCGGCGCGCGCACACACACACACACACACACACACACACGCACGCACGCACGCACACACAGACTGACGGGTACCGGAGTGATTTATATCAACGCCTACCTTTTGAGTGTGCTTGCGGAAGAGCCGTTACCTGGTTACAGGGGAGTGATGGAGCATTGAGTAATGTAATGTTCAGGACTCCACAGATATGAGTTTCTCTCTCGCTCGCTCGCCGAGTCAAGCCACCACGCGCTTTTCCTGCGGCATCTCCGGAGCGCGCAACCATCAGCTGCTCCAGGAAAAACGATTTAACCTGTGAATTAAGTTGAAAAATATCTCCACGAAGAGTCTTCAGTTTCTCATATAACCAATTGGACCAAGTTGGCCGACAAATCCTGCTTTGAGGTAGGAAACTTTACAAAGAGCAATTTTTGGGATTTGTTCATATAGTTTTTGGTCGGTGTATAAAGAGTTTAAAATGATTTAAAATAATACTTTGTAATAAATATTAGGCTAATGTAGATAAGTGCTGTGTGATATATTCTAGGCTACTTCAGGGCTCATCCGTGCTGCAGTAAACACCGTTGTTTTCCCAGTCAGTGTGAGCAAGACAGGTGAAGCGCAGGTGCTATTTACAGTAATTACTTCGTGTTAATAGAGCGTTAATGTTACTTAGTAACATCTTAGTAAAGTCTTCGATTCATATTGTAGCAACTGTCTTGTGGGCAATTATGATTATGGGCTATATAAATACTTTGTAAATATACTGTTTTTTAATGTGCAAGGGATTTCAGTGACATGGACATCCGTCATGGAGTAAAAAGTTGTAAACCCTTATATTTTGTGATTTTTGACATCCTTGCAAAAGCATTAAATGAACAGCAAAATTAGAATAGAAATAAAAAGAATAACAAGGTTGCAAATTTTGTGTAAATAAGCTTTCACTTAGTATCTGGTTTAGCAACATTTGGTTAATTGTAAAAAAAAATTCCCACTATAATAATATGGTTTAGAGATGGATGACTGCCGACAATACTACAATTTGTGAAAAAAAATTAGAAAAATGTCATTTGATTCTCTCTTTTCACTTCATGCTGTAGAATTTTTTATTTATTTTTGTGCCTTTAATATGTAAAAAGTACATGTATTCACTGAATATGAGAATACATGAGATTGAGTATTGCATTGAGCTTCATTACTAATACTAATACAGTAACAGAAGCCCCAACTCAAAAACCCACTGAGTATAAGCAAAGTAAATCGCACCTTTTGCTCTAGGAGAAAATGCAACTATGGCTATGACAGCAGTCAGTGCTGTTCACAGAAGAAGCCTGCTAAGAAATGCAGGCATACTAGCCAGTGAGCCAAGAGAACCAGTCTGTTCGATTCTCATTCAAGATGTGTCAGTTTTAACAGTGTAACTGGTGAACTAGCAGGCTCTGCTTACATGAAGCCATTTGAGAACATCTTGACCATGATCTTTCACAGACTGATAATTCCAAATCTTAGCATTGCAAATGTTTAGTTGTGGATAAAGATGACATTCTGTGGGTTTGCCTGGCCGCCAAGCTGGTATATATCCGTAGTCTGTCTTCTACATGAATAAAACAGAGTGAGAGAGGCTGATTGGAAAAATAATAATAATAATAATGGGGAGAGAGAGAGACAGAGTGAGAGTGGAAGGGCAGGAGTGATAAATATGTGCCCCCATCCACTACCTAATTAACAGCTCCTAGTCCTGTTCCCCTTTAGCTGACAGCCCTGACAGCCTGTCTCTTTAAATCAAATGTTCTCCGGGTATAACTGTTCATTCCACAAGTCTGTGGAGCATAAATTTTTGACATGTTTCTATAATAGCAGGAGATTTGTACATTATTGCACTGTTGTATGTTGTATGATGGTCTGATGTAATCCATTGTGATCTGCTGACTCTCACAAACATGTCTGGGTGCATCGAGTGTGTTAGTGTGTTGTGTTTTATTTTTACCCTCAGAACATGTCAGCACCTCTGTCAGTAGCCTTATAACTTTTCTCAGTGCGAGTGTTACTGTGTGAGTAACAGTAGGGCTGCATTGTCTCATCACATGCTTCTCTCCATCCTAACACTGCTCCAACTGTTCCACCCACATGCAGCACACACTTTACCATCTATCATATAGAAAGTTAATACAGCACACTAAACGTCTACCACTTGTTTTTCTGCTGGCAGAGATTTTTTTTTTAAAGATGTGCTTCCATAGTGTGAAAAGCATGGCTTTCAAATTAACATGTTGTTTTAGCTATTAATCAGTTATACTTTAAAAAATGCATAAAAACATTAACAATATTAATGATACTCCCTGACCCATAATGAGGGATATTCCTACCATCAATCTAAACTTACTATAGGCCAGTGACAGGCTTATGTTTATTGATATGAAAATAAAACAAATAATATATTGGCCTGTAAAGCTACTTTTTGTAATACCTATTCAATGCTTTCATCTGGCAAAATAATGTAAAGTTATGTGTTACATGTATATAAATACTTATTAAAATAAAAATATATTATAAATTGAATTAACTCAGTTAAAGGTTTTAATTGGTTGGCAGCCCTAGCAAAGAGTAACATAAAGTACATTCAGATCATTGCTGTAGTGATGCATAGATCAAATGGCTGCTGTCATATATGATGAATTTCTCTTTCTTTTTGTCTGTCTCTGTCTCTTTTTTTGTTAGCGTACTTATATGCAACCTTCATCTCCTATTTTCTGGCAGTGTGGGCAAAGTTCATCATTCCTTTTGCATTGTAAGAGGCTGATTAAATGCAGGGCTGATATTCAAAGATTTGCTTTTTCTCAGAGAGGTACAAATAATGCAAGGATGTCAGCTCTTGACGTTAAAAAAGAACACAACTGTGCCCAGGTGATTGAATGTCTTTCTATGTCTTTAAGGCTGAGATTGTTTCAGATAGGTTCAAGATATCTGATGCTATCAAGGCAGGAACTAATCAGATCAGCGTAGGGTGCCAAAGTAAGCAGTAATTTTTGTTTGAGGAGGTCTGGGTGACTTTTGCAGTCTTTAGTGTTTTAAGTCTGCAGCATTGCAGGGGAGATAAGTGTGTTGTTTGTTGGTGCTACTGAGCTCTGAGAGGAGATTGCAAATCTTTGAGAGATAAGTTTAGAAACAGTCTGGCAGGCGTGAACAGTGAATGTGTGGTTCTTAAGATCTAACTGAACCAGCAGGGATTGATAATCTCTCTTAGGACTGGCCGGTAACAATCAGTTACCACAGCTTTGGGCTAGGAATTTAAAAATAGTTCAGTCATGAAACTCTGGATGGCACAGGCTTATGGTCCTTTAAATTCAATATGCAAGCAATCACATTATTACTACATGGCACACGGTGATTGGCCTCTTCTGATCTTGCAGCCAATGAGATTGCTTGCTCAACATTTAAATAGTCTTTAAGCAACGTAAACACAAATTAATAATGAAATTAAAAGAACCATCTGATCATCCTCCATAACGTGGTCGCTATTGACATCTCATATTGTCTGTAAACTCTTGCGTTACCAAGTCAACAAATGACACATTTGTATTACATTACAAAGAAATTCGTTGGCTAATCAGCCCCACAGTGGGTTGCTCTGTTTGAGTCTTTATAAAAATATAGCCTAATTTTAAAATCCATTGACAATTTGAATAACTGGAAAAATCCTAGAAATCCATTGTCCAAAAAGTATGGTAGGCTATCACTGCATGGTGTTTCACTAAAAGGGTTAGTTCACTCAAAAATGAAAATGATGTCCTCATTTACTCATTACTCATTTACATGTCATTGTAAACCTGAATGACTAACTAGCTGCTGTGGAACACAAAAAGTGCATTTTTTTAAAATCTTGTGTGACACAAACCGTGACATGTGTTTGGTCACAATGTTCTGCTTGTCTAATAAAAAGTAGGCTAGATAATAATAAAAAGTAGATAATAATTAAAAATCCTTAAATAAAACAATTAAATTAGATAAAGGTCAAGTCAAGTCACATTTATTTATATAGTGCTTTTTACAATACAGATTGTTTCAAAGCAGCTTTACATAACATGAAAATATTGCAACAAAGTCTGTTTCTAGAAGAAAATAGCATCACAGTCCAGCTTAAGTAAAAAACATATTAATTTAGTTCATTTATACATATAGCCGCTCTGGAGAAAACCGTGATGTCATCGTCCAGCTCAGATCAGTTCTCATATAATGGTGTCAATGCAGGCAAATCAATATTAGATCGGTGCTTATAGGTTTACGATTGAAATCGATTTGTTTTCCCCCTACTTATAATCAATCTGCAGATGACAAAGAAATTGTTCAAAACAAGTTTTAACTTTATTTTGATTTTCCCTTCTGGGATTTGATCTGGATTTCCCCCTTGGGGTTAAAGTGAAACAACAAATCAGAAACAACAAGCCAAAAAGACAAGATGGCAGGCCCTGCCTTTATAAACAGTGAAAATGTAACATAACATAAAGTGGGGGGATTGGGGGATGTAAAAAAAAAAAAAAACTTGCATCACAATAAGTGTATTGTGATAAAATCCATGTTTACATGGTACAGTGACTGGTTTGCTACTGTTTTTTTTTATATAGCTTGACACATTTCACAATTAAATTAAATTCTTGTGATTTGATTATGATCTTGATTCAATGTCAATTTCTTTGGATAAATATTAGGTACAGTTCTCAAAGTCTCACCTTTTTTATAATTACAACGTTATAATATTTTAATGATATAGGTAAAAATATAATAAATATGTAATATATTTATAATATTTAGCTAAATACTCCTCCTTATAGCAATATTTTTAAGTCCAACTATGCTATGGTCATTAAATGGCTTTCCTGAGGTAAATGTAACGTTGCGTGACATATTGAATTGGCAAGTTCCGTCATGGTGTGAAGAGGTATAGAGCTGAGTATCATCGGCATAACCGTGAAAACTAGTCCAATGCTTCCTAATGATATCTCCCAAGGGTAGCATGTACAGGGTGAACTGGAATGGTCCTAATACTGAGCCTTGTGGTACTTCATACTGAACTTGTGATCAATAAGACATCTCTTCATTTACTGCTACAAACTGATAACGGTCAGATAAGTATGATTTAAACCATGCTAATGCAATTCCACTAATGCAAACATAATTTTCGAGTCTGTTTAAAAGAATGTTGTGGTCAATGTTATCAAATGCAGCACTAAGATCGAGTAACACTAATACAGATACAACTACGATCGGATGATAAGAGCAAATTATTTGTAACTCTGTATAACCTGGAAATCCTGACTGGAAATCCATGCAGATATAATTTCTTTCTAAAAAGGAACATAGTTGTGAGGATACTGCCTTTTCTAGTATCTTTAACAAAAAGGGTAGATTTGAGATCGGCCTGTAGTTGACTAATTCTCTACGATCACAGAGTTCACTAGTCACATCCAAAGCAGTATCTAAAGCCCTTGCATTCTTACTATCCTCGATTAAAGTTTGGATGCGTGTATCTAGTTATGAAATCTTCTCCGTCAGCCTGACTATCTCCCTGCATTTATCACATGTAAAGCCCTCACTGACAGAGAAGATTTAGATTTGCATGCATCTGTGCAATAACAATGCCAGAACCCAGTTACACTGAGTATTTTAACAGATCATGTCATCAGCAGTCTAAATAGCATGAGAATGGTCTCTTTAAGTGTGCAATATTTTTAAAATAAGTAATGCAAACAAGACGGAATGAAAACACTAATTACCAATGCATTGTCCCTTGACAGAGAAAAGAAACAGAGAGTGCATGGTCTGACATTTAACACAAGTAAAATCATCCTCCTCATCTTAGGTGTATAATTGTGGTTCTAGAGCTCAAACATCTTAACATGTTTCATCCTATGAGACGAATGTGTACAACTAAATACTCGTATGTGATTGAATCTAGGAAACTTCACCAGAGAGCAGCTTTACGGCTGTATGACCAGCAAGGGCCAGTGATCTGATTAGCTGATGGGAACACTATGGAGATTGAGAATAATATTTAAAACAGAACGTATTGCTCAGGGACACAAAGGTGACACCACATAGCAGATGTTTATAAAACATTCATAGGTGATCTTTAGTAATATTCATCAGACTTTTTTTTTAGCTGTCCTGTTTTTCACTGTAGAGATCACTTCTCTGTAACTGGGTGCATTTCTCATTACCATTCTTTTCATGTAATGAATTATTCTTTTTTGTTCCCCTCAAATTCTTTTGGTAACACTTTTTTTTTTTTACAGTGTCCTTGTTGCATTTAGTTATTATAGTAATAATTATAAATTTTGCATAATTACATGCAACTAACCCTAAACCAAACCCTAAGTTATCCTAAATCTAATCATATTAGTACATTTAGTTAATTAAAAATGACATTTAAAAAGATGGATAGAAAAAAAAAACTGTGTGCTGTAATTTAGCATATTCCAGTGTTGATCAATGCAATATTGTTTTATAGTTCATGCATAACGTGACAAAACGACATCAAAATAACTATCAAACTTATTTCAAACTTAATAGAAGCTTATTTGTATCCTACAACATGAGATGTCGTGTTAATCTCTCACTGTCTGTATAATGCATGTGCATCTGTTTGGGAATTGGAAATGTTCTTTATTAATGAGGCAGTATCCAGCAGAGATTTCGCTTCTAGGAAAAATGCAAATAGAAATATTTGTAAATATTTTAATTGTAACATTGTGCATGTATGCAAAACTTGGAAACAAATGTTAACTGATCATGTCTACACGGATGCAGCATGTTTCCACGCCAAAGTTTCTGTAATTTTTTTTCTGTCTGACTAAACAATATCACTTCTTTACAACAACATATTGGTCCTATCTCAAATGCATCTCTTGCAGTCCTCCTCTGAGAGACACATTGTTGAGCTAATGCCGGAGAGTCTGGAGCCCATAACAGGGCAGGGTCAGCAAAAGTGAGCTTGCTTATGAATCATAACCTGACAAATGGGACACCCTGGTGTTGTGAACTTCACAGACCAAAATAACATGCAACATGCAAACGCCACATCAAGTTATTTCCATGATAAAGATTAAGTTGATGTGAGTCTCTAGTTGAATTGTACTTAGCCAGTAATGATTATCATAATCTCCATGTCATATCACATTCACTACAGACATGTATGTCCTAAACAATAAACCAAATAATAAAGGACATAATTTTACAGGGACACGCAGATCATTTTGTGGTTGATTTAATATGTCCATGCAGTTATTTTGTTGTTGATGTTAATTAGGCTGTTATGGTCATAAAACATTAGTTCTGCAATTCAGCTGATAAATTCCTGCTAAGTAATTAATTTAAAATCAGTTCAAACCGGCATAAATGAGTCGTATCTGTGGTTCTCTGTCTAGGTTAATTTATCAATCAATCCTTACAAATGTCTGCAATGAACTATAACAATTATAATTCCCAATACAGAGGTTAGGTAATTGTACACCATTCTTTTTTGTTGAGTTACGTTGACTGCAATTGTAATCTTGCGTATACTTGCGTTAAGACTTTCAGTGCAAATTCTGTCTAAACTGACATCAAAGATGGCCTACTCATGGTTCCCTCTAGAATCATCATTTTGATTGGATTTTCTTACGAGGAGCATGTTGTTATCAAATAAAATAGAGCATACGGTGTCCATTTGAAGTATGATAAAGAAGTCTATTAAATGTTGAAAAAGATAAAAAGTCAAAAGTGAACATGGAGGCTGCATGATTATGACATTAATATTCTTCCCCTTGTAATTCCAAATGTTAATTTCAATATTTGCAATTAAAATATTTATTGTAGGTGGTAATGGCATTTTGATGAATCCATCCCATTATAATCAGTAAAGCTGCAAGTTTCATGTGACCGTTTGAGACCACCGTACATGCACCACGTTCTGCAGAACACTTTGCAGTTTCATTGGGTAGGCGATTACATCCTCTGCTTTGCAAGCTAGCGGTACATGTAACATGGATCAAATCAAATTACTACCAATGCTTTTCACTTCGTTTGTATGCCGTTGTTTGACCCGCTGTCTTTCATCTCAGCCCCCCTTAAGATCTGTAATTAAGTCAGCTGTCAGCACTCTTGAAATCTGTGATTAGATGATCTCTCTACACCTTTGCTAAAAACAGCAGCTGCAGTAAAACTGTCTGAGGTTATTTCACTCCGAATCAATGCCTTAAAAGTCATTCGAATACTTTTTAAGTTCATTACATGATGCATTCTCCTGCTCTAATCAGTGGAGTAATCATTTCTGCGCTCCTCGTGTCAGTTGATGTTCAGCTCTAATTTTATGGAAAGTAAAACTTTAATCATGCATCTATGGATCCGACTGCTTAAAACACACTTATTAGAATCAGTTGTCATTAATGATACGCTTAAAGTTTCGATTAATTGGCTATCAAATTCATACATACAACGCAGATATCTGTGATTGGTGGTAAACACACGCTGTAAATGCAATGCTGTAATTGACAATGCAATTAGTTAATTGTGAAAATTATATTAACATCCCTACTAGTGCATTGAGTCAAGCATCTCTCAAAACAAATTAAACAAAAAGACAAGATAAGATTGTATCTTTCACTAATTGGTGTTTTTTTCTGCTGGTGTTGGTGGGGAAGGGGGTAGTGTACGAATGTCATTGTTCTTAGCAATTGTCCAGTAGAAAATGCCAAATGGTCAGATGAATGCCATATGACCACTGAATGGATGATTGGCTCGAATGCTTGAAGGGATGAATGCTCCCTTCAAGCAGTGGGTGCGAGAAGACAGATTAAAAGTGAGCATTTGTTCAAACAATACTGACCTCTCTGAGCAGAGCAGGTCTCTGTCTACAAAGCAATGAGATGGAAGGAGAGGAGAAAGGGACAGGGAGATGGGCACAGCGTTGAATGATGAATTATGCATTGCTCTCACCATTGTCCATAACCTTTCAGAAAAGTATCCTCCCTAAGTTTGATTTTTTTTTAGCTCATGTTAAAGGTGGGGTAAGTGATATTTCGAAAACGCTGTTGGACATTGTTGATATTTAAAATTAACCCAAACAAACACACCCCTCACTTCATTGCTCCGCCTCCAAAACTCACCATCCAATCCTAACCGCCCTGCACAGAGTCAATCTCGAACCACGATCGCCAGCATGCGAGGCAAGTGCACTAACAATGACGCTAAAAAACATTGCATTCCTTAGCAGTCGTCAGCGTGACTCTCTGGCCTCCGTTAAAGGGATATAGTTCACTTTAAAATGAAAATTCTGTCATCCTATACTCACCCTCAAGTTGTTTCAAACCTGTATGAATTTCTTTCTTCTGCTGAACACAAAGGAAGATATTTTGAAAAATGTCAGTAACAAAACAGTTACAAGGACCCATTGACTTCCATGGTATTTTTTTCTTTCCTACTATGGAAGTCAATGGGACCTGGAACAAAACGGGAACTGTTTTGTTACTGACATTTTTCAAAATATCTTCCTTTGTGTTCAGCAGAAGAAAGAAATTCATACAGTTTTGAAACAACTTGAGGGTGAGTAAATGATGACAGAATTTTCATTTTAAAGTGAACTATATCCCTTTAAGCACCCAATCCAAGAGTGGATGTCTGCTTATCATAGCAGAAGCACAATAAAATAATGCATCACGAAAAATAAAGTGCCGATGATGAACGAATGACAAGGAACCACAATTTTTTTTGATAAAACTGAGTCTGATGGGTTGTCACACTCCATTTCAACAATATAGTAAAGATCATGTAATGGTGGACATCTAAGCTTAATCATAATGCTTCTTTGCTTTGCTTCAAAATCAGCCTGTGCGGTGCAATGTCATTATAAATAGTTTTTTTTCTGCCTTCATGTCTAATTCATCCATGTAACTTTAAAAGACTCAATTAACATTAAAATACTGCAAAAAGCGCTGCTTGCACACTTCGTCTTAATGAAATCAATCATTTGATCATCTGAGAAGTTTTTTAAGCAAAACCGGAGCCAGAAAAATGTTTTTGATGGTTTGGATAGCTATTTAATCATGAAGGTTACGCGCGTGGAGCCGTGTGAATGTCAGGGACTTAAAAGATCACAGCCTTTCTTCTCTTGCTTTTATCTCTTTTCACTTATTATTCTCTTTGTTTGACTTGCACTTTTATTCTGTTCTACATTCATTTTAAACATGACATTGAATACTACTTTCATCTGTTTTGGGGGACAAATCTTTGTAACTCTATAAATATTTTCATAATGAATTAGCTTTCATTACAATGTAACGTCATTAGAAGACTTTATTCTGAAATGTTTCAAAATACTATCTTCTGCTTTCGATAGCAGGGAGCTTCAAAGAATGAAGCACAGTAATTGTCAATGCACATTTTAGACATTTCTAAATTCTAAAAACAAAACAGGTTAATAATTTAATAATTAAAAAATGTTGTCTGGTATACAATGAGTTCTTGCTGGTATCCAGTGTCTTCCATTTTATATATAAACTTAACTTATGGCTGCCTATTACTTTAAACCTCAATATAGAGCATGCTGATGGAAGTTCTTCTCGGCATGTTTTCCCCTGTCTCTCTGTATGAATGCTGCTGCAGTGGTCTAGAGTCAATTTATCTTCCAAATAGTCTCTGCTTCTAGTTGTAATTGGAAAGGTGAGAGAGAGAGATTAAATAGAAATGGAGAGAGGCAGGTGTGAATATCTAACATAACAAGCTTTTCTATTTCAAACAAAGAGATGTGGAACAGAGTGCATCACCTGATCCAACTTAATATTATCTCTGACTGTTAAAGACTGTTAATGATATGGGCAAATAAAAATAAATCTGTCATTTACTCAACCTTATCCTGTTCTAAACCTGTATGCATTTCTTTCTTGAGTGAATGATGAGAGAATTTTCATTTTTGATTTAAAGATAACCAAGGACAGTATATAATCAGAATAAACATGCACCACGTGCCACGTGCATTGACCGACTGTGAATGGGCTTCTAATCATCTGCTCAGTCAGTTCTGAGTCCCAGTGGGCATGATTGTTAATAAAATGTCAATTATTAGCTGTAGTGCATACGCCACATGTGGGAGTGCAGTGTTTGAACTGCAGAATGAATGTACACCAAGACAAGCCAAAACTCAAATATCTCTGCAGAGTCAGTCTCATTGCCATCACTGCAATTGTTTCCTGTCTGACATGAAGTGCATCTCTCACCCTTTATTCATTCGTTCTATTTTAATAATGTTGTTTTAAATGACTATTCCCAGCAGAGCAAACCTTGCTTATGTTCCATCATGCTTTGCTTTAGAATTTAATAGTCACTGTTCTTATTTGTTTTTCCATATTTCAAGTCTATGCAGTGCTAATGTTTTGTGTTGCTTCCATTTTAATGGTTCAGCAAGGTACTGCTGAAGCAGACTTTTCATACTGAGCATCACACATACACTGGATAATTGGCATGCCTGATTGCCTAAGGGACAGAAATAACACCATCCAGAGCCATGTGAGTGTTTTTACGATGAAATGTCCTCTGCAATCCCTTTTCATGTATGTTGACCAGTGTTTAGTTCTCAACCAGGGCACCTCTGGAAAGTAACTTTCAAGGTATAATCTAAAACCTGGAATTATAATATATAATTACATTTCCATGGTCATTATATACAATAATATTTAATTATAGTAATAAATTATATATTTTATGTAATATATCTGATTTAATTCAAATAAAAAAAACTCTAAAATCCAGGTGTTCTACATGTAAACTGAACATATTTCTTACTCTGATGAAAATGCACCACTCATTTTTTCGCACTCTTTTTTCCCACACTGCAGCACAGAGGTCTGTGAAGAAACCTTAAAAGCTTTATAAACTGCATACATTCACCTCTGACACATCGGACACAAAGTACAGTCTGATTTAGATGAATGCTGCTGATTAATGTTGAGATTTGGAGTGGCACACATATATTTAGTAAAGTTTAAAAGAGATTTGCAAATGGTAGAAGACAAAGAACTTTGCATAATTTGAACTTATTCAATTGTGTTCGACAATCAGTGTTTTTTCCCCCTACTTATCCAGACCTGGAAATTACTCAAATCAAATTCCATATTTTTCTGACTACTCCTAGGTTCATTCAACACTTGCCCACTCCTGCAGAGCGGCAAACGTGTTCCCTGCTACAATGAATTGAATCCTGTCTGGTCTTGTTTATTTTAGTTCTCATTTGCAGCAATCTTGCACACACACCTGATATATCACTTTTAATATAATGGTTAAAAAAACATATATAATAGTAATTATTAATTTATATATATAGGCTACATTGTTTTTTGTTTTTTTTACAAAAGTTTAAATCTCATTACAGATTTCATGTTTAAATGAAATTTCAAAAGGCATCATTGTCATGTTTGGCATCAAATAAATGTGATCCTTTGAATATAGTCCTGGGTCTTGAGCTCAGAAATGTTGAGAACCACTGATCTAGTATTGTATGTTTTCACTTAGTAAGCTATATTCAGATTTGCAAAAACAGTGTGAAACAAACTTGCTAACAATGGTGCTTTTGTCTGTAGATTATGCATTTATTGAATGTGAGAGTGCATTGAGTGAGAAATGATAGTTTGTGGTTGTTCTCTGTGCAGGACAATGGCCCCCAGCTGAAGGCAGTGACGGCAAGAGGGTGAGATGGAGCTGACCTCAACAGACGCCTCTGCTGCGCTGGGCTTATGGGGCAACAGCTCCATTCCTGGTTTCCTCTTTAATGAGAGCGTTCTCAATGACACCTGTTTCCTCAATTCTTCAAACTGCACCAATGAGACAGATCCGGAGAACCGAGCAGGAACAAGCATGGCAGGAATCCTCATCCCTCTCATTTACATAATCGTCTGCGTCGTCGGCCTGGGAGGAAACTCTCTGGTCATTCACATAGTCCTGCACTACTCCAAGACGGAGTCGGTGACCAACATCTACATCCTGAATCTAGCTATAGCCGATGAGCTCTTCATGCTGGGCCTTCCATTCCTCGCCGTGCAGAATGCCATGCACTCCTGGCCCTTTGGCTCATTCACGTGCAGGTTGGTCATGACCGTCGACGGCATTAACCAGTTTACCAGCATTTTCTGCCTCACTGTAATGAGCATCGATCGCTACCTGGCCGTGGTTCATCCTATTCGGTCCTCTAAATGGAGGCGACCGCAGGTGGCCAAGGCTGTAAATGGAACAATCTGGGCTGTCTCCTTTTTGGTGGTCTTGCCCGTGGTGATTTTTGCAAATGTGCAACGGGAAGGAGGAATCTGCAATATCATATGGCCGGAGCCAGCCAACATCTGGGGAGCAGCATTTATAATTTACACCTCCACAGTAGGCTTTTTCTTTCCCTTGCTAGTCATCTGCATGTGCTATCTCCTCATTGTGATCAAGATCCGCAGCTCGGGAAAGAAGGTTCATGCCACGTCAACCAAACGCCGCAAGTCAGAGCGAAAGGTCACACGAATGGTGGTGATAGTGGTGGCTGTGTTTGTTTTCTGCTGGATGCCATTTTACGCCCTCAACATCATAAACCTGGTGGAATCGCTCCGTGACGAGCCGCAGGGACTGCATCTGTTCGTAGTGGTACTTTCTTATGCTAACAGCTGCGCTAACCCTATAGTTTATGGCTTCCTTTCGGACAACTTCAAGCGGGGTTTCCGGAAGGCCTTATGCCGCTCATCTCGAAGGGTCGAGAACCACGAGCCCACCGAGCAGCAGCAGCAGCATCGGGAGGAACGAAGAAGAGTGCTGATGCCCAGGGAAAGCCTTAAAAGAGCAGCGAGAGCTGAAGAGGATGAGGAAGAAGAAGAGGACAGGGAGGAAGTGACGGAGATGACGGAAATTTGCAGGATTACTCAGAATGGAAACGGAAGCGGACAACCTGAAAGTACCAGAGCCCTATTCTTAGAGCGACCCTCGGGTACAGGGGTTTCTGCGACGTGTTCGCCTGACAGGAGAGGCACGGGTGGGGATGCTGTTGGTAAAGGACCGGGATTTGGGCTTGGTGCAACCTTGCTGAATGGGGCCAAAAATGGGAATGCAAAAACACTGCCAGAAGAACCGGTGGAGAAGAACGCCTCTCTGGAGATCAGCTACTTGTAAACTTTTGATTGGTGTCAGCTGGAAAAATAGTATTATTGTACCTGCCTCCCTGAGATCTGTTCAGTTTGTAGTTACTTTCTTTCCTGGAGACTATCAATTTATTGTCTTATATACATTTTAATTATTATTATTGTCTTAATGTCTGAGTTTAATATTAAGTTTCCTTCTAGTAATTAGACTTAATGATATGGAAGTGTGGAAACCCATTTTACAATGGGTTTTCACAGCATTCCATGGTATCAGAACCTATATGAGACCAGCACCACAATATGTGAAACATCTATGTGCCTTTTTCTAAATTTATTTAGGAGATTTGATCAATGCAATGAATCCATGGCTACGACTGGGCACTAGATCAGTAAGTACATTTACATGGACTTTTGCTTGATTATAACTGTGCATGTAAGCGTACTTAGTGAGACTTGTAGCATATTAATATGTGATAAAATAATAGAGATTTTGTACATGTAAACAGCTCAGTAATGATATACGATACAAATTCCTACATCGGATTATAGTTCTCTGTAAATATTTTTTTTAAATTAAGTGTACACTAACTGAAATCTGCTGCAAACAGTTTTCAAATTCAATTGAATCACATTGTTATATTATACAGTTTTGTCCTGTCTATCAGTTGCGTTCTTGTTTATTGGAATTTTTTTGAATATTACACAAATATTCAACATGACATGATCATCTGCCCTAAAACGGAATGTTCATTATCCAGATTATCATTTATGATATATTATTAAACTGTTAATGCACCACTGTTTAACTATTTTTAACCAATGATAAATTACCTCCCTATCACCCCTTAACCCATCCACCCAAAAGACAAACATACACACAGGTACTGAACATAAAGGGTTAGTTCACCCCCAAAAAAAGTTCTGTCATCATTCACTCACCCTCAAATGTTTCAAACCTGTATGAATTTCCTTCTTCTGCTGAACGCAAAAGGAGATATTTTGAAGAATGTCTGTAACCAAACAGTTGATGGGCCTCATTGACTTTGATAGTATTTTTTCTTCCGTACTATGGAAGTCAAAGTGGCCCATCAACTGTTTGGTTACAGACATTCTTCAAAATATCTTCTTTTGCGTTCAGCAGAAGAAAGAAATTCATACAGGTTTGGAATGACTTGAGGATGAGTAAATAATGACAGAATTTTCATTTTTGGGTGAACTAAAGGATAGTTCAACTAAAATGAAAAGTTCATTATTTACTCATCCTCAAGTCATTCCAAACTTATATGCCTTTCCAAAGTCATATGTCCACAAGGTAAAAAAAAAAAAAAAAAACTTTACCATAGAGTAGTCCCTATGTCTATTTTAATCAATACGACATGTATGTGTGGGGGACAGAAATTTAAGTTGTTGTTCACTGATTACTGCTTTTGACACAGTTATTATGTAACTTAAGACTTGGAATATAGAGGCATATAGACTACTTTTATGATACTTTTTAATGTATTTGGTCATTTTGGGAGTTTGGAAGACACCATGAACTTCAGTTGCATGGAAAAGAGCTGTGTGGCGATTCTTCTAATAGTCTCTATTTGTGTTCTAATGAAAATATAACGACATACAAGTTTAGAACAGCAAGAGGGTGAACAAATAATGAAAGAAAAATAGTTTATTTAACATAAACAACACCAGGTCTTTGAGCCTAACCTTAGGACCAATGGTTTTATCCAACATATGCTTAAGAGGTTTAAGTGCCTCTAATTATAATGTAATGTATGCTTTAATTCCACACACAGACAGCATATGCTAAACATACATTAAAATTCCAACGTGTCCCTTCCCAGTGCCGTAATATGCTTATGTGACATTCAGATACCCTTTTCTGAGTGTTATAAATAAACGTTAACTATTGAGATCATAGCAAGCACTAACATATCAACTACACTCCCCACCGACCTACGCCACCTCCTCCTACGCACAGGCTTACACTCAGATGGGTTTGGAGGCGTATAGAAAGCCATTGCAGACACATTAGAGAGAGAGAGAGAGAGAGAGAGAGAGAGAGAGAGATAGAGAGAGACCATTTCTATAATGACTAGGCTATGTGGATTTCACAGCTTTCGTTCAGACCTGATTGTTTAAATATAAAAAAAGAATGTGTAAAAAGCTGTGTGACGATGTTATTCTGCTGGTTATTTTTAATTGTTGTGCTATGTAACATTTATTGCACACTGTGTTTACTATCGACCCGCTCAGAGAAGCTGCCGTTTGTGGCTGTGGGAAGAGAGGCGCCCATCCTGTGACCTTCTGATTGGACAGCTCTCCGTATCTAAATGAATCTCTGTGATTCACTGGACGCTTGACACCCACCGGGGCCCACCCACACATGATATGGATGCACAAAGAGGCAAATAATGCTGAAGGCTGCTTGTGAACGCTGTGATATTATTCATTTCTTGGCGCAGACTTATATGGGCCTCTTGTGCAAACAAAGCCATTTGCTCAAGGATACAAATAAAAATACATAGTTGCCCATGTTTCCTTAGTCAGTACTTTAGCATTTTCATGTTCAAATTGTTTTTTTTTTGTTTTTTTGTAACACCAAATGTATAATCTTCTGTTAGTTTCAGCTCTTTAAAGTATATAAAACATTGTCCTTTACTGAAGGGTTATTCATTTTAAATTGTTTAAATGTTGGAACCATGTAAGTACATGAACGCAGACACATCTTGCTACGAAAGCTCGATTTCACACAAGTAGGCTACACGTTGCATTCTCAGCGTTGCCGCATAAGGTGCTATAGAGGTTAGGGATGACATATTTTTGTTGGGCAAAACCTGGAAACAAGTTAGCATTTTAGTACTTCCGGTTCCATCGTCCTGAAGTTGGGTTCAGTGTTTTTTGCATTGGTTTTTGGTTAAATGCCTGAAATAAGGTCTGTGGTTAACACAAGCTGAAGATATTTTTACGTTTTGTTCTACAACATCAAAAAAACACATCTGTAATACTCCCTTGTGATTTTTGTTTTGTTTTAAAGCTTTTACTTATTGCCAAACTACAAAGCTTGTCGGGGACATAAAACATCATCATGCAGAACAGGTAAGCTCATCTACTTACTAGATCGCTTTCGTAACCTCATTGTGACTATTCTAATTTTAACTTTAAGGCAAAATGTTTTTTTAAATAAAGACAAAAAAAGTTTAGTGATATTGATGACTTAGTGAGTCATGTGGCTGTGGTTTAGTTCATAAGTGTTCAGTCCTGCTCCTTGGAGGGCCACTGTCCTGAAGAGTTCAACTCCAACCTCCATTAAACACACCTGAACCAGCTAATCAAGGTCTTACTAGGCATATAAACTTCCAGGCATGTTTGTTGAAGGTATGTTTGAGCTAAACTCTGCAGAACAGTGGCCCTCCAGGATCGAGTTTGGATTTATATGTTAAAGGGATGGTTCAGAGTAATTTCAAGGGTCCTTTGCACAATGACCTCGAGCCAAAACAATTTGGATATACCAAAGAAAACTGTCAGGACTTTTACGGACTTTCCCAACTCGATGTCCAGGTCATGGTGCAAAGGACCCTAGGTTGAAATTACTCCGAACCATCCCTTTAAGCTTACGATTGTATTTAGGCTTCAAAATTCATTGAAGCACAAGTGCGCTTGTTAAGATTATCATGCCGAACAATAGATATAAGAATCGTAATTTTTTGTTGGTCACAAAAGAGCTTGTTTTCTGCAATAATCCAAAAGCCAATGGAAAAATCCTATTAAAGTTAGTATGTTTATACCACTCACCAGAATAATAACCAACCCATCCATTTCAATGTTAGCGACACCTGGATGTAACTCTATCGCCCCCCTTGAGGTTTGTTAAGGTGCATATTAGATATTTTTTTCTGCAAAAAAGTCCATTGTCTATTGTCAGTTGTTTAGTAATGTATGAATCAAAGCTCAGAAGTCACTTTCAAACCAAGCAGCTTTCTCTTGGTCAACGCAGTGAATTTTGCTTGACTAGCTTGAACCATCACGAAAATCTATCGCCCTCATGCAAAATTCCCCATCACATGGATTCCTACTGAAATTACTGAATTTTGCCTTCGAAAATTTGCCAAACAACACACATGTGTCTGTGTTCACGTACTTGGGTACTAGCTAAAATGTTCTTTTTAAACTGTTTTGCTAACACTGAAGGGTGCATTTTGTGTAAGATTAAATGAGTCCTTTCATGTAAATCACTGTGTGTTAGTCTGAAATGTACCAAATTCTAGATTTATATATAAATAAATATTTTGTCTCTGTGACTGTGCTTTGTATTCTTTGTTCATGTTGTTATTTGTTTTTATTTCTTCAAATTATACTTATTGTTGGCCTAGAAGCCCAGACATACTAGGTTTTCTTCTTAATCATAGCTGCTTGATTTTTTTATTTTATTTTTCAGAAATCAGAATTATGACATTGATCAGAAAAAAAGAGAACTTTAACAAATCAATTCCTCACAAAACTGCCTTCTAAGAACAACACTGCAGGCATTGAAAACAGGCACAATTGAACCTGACATTTTTTATTTAATAAATAACTTGCAACTAAATTTAGCTTGACATAATAGAAACCATACTGAGTACCATGAGTGGAACATAACGTATGCACTTGTTTGTGTGTATAGTGCACTTGTTTGTGTGTATTTCTTTTCTTTTGAGGGAGATGTTTGAGCATGAACTAGCCAGTGACTACACAACGCTATAGCCAAGGACTGTTTTGAAGAAAAGTCAGGGCTTTTAAAGCTGAAGTAATGATGCAAGAAGAAAGTGAGATCAATAGTCCTTCTCGTCATAAGGCAATAAAAGCAGTCAATCAATGTCAATGTCTTGCTGTTTCTTTTTTTAAACCCAATAATAAATATGTAATAAGTGTTGCAGCACCCCAAGCAAATCTGTAGGTCTGGTAGATGTTAAAGGACAAGTTCGGTATTTTACACTTAAAGCCCTGTTTTCAGATCGTTTCTGATGAAATAGAACGGTTAAGATTGAAATTTAGACACATGCTGCTGGCCGGAGAATTTTCGGTTTCTGTGGTCGCATTAAACTTTCGTTTACAAAGACGTGAAACTCACCGAGTGGTCAGGGGTGATATGCTCATGCAAAAATCGCTGCAAAAGATGCTTTCCAGCAGGTTTTATCGTAGTTCTCGGGCCAGCAGCATGTGTCCAAATTTCAATCTTAACCGTTCTATTTCATCAGAAACTATCTGAAAACAGGGCTTTAAGTGTAAAATACCGAACTTGTCCTTTAAGTCTTGACAAGTTTATATAGGTGTTCGGTGTATATGGCTCAGAGACACGGTCAAGCTGTTTTTAGCAATGTCTCAGTGAAAGCCCATTTTAAATGCCTTGATCCCATTTAAGGACATTAATGCTCTAAATGAACTGGGCTGCGTTTCCCAAAAGCATCGTAAGCCTAAGTTGATCGTAAAAACGATCGTACGACTGATCTTAATATTATGGTCTGTTTCCCAAAAGCATCGTAGCTTAAGTAGCACTTGAAAATCTTCGTAGAACTACGAGTGCTCTGGAGTAATCGTACATCCCCAAGTGCATCGTAAGAAGACAGATTTATGAGGTCACCTGCAGGACAACCGGCAGATTACACTTTTATCTAGATTTAACACACTGCAACGTAATATAATAATGTTTTGATTGTACTTTATTGTACACTTTATTATACTCGTTTTTTGTTTACATGAATTTATAAATGAAATAATTAAAAAGGGAAGAAAAATATAGAAATAGAAACCTAAATTAAATTAATTAACAAAAAAATATATAAAAGAAGTAATGTGGAAAATATGCTTCAAAGACTGGGCAAAATATGGATGAATTAAAAAAAAATCTGTCAGTGACGTGCACGAAAACCAGCCATGTATTGGCGATTTCTTGGTTGGCCATCATGTGGTCCTCTTCATCTTCCTCCTGTTAAGTAAGGGCACTCTTTAAATGTAATCTTTTTTTAGCCATTTTGTCTGTACCTCCGCCTGTAGGTGCTTTATATAGACTTGTCTTGATTGCTAATCCACAACAGATGACGATTATTAGGTTAAACGTTCAGAATAGGAATCCATATAAGGTTATATTTCAGCACTTTGCGAATGGACAACGACTCTTAAGTTGCACGTAGAGCGCGTTCTCGCGCGTTCATGTTAAGTGCATGTTTGGGAAACGCGCGTGGAATTGCTGCGAGCGTTCGTAACCTTGCACGTAGAAAGCGCTCTTAAGAGCTAAGATACATCGTTATCGGGAAACCCGGCCCAGATTAGTTGAATTAGGTGTCAGAGAAATATATTCATATCATCCACAGTATTATCTTTAAAAACATTCAATAATCCCTGTCCTGGAGAGACAAGCAAGTTTTTTTTAAATAATTTATGTTGTCGACCATAGTGTGGTTGTTTAGATCACATTGTTCCTATAACACATTTCCTAATGAATCTATCCAGCCATTTTTCAGTGGAGTGACTCACTGGCCAATTATAGCGAGGATATCACTGAAATTGAGAATGTGGGCTGCTTCATCAGCCAGCAAGAAAGGTCTAGTAATTTCTCTTTCAATTAAATGCATACAAACTCCCTGAGCCCCTACTTATGTGTAATGGTGTTTATTACTCCAGTGTTGGGAAATAGATGAAAAAAGAAGCGCTTTGTAGGATTCTTGGAAACCAACACACTTCCTGAAGCTGTATCATTACATGAAAGATGGACAAAGACACAAAGCAGAGGAGTAAAGATTCAACATAAAGATTCAAGAAACAGGAAAACAGCAGAGCTGGAGGTCAAGCTTTCGTATAAGCTTTGAACTGTATTATGTGGAGTTTAAGGGGTTTAAACACAAGCATGACGGTTGACATCTAACAGCATTATCTGCAGGGTAAGAAATGTGACAAAAATGGCCCACTCTTAACACGTGGCCCTTTAAATGTAAATTTTTCATTAAAAAATCTGTTATCTAACAGCATAATTTTGGTAACACTATATTTTGATAGTCCACTTTAGTCTACTTTGGCAGGTTTTCCCATTATATCAAAAATAGTATTTTTTTTTCAATGTATAGTGAAGTTGGAAATTCCAGTTTTGTCACTATTCAGACTACAAAAAAAAATGGACCTGATTTGAGTCGGATGGGGAAAAAGAAGCAAATTTTGCTTCCTGTAAAGTGTAAACAGTGCCTCAGTCATTGGTCTGGGTGCCATAATGTGTCACGCTTCCTCACTTCCCAAGAATATTGCACAAAATTAAATGGCATTTAGTGCCACAGATAGTCCTGTTGATGGGTGTGACTGCAGCAAAACACACAAGAAAGAACAGGTGTGCTACAGGAAGAAAAGCTGGAGGCCTTTAATACACAGCAGCTGTTGATCATTTTAATCCTCGAACACTGGAGAGCAGCCAACAACTCAATTATTCTTTCCAATCAAGTATAAATTCTTACATTAATGCTAAAGCAGGTGTAATACTTGCAGGATGTCGAGTCCACAGAGGATGTTTCCTCAATCTGAGCTGCATGCTAATTTTTTCTTCACAGTTATCTCAAAGGTTATTTGGATTTTTCTACTAGGCAGATCCTCAAAAACACTTTGAAAATTGAGGCTGCATTAATATTAATTTATCTTCTATCTTTGCAGGTGTAGCCTAGATATCTTTCTTTGTGAGACAAATTACACCAATTATGCCTTTATGCTACATTTCTGCACAAATATATATTTATATTTGTTTAGTTAGGGACTCGCTTTTGGTGAAACGGGTGCAGAAACGTGTATCCAAACGCAGAAATATGTTTACCTCTCACTCTAAACATTATTCTCATCACACAGTGATACATTTTTAATAAATCCTCACCATGTCAGAGGTGGTATCTGAAGCTGCCTTGGCTTTTAGCGAGGTACAGCATACTGTGCGACCTGTGGGCAACCTGGGAATGAATGACAGGCCAAGATGTAAAACAGCTCATCTACCCTAATTGCAATCCTTCATGAGTGCTGCAAGACGCTCCACCAAAAGAGCCTAATTAAATGTCACCACCTCTAATTTGCTGCCTCTCAGTAACACATACTGAGAGAGCACTCAAGGTATCTTGTCTCCCAGCAGCTTGAGTATTTGCAGACCACTGCAACCTTAGAGCTGCAAGGATTGATTGATTTGTCCTTCTTTAGATCCGCAGAGGCTTAGTGGCTCTTATGGGAAGGTACATCAGAAGGGTGAGGGTCTCCACTGCCGTTCCAGAGATTCAGGAGACTCCCCACATACGCCCTCATAATGTTTGTTCATTTCAACTCAAAAGTCATTGATTGTCTGCCGATGCTGTTCTGAAAAGCTTAATTTCAATTTAACACCATGAATAAATAGAAACAAAAATAATAAAAATGTACGTGTGCACCGAAATGGAAGTTAGAGAAAGATATAAAATCCAAATACGTTGCAACTAGACAACTTCACTCTAGTCTCAGCAGACGTGAGTCATGTTGCTTAGAGACCAAAAGGCTGCCAGCTAAAGACAAGGAGAAAGAAAGTTTCATGTGTCGATATATTTGTTAGAGCGGCAGGTAAGTGGGTGGTTGAAGAATCAAAATAGTTGAGAAAGTGAAAGATGGAAAGAAGAACGTGATCATATGCCTTGCCGGACTGAGACAAAATTTCACGTTGAGAAATCTCACAGTCTCCTCCAGGCCATCCCATACACCCACAACAAATTTTGAAACCAATAGCCATCACGTTAAAAAAAAAAAAACGTTTCAAGGCTGGGGCTGTGCAAAACAATTAAAAGATTACTTCTTTTAAACTAAAATTTGAAAGTATCATTTCAGTCTACTTTGTATGTCTTCTCAGAAATGTACTTGAAATTACACTTAAGTATACTTCATTTATACTGACAGAGAAGTCTTAGGATATTTGGCCAATATTTAAAAGTATAATCAAGTATTCTATACCTGGCTTGTAGTTGTGTTTACTCTTTTGATTGAGTAGCCTATTAAATACATTTTCACATTGTCCTACTGTCTTATAAACTTACATTGTTTGAAAATATTGATTTATAAAGAAAACATATGTCCCTAATTCAGAGAATTATTGTCTACTGAATTTAACAAATCAATTCCTCACAAATCTGCCTTCTAAGAACAACACTGCAGGCATTGAAAACAGGCACAATTGTACATTGTACATTACAATTGTATTGCACAATTGCACATAAATACAAAGTCCACTGGTAGTGTACAAAGTATACTTCTAATAGCAAACATCAAATTCCAAAGTTGTTCTCATGCTTACGATTAAATTTCATATTTGAAATCACCAATGAAATCTGGCAATAACTGTATCATAATTTTTGTTTCTAAACACTCAAATCGTGACCACTGTGGAAACTGTGAAACACAGAAACTGTGACTGTTTCTATAGTAACCGGAGCTTCTAACGGCAACTGCAGTGACCAATAACTTTACCAATTATCGATTGGCTCTTTCACTTAGGAGGCGGGACTTATTATTACATTGGCCACTGCCCTGCAGAGTTTAGCTCCAACCCTGATCAAACACTCCTGAGCAAGCTAATCAAGATCTTCAGGATCACTAAATCACAAGTTTGATCAGAGTTTCAGCTAAACTCTGCTGGGCAGTGGCCTTCGAGGACCGGATTTGAGGAACCCTGGTTTATAAGCTGTTTACCTCATGGGGACCAAAAAATGTCCTTGACATTTTGTCCCCACAATATAGGGAATACCTGAAACACACACACCCAGAGAAACACTTTAATTCTGGTTTGTAAATGTTTGTGTGCCTGTGTTGACCTTTCCTCACTGGCTCTGCTCAAGACACTTCCATTACTCTTAATCAGTTGATGTCTGATTGGTTCTTTGCACCTATTATCCCCCTGCAGCCAACTGTGGACAGTGATGACTTCATCGGTCAAATCTCTAATCACACCTCACCAGCTGTCAGCTTTGATTTATCTTTATAAAAACGGATAAAACGGATTCTATATGCCAACAGTTTTTATTATGTTAGTATGCTTGTAATATGGAATATGACATGTATGTATAATGGAGATGGACTTAATTTAAATACCTAAAAAAACTCTATTTTAGATAGTTTACGATGGTAAAATAAAACTATTTGATCTTGTGAACCAATATTTATCTTATTTTTGCAATGTCATGTCTGATTTATTGCAATACTATCCAGAAAAAGTTGTCAGTGTTTTGTCACATTCATTTGAAATTGTCTGGTGAGCAAGGTCTCTTATAATTTACACTTTTAGAATGGTCACTATTCTAAAAGGCGTTTGCCATCAAATCGTGGTTTCATCATGTACTCTTGCTCTTTCCATAATCACATTCAAACATTTGTACTTATTTGAAGGCCATACAGTAGACTTCACTTTATAACTTTACTGACAATCAAGTGAAAAAGAAGTAAGAGTAAGAGTAGGCCTACAAATACGTTTAGATTATAACGTTATAGATGTACAAATGTCAAAGGTTTCCTCTTTTATACAACACTTAGAGTATTTATTGGTTGTTGTTGTTGTTGTTGTTGTTGTTGTTGTTTCTAAGCTATGCATGCTGATAAAATTAGTATAGCTAAATGAGTAACAAATCACAGCAATTCACATTAAAACGCACTTGCAAAATCTATAGTGCTCAAGATTTCAAAGAGCTTCACATGTGTGGCATAAGCTGGCACATAACAGAGAATATGAAAATATGAACATTGACATTCTTTCCCAGTTCCCACTCACTCAGTAAGTATCAAGGTAACACTCACAAATGTGTTGTTTTTGCTAAAGGTGTAATAGCTTTCCTTGTGTGACTGCAGACCCTGCTGTATGTGATCTACTTTCAGTTTCACATATCAATATATAACATCACATAACTTAAATAAAGTGGTGCTCAGTCCAGAGAGCAATTCCTTTCATTAGCACTGCCTGCAACTGCTCCCTAAAACATCAAATGGACTCCCAATCCCTCCTAATGAGGCCAAGAGCGTAAATATGCCTCATTTATCGAGCCACATGAAACAGAACAGATGTAAAAATACCAGAGAACCACTAAAATAGTTTGATGATGAGAGAAGGCACTCAGCAGGTGCTCTTCGAGATGTGTACAGGAAGCCATGGGGGGACGGCGTCAGGGAGCCCCAGAACCACGTCACCGGTTGATCTGGGTTAATGAGGGAAGGAACTGAATTAGTGAGGTCCTAATCTAACTAAACCCATTGGAAAGGCACTTACAGGAAAGAGAAACTGTTTCTGTGCTATAGTGATTATCAAAAGGCTCATTCTCTAGTTTAATGAGTTTATCACATCAGTCTAAATCTGTAGTTCAGTCTGTTTCCTCAAAGGAATTAATACAGAATGTCTCAGGAAGTATCCCATCAAAGCTGTTAACTCACACAATACCAATCTATAACTCTGACAAGTTCTGTACATGAATGCCTTCATTATAATTTTATGTTGAATGAACAGAGAGACAGCGTAATTTATATTGAAATCTCAGCATGTCCTATGGGATCTTTTTATGTTTGTGTCAGACAACCAGCAACCCTGATTCTGCCTCCATCCGCTGAACAGTGTACTCAACAGAGCTCTCAACATCGCTCTCATGCGTGCGTTTGCTTATTCTGGATCAGAGTATCTTCCCTATGAATGCATGCATTTTTTCACACTAGCTCTTGGCACAGTCTGAGATCTGAGATGCAAACTCAGCCTGGTATTTAGCTTTTTTATCACTTTGTTTATGGGAAGGAAGTGTCTCTGATGCAATGGGCCTCATAGTCAGGATGACAAATTTTACAGTACATAAGAAACAGGATAATAAACTTAATAAAGTGAGAAAAGTGATAAAGTCTCTAAAAGTGAGAGAGTCCTGGAACTTGGCTCAAACATATCCTCAAACCGTGCCAACTACGGGTAACTCAACTTGCAGAACACTGCCGGGTTGACACGCACATGAATGGAGTTGAGGGGGTTTTGTGAAATATTTTGTCATTGAAAAAATCTGGAAATTATAGAGAATTCACTGATATTCCTAACAATGTGAAAATTTTTAAGAAATAAAAGTGTCGTAGTTATCATGAAAATGGGATACACACACCTGGGGACATGAACATTTGTGATGTCTCGTGGTTTCAAATGCTGTAAATTTCTTCAAATTAATGTTTAAATCAGCTTCAATGTTCTTTACCCTGTAGCCGGGTAAAGCCCTCGACCATTAAACATTATAAAAAGGGTGATGTACAGTGTCAGTTATTTAAATTGTGAACTGATTTGTGCTTTCAGGCTAAAGTTTTTACATTCACACAAGGTGAAAATATAAACCATTTTAATTAAAACGTAATGTGAAAGCCAAGTCTAGATCATTGTTCCTCTTCAAATCACCCAGCTCAGAGTGTGAGCTTTTATTTATTCCACATCCGCAAACCAGGCGGACTTTTATTTTGTTTGTGTCGTAAAATTGAAGTGACGCGTTCCTTTACGGCACAGGCTCTCACCGAATTACTTCTGTGAGTAGTCGTGCATCCTTGAATCAATACGAATTCGTACTCCAGTAAAGGTAGGTTTTGCGTGAAATTATCTCAGACGCTTTATTATTTCATTCAGGAACGGAAAACTGAAGCCGCGGCAAATCGTTGATCAGTTAGCAGCTAACTTAGTTCTCATGTAAGGATAGCAGCATGTGCGCTACTGCTAAATCTATCAGCTCAGCTGCTTTTACGCGCTCAATCCTTCCTCGCTACTGTTTATCGTTCAGACCCCATTATTCACACCGTGTCACCGATCTTCGTAGATTAATAGCATCTGCTTTTTACAAAAATAAACTACGTCAAAAGGGAAAAGGATTGGTAACGTTACATATGTATGACTTAGTTAGCGGGGAGGCTTCTCATCATGGCCGCTTGTAAAATGCTGGAGGATGTCGTACACTACTACGGCCCTAGAGATGCAACTGCGCGCCATAGCAATGATCATAATGAACATTCGAAGCTATTTTTCGCGACAAAACAATAAAGAATTGATAGTTCCATTATGAACCGCAGGATTTTGACCTATAAGATTATTTTCGTAGTGCATTTCGATGTTTCTTGTTCGTCTGTCAAAAGAATACTCACCCACCAATGAGAAGCAGACTTTAGGTCATGAGTCCGGAACCGGCATCACCGACATTTTTTTTTTACTGTTATTATTGCTAAAAAGTAGACTGTATTGTCCATCCTTTGTTAGTATTATATCATTACATAAATGATTAATTTAGTGCCTAATATGTTGGTAATTTCTAGTGTTAAGACAGTTCTCAAATATAAGCGAGATCATATTTGGTAGATACATTTAGAAATGTTCTTAAATGGTGCCTTAAGTTATACTTTTTTTTTTAGGCAATGGCAAAGTTTCATGCACCTGTTATCCAGGACAATCCGTCAGGATGGGGTCCTTGTGCTGTTCCTGACAAATTTAAAGACATGCCCTACCAGCCTTTCAGTAAAGGAGACAGGCTGGGAAAGGTAAATTCTTGTTAATATTCACTGGCCAACCTTATTACTTTATGTTCTGAAATTTGGACTATCATAATTGTATTTATCAAAACTAATTTTATTCCCTAAGAGTTAATTGCAATTATTTTTGTATGAAGGTGGCTGACTGGACTGGTGCAACTTACCAGGATAAGAGATACACAAGTGAGTGTTTGCACATTCCTTTTTATTCACCCTCTGTAATTGCTACATGTGAGTAAAATGACCTTTCTTTTTTTGCTTAAGTCACTTATCAGTTGTTTTTCTTCTGTTCTGTGTAGATAAATACTCATCTCAGTTTGGAGGCGGCAGTCAGTATGCTTATTTCCATGAGGAGGATGAAACAAGCTTCCAGTTGGTGGATACTGCCAAGACTCAGAAGACCGCCTATCAGCGAAACCGTATGCGATTCGCTCAGGTAGAGCTGCTTTCTAAACATTAAAGTTTTTTCTCTCTTACACCAACCTCTCTCCAATCCTCTATGGCACTCTCTTTTCTAAGTCTTTGTTATTCTGTGCTTCTGTTCTACAGAGGAATCTTCGGAGAGACAAAGATCGCAGGACCCTTACTCAGTTCAACATGCAGACCCTGCCTAAGAGCGCCAAGCAAAAGGAAAGGTGAGTTCTGCTTACCCAGTAGGAAAACCACACTCAAAAAACTAGTCAACACACACTCAGCCTGATCTTTCTCTGAATAGGGACCGTATGCGCTTGCAGAAGAAATTTCAGAAGCAATTTGGTGTTCGGCAAAAGTGGGATCAGAAGTCTCAGGTATCAAATGCATCCTTTTCATCGCTTTTCATCTTTTCTTTGATCTCCAGCCACACAGCATTTCACCTCCACTTTAATTTTGTTTCGTTTCTGTCTTAGTTTTTTGCACTCCGTTACCATAATTACTACCATCATGTTTTACCATGATCTTTTATTTCATGAGTCATTTTTCTTTTTATTAATACCCTCAGTGAAATATCTTATCCATGTCTTTTTACATTTACTTAAAGTTGACATTAAATGGCATCTCTGTTTTGTAAATGCATGTTATTGGTCTTATTGTGAACAATTTAGCCAGGTACATTCCTTTCTTTTTGATCTCGTAATAAGGCTGGGTGATATGGCCAAAAAATTATCACAATAAAAAATTTCTTATCAGTCGATATCGATAATTATCATGATAGATGTTAAATCTTTTCAGTTTAAAGACAGTTTATTTGCTCCTGAGTAAAAGTTGTAGAAACCAGGCCGTTAATTGTGGTTTTATCCTCTGACTGTACTACTGTCAGAACATGAAAAACGCTTGCAAAACAGGTGAACATTTCACAAATGAATATTAGATATTTTGTCTCTTAGAAATACACATTTGACAGTAGCTTGAGTTGAGTGACAGTAGCTTGAGTAGATTACAGATGTAAATTTGTTTATTAACAAAAACAGTAACATCTTTAAAAAGTTAACAACAATTCAGGATAATACAAATACACAAAAACTGCTATAGCTTAATGACAAAAAATGATATTCCATTAATACATTAATGTCATTAATAATGCACACCCGAGGTGGTAATGCAGTCACGACACGAAGCAGAGTGGCCGTTACACCTCGGGTGTGCATTATTTTTCTAATAATTCAACGGCCTGGAGTCAATTATTCCTTACTTATATTATGTATTTCAAGACGTTTGTAAAGTTTTTATCATTAAAACGCTCTTGTATGTAGGACTAATTCCTTGCGCATCTAAACCCATGCTCCGTTGCTAATTCCAAAACGTAATTTTAGAGTTAGTAACGGAGGTTTGAGCCGCTGATAGCAGACTAATGCTGGGGACACACTTAACGACTTGAAACATTCTCTGACTGTGAATGCAGCAGATTTTAAACACCGCCGTGAACAGACGGAATGCACTGAAAACGCGTGAATGATATGATATGAGAGAGAGAGAGAAGCATGTGCGTCAATATTATTATTTATTTATTAATTCAATTTGTTTTAATTAATTCGTTCATTCTTTTTTTTCTATTAGTGACAGTAGACTAGACTAATAAATGAAACACAAAGCCCTTTTAACAAGTATAGGCCTATCAATAATTATTTATTTGTTATGTTATCTGCAATAATTACGAAAACCCGTGCAACAGGACTATCAATTTATTTAAATAATCAGTTTAATTTTCTATTGATTATATATAGGACTAAACTGCATGTTTCCATTGATTTTGAAGTTAGACATTGAAAATTGCAGATCGAGCGCATGGGGCTGCATGGTTTTTCTTATGAATTGTATCATATTTTCCGTTATTACAGTTGACTACGCAAAGTGATATGGAACTGTAATGTGGTCAAGACCTTCCTGGAACTACTTTAGCCGTGCGGTTCCCTGAAAATAATTGCACACCGTAGAACGTTCGTCAACCAATCAGATTTAAGCATTCAACGGCCCTGTAGTATACTAAAATGTAATATGAATATATCACATTTCTACTGGTTACAGTTTGTTACTACAGTAAATCCATGTTAAATGATTTGTGGATTGAAAAGCCTGACTGTATCGTTGCGGCACAATGTTTCTCTTGTTTTCCATGTCAGTGTTGTTGAGAATGTCAGTGCTGTTTTATCTGGCTTTAAACTAGTTTAAATCACGAGGCATTTAAATGTGTTTTTTATGTGAGAACTCTGCATAACTCTTTTTGCTTTACTCATTTGCTCTTAACTCATGCTGTGGTGTGTTTTGAGCAGAGCTGATAAATGGCTCGTGTGTTGTAGTTCAAACGAGCAGCTCTGTTTTTTTCCACTTTTGGTGCGTTTGCCATTTTAATGTTCTCATATGCAACAGAAATGGCAGCGCTTATCAGTTAGGCAAATTGGTATTGGCACCAGTGTGACAGTCTGCAACACGCATGTGTATTATTATTTGCAAAGTGCATGAACATTATATTAAACACTTATTAAACTTTTATTGAAATTGAGGGAAATTATATTGCGATAATTCTGTATCGTTTTTTTCTGCAGCCCTCCCTTTTAATGTTTAATCAAAATATCACAACTCGAAATTACAGGCTCCTCCTGTTATGTTTACGGTACTTCTCTAATCATTTAGTCTGCTTAAACTCTGCCGCTCCACAAT
Source organism: Phoxinus phoxinus (assembly GCF_949152265.1). NCBI lineage: Eukaryota > Metazoa > Chordata > Actinopteri > Cypriniformes > Leuciscidae > Phoxinus > Phoxinus phoxinus. The sequence goes on from NC_136876.1 coordinate 26,660,907, forward strand.
TGACTTCAAGCTGATACATTTTTGTGTGCAATATCCACATCTCAAAATCCAATCAACAACCGATAGATAGAAACAAGTCCCCTACATTTTTTTTTTATATATAATCCGTTTCACACGTCACAATACGGAAGAAAACCTCTGCCACTACATCCATTTCAGCATGACTTTAAAACAAACTGACTGTATTTGCATTTAATACCCCACCAAGATGGGCATTTTTAGTATTGAGTTTTAATATCAACTTAGTAGGAACATATCAGTTCTTTTCACTCTTCTATTTCTCAATTGCCTGAATATCGTTAAACATCTACCGTCACCTCAGGCCCAGCTCAAGCCCAGGGATTCCTCGGTGGAGGTGCGCAGTGACTGGGAGGTGAAGGAAGAGATGGACTTTCCCAGGCTCATGAAGATGAGATACATGGATGTGGCCGACCCTATCGACGTGTGAGCATTCTGACATCACTCATGCCATGGAGATTTCATACAAGTTTGTTGCTCTTGAGGGAGTCCTTCATTCTCATTCTTCTCTTTCTCAGTGAGTGCTGTGGAGCTCTTGAGTACTACGACAAGGCATTCGATCGCATCACCACACGCAATGAGAAACCACTCAAGAGCATCAAGAGGATCTTTCACACCGTTACCACCACTGATGACCCTGTGATCCGCAAGGTACTACGAAGCACACTTACACTCGCCCACTTTCGTTTGTCATTGCTGCTGGTGTCTGACCACTTTATTGATGTCTGTCTTTTCTAGTATAAATGGTATTGCTAATTGAGCTTTTTCTGAACACAACTCATCCACAGCTGGCAAAGACCCAGGGCAATGTGTTTGCCACCGATGCCATCCTGGCAACTCTGATGTGCTGCACACGCTCAGTCAACTCCTGGGATATTATCGTTCAACGTGTGGGCAACAAGCTCTTTTTTGACAAGAGAGACAACTCTGATTTTGGTAAGCGTGCGCTTCAGTTGAGTGCTGCTCATTTTAATGGCTGTCAAAAGGCTGTTAGTGTCTTGATTCTGGCCATATTCTGGTTTAACTCTAGGGATTATTATAAATTTGCACTTGTCTTGATATGCAGGGCTCAACAATAAGGATTGCCCCAGGGTCAGTGTGAGTGCCAGCTAGTATTGCATTAATTTTCAGGAAAACAAACTACTATAGAACAAAGACAAATAGGCCTACCTGAAACTTCAAGCGCTAGAAATCAGAATCAAATATATATAGACAAAAACAGTGCATAGTCTTCAGTGTAAATTAAATGTGCATTTATTATTAAAGTTACAAAAGTGATTCAGTCAAGAGAAGTGAAACTTTCTCTTTTGTTGTTTTTATTAACGACAGACGGTAGCAGGTTTATTAGGCTGCGGTCACATTAAGAGCTGCACGGATCCAATATACTAAAGCCCAATTTATACTTCTGCGTCGAACTTACGCCGTAGCTACGTCGTAGGCTGTGTTTAGCGCGCACACCCTTCGGCGTACCCTGGCGTGCACCTCTCCAAAAATGTAACAACGCGGCAATTCTGCGCAGACGGAAGCGCTGTGATTGGTCTGCTAGAACCCCTCCCTCGGGTTTCACATGCTCCCTCTGCATGAGTAATTGCGCGTCAACGTGGACAACGACACAGAGGTATAAATTCAAACCAACACGTTGCCTACAGTGCTGAGACTGAGGTCCGACGCATGTATAAATCAGCTTTAAGGGCCTGTTTGCACCTGGTCACTTCATGCGTTTTTACTGATCAGGTAGCTATCTGATTTTTTTAAACGGTTCCATTTACACATGGCCACATAAATGTGTCTCCGCAAAACAAATATAAGTTCGATCCTCAATTCTTCATTTCACGTCAACGAAAGCAACAGATATGAGCTGCATTTTATTTATCATCAGCTAATTTCAAGAACAAAGACAGCAATAGGAGAGAGAGCAGCATCAGCACTGGTAAGATAACTTAGTCTCACTACTTTTAATGAAGATGATTGTTTTTTAGCGTCGATGACACCAAACTTAGTTTCATTTACGTTAGTTTGTGCATTGGCTTGCTGAGGAGATACTGCTCATCTGCGGCGACGTGTTGCAGTAGCGCCGTCATATCTGGCTATAACATGTCATATAACCTATAACTCTCACACATTAATTTTTTTAACATTTTGGAAGGAGTAAAATTTGACTTCAACCAGATGCATTTACACTTGTTCAGTTTTGTCTGGAATGCATCTCAGACCACCTCCTGAAGTGATTTAAACGATTGGATTTCAATCTGGCTCGAAAGCATTTCTGAGGGCATTTACACCTGGTCTTTTCATGATCTGATAGCGATCAGAGAAAACGCATGAAGTGACCAGGTGTAAACGGGCCCTAATTCACATACGTTATCTTTTTCAACTGTTTATACGTTCACTTAAGACATAAATTACTGTTTACGAGGATGCTTGCAAAGACAGACAGTTTGACAGACACATAAGTATGTGTATTTAACCTTTAAAGGCCAATTAGGCAGCAAAAAGAACTTCAGTAATCTTACGCTCAGTGAGCAGCGGCTTCATGTGCTCGCGTCTCTCAGACAGCACTCAGAAACAGCGTGCGCATATAGCGAAATGAGTTCTCTTTCGCTGCTTATTGTGCTTCAACGGTTTAAAATCACTCGTTTTTAAACCGCAATGCTTGAAAACGCATGCAAACGGTGAGCTTTCGTGACAGTGCAGTACAGCAACGTCAGATGAGCGTAACCGCAGTAGAGAAAATAGTGCGAAGACTAGGGGTGGGTGATTTTGGACTCAATCATTACAAACATTTTATAAATCACTTAATGTCATCTTCATGTTTTTAAATTATAACTGATATGGTTGCAGCATATGTTAATCTGCACACGCACAAAAAAAACCTGGAAATTAGTGTTTTTAATAGACTATTTAAAATGTATTAACTCAACGTTTAATGAAACAATTATTTATCTCTAACATACCAAAATGTTGTTAAAATTAAATTAAAAAAAATATTTTTTTATTTTTAACAACATTTTTATAAATGGCAAATTTTTTTTTTTTCAGTTGGGCCATTGAAAATATTGTTAATAAACTGTTAAGCCCTGATATAGTTATTTGTGTTTTTGCTGCATACAGTAATAAATGTGAAGTTTTAAAGCTTAAACTCATTCTTCCTTGTAGACCTGCTTACTGTGAGTGAGACTGCGAATGAGCCGCCTCAGGACGAGGGCAGTTCCCTCAATTCCCCCCGAAACCTGGCTATGGAGGCCACCTACATCAACCACAACTTCAGCCAGCAGTGTCTTAGAATGGTATGCTTGTGTTTTTCCACAGTAAACCGGCCATTAACATGATACGTTAACATCCATATTCTGTTTCAGACAAAGACATTTGTATTGAATGCATTTTTGTTGCTTTGATGTCAGGGAGGAGAGAGGTACAAGTTCCCCAATTCTAACCCATTTGTTGAGGAGGACACGGAGAAGAGTGAGGTGGCATCTGTTGCCTACAGGTATGTGCAGACCTCTGCAAATAAAATGTGTGTGAGTGCGTAATATTATTATTATTAAAAAAAAGTTTTTACTATTTAAGTCTTTGTTCAGACAGGTGAGGCAGCAAAACACTTTTCCCTTTTTTTTCTTATTTCCATATGTGGATTTAAATCAGATTTGATTGGAAATGTATTTCATTCTGATCAGTAACATTGAATTGTTTTCTTAAAATTGACTCGTTCACTCTTTTTTTGATACAGTATATTCATGGTGTTTGAGTCAAAAAACAAATCATATTTTAGTGCTGTTTGAGCAAAACCTAAGAATGAAGAATACATGTATTATAAGGGACATTACAAAATAGTGACCTTGCCTGACTGACTCTTAGGTACCGGAGGTGGAAGCTGGGGGATGACATTGACCTCATGGTCCGCTGTGAGCATGATGGAGTGATGACCGGAGCAAACGGAGAAGTCTCTTTCATCAATGTCAAGACCCTGAATGAGTGGGACTCCCGAGTAAGAAACAAAAAGAGAGATGGATAATTGCATTTGGCCATTTCAGAGATACAGGTGATATAATTCTTTGCTCTGTACAGTACTGCAATGGAGTGGACTGGAGACAGAAACTGGATTCCCAGAGGGGAGCGGTCCTGGCCACTGAGCTGAAGAACAACAGCTACAAATTGGCCCGTTGGACCTGCTGTGCTATTCTTGCAGGATCTGAGTACCTCAAATTAGGGTGAGTACAATACCACCATCACTACATTATGTGTTGTTATTTTGATTTCTTATATTGAGTCTTTTCCTGTCTGATTTCTCAATACATGTCCTTTTCTCTTTAGGTACGTCTCCCGTTATCATGTCAAGGACTCTTCTAGGCATGTCGTCCTTGGCACACAGCAGTTCAAGCCCAACGAGTTTGCCAGCCAAATTAACCTGAGCATGGAGAATGCTTGGGGCATCCTGCGCTGTGTGATCGACATCTGTCGCAAGCTGGAGGAGGGCAAATACCTCATCCTCAAAGACCCGAATAAGGTGAAGTGAAAGATGTTGCATTGCAGAATCGAGATATTTGACATCCTAAAGCACAGCAAGAAGCTCCAAATTTCTATCAAACATTCTTTGTTATAAACGTATCTTGAGTAGAAATTAAATGTACTGTTTTACACACCTGGTGTTCATTTGAGCTGTAATGATGTGCCTGTAGGAATCACCTTTGCAACTTCAAAGTATTTCTATGCCATAATCTACTTTATTATGAATGCATAACTCTTTTTTTTGTGTGTTCCTTAACAGCAAGTAATTAGGGTGTACAGCCTGCCTGATGGAACCTTCAGCTCGGATGAAGACGAAGAGGAGGAGGATGAGGACGAGGAAGAAGATGAAGAGGGTGAGGATAGCTGATTGTTTGTCACTTCAATGTTTATCCGGTTACCTTTTGTTTCTTAAACATTTTTTTATTTCTTCCAACAGATGAAGACAATTAAGGCGTCATTAACTACCACAGCTGCCAGCATTATGCGTTTCAATGCTGTAAGAGCTGAATAAAGATAGTTGAATATTCATGTACTGTGGTGATGTCTGTCTGTTTAAAAATGAGCGTGCTCAGCTTGGGATGCCTTTGCAAGTTTGATTATTATTATAGATTAGGTTCTGGAGCTTTAGGGCAATCCAAATGGCCTTTTTTTTTTTTTTAAAGAAATGATTCTGAAAAATCTTGCCATTTAATCTTATTTGTTAAAACATGGTGCTATTAATGCCGAGGCCATGGGTTTGATTCCCAGGGAATAAACATACCTTGAAGTGCCTATGAAGTAAAATGCATAAATGTAAATGAATGGTCTGACATTAAGTTCTGCAGGTAACACTGTAATTAAATATAGCTGCTAAATGGTTTGTTTCTGGCCCTAAAATTAACTAAAACCACACTGTTGATGCTTAATGGTTTTAAATTGACGAGTCATAAAAACAATAAATGCTATATTTATTGATAAGGGGGGTATAAGAAATAGTAAAGGCATAGATCTTAATAAAGTTAAACCTTGAACCTTGCTGTATTGAATTTTTAAAATTAAGTTTTCTTGAAAGAAAGAACAGTAATTTTGTGAAATATTGTTACAATTTAACAAATTAGTTTAAAGTGCAATTTATTCCTGTGATGGCAAAGCTGAATTTTCAGCATCATCACTCCAGTCTTCAGTGTCACATGATCCTTTAGAAATCATTATAATATGATTTGCTGCTCAAGAAACTTTACTTATTATCGGTATTGAAAACTGCTTAATATTTTTGTGAAAATTGTGATGAATTTTTCCAGGATTCTATGATGAATAGAAAGTTTGAAAGAACAGCATTTATTTGAAATATAAATCTTCAAGGTTTAACTTTAAGATCACTTGTGGGCAATTTGGATGCAGTGTAGTAGACATACTTAAAATACACACCACCATATAAAACAAGACCAATAAAAGAAATAAGAACACACAGCAGTAAATATAAATCTAAAATACTAATATTTACCCTTCAGAGTATGCTGTCATTTTAAATATATTTAATGTGTTCTTGCTAAATAAGAGTATTAATTTCTTTAAAAAGAATCTAGTGTATAAACCACTTTGGGGTGCATAGCCAATGGGGCTCTTCAGAAACCCTGATGGTTTGTTTGGAAGCTTTTAGGATTTGAAATAGTATTAAATCGTGTTTGATTTCCACTGGGAGAAAAAAAAACAATTGTTCTGTTTCTTGTGACTAGTTTCAATTTGTCTTGGTGTCCAAGTCCCAGATGAAGCGCAGTTTTCCATCCTTTCTTTGAAGATCTGGTTACACATCTCCTTTTGTGACACAGTGAATGTGTTCTTCCAATCTCCAACAGTACCTGAAACCGCAAAACAAATATAACAACAGAATAAGTGAAGAAGGATACAGCTTGTTTACACATTCAACGATTGTGATCTTTGAACATTGACCTCTGTGCATGAATTGGGGCTTAAGTAATAGATCTTGTGGGAAGAATTCATAGTTTGCCTTTGGGTCCTGCTTCATGTTTTTAAAACTGGCCATCTCCACAATACGTGCGATAGCATTATCATCCAGATTTTGTCCCAAGAACATGCTGATTTTTCTCCACTGCTGTCCTGAACGTGGAGCCAAATGCATCAGTATCAAATTAAATCTTAAACAATCTGTATTAAAGAGCATTCTGCAAATACTATGAGATCATGAGTCAGGAAAAGGATGTCGTACTGCCCTCTCTCGGATGTGATCAAACCAAGATAAACTGCCAGCTAAATCACGAGGTAAGAATTTATATTTCTCTTGCACCTTACACCTACCTTTTGTGTCACATTAGGATCGATGAGGCAGAAGCCTGAACTTTAGAAGCCAATATCCAAACAATTTTTTATAAAACTGTGCTGTTAGTCTAACTGTTTCCTGTTAGATACTGCTGGTGAAAGTCTTCTAAGGTCTTGGGAGTCTCAACTTTGGCCCAGATGTGGGAAAAGAGGAAATATGACCACATTTGTCTTTTACATTTCTAATCACATATATGATCTGTCATTTAAAAGACATGAGGAGCAATGAAGCTTAACCAAACTATTTTTTTTTCTAACATTTGATTGTATAACCAAACATGTGGCTTACATAAACGCAGGAATAGTCAGGTCTGCCTTCACGGTACTCTTACCATGGCATCTTCTCAAGAATTTTGGGAAATTTTTTTGTCTGTTGTGTCCTCACAAATTTATGTTATGATGTTCTGTGTCCATATTGTAAGCCTACATGCAAAAAAAATGGTTCAGTAAACAACCAAATAATTCCAACACAAAACTTTAGCAAATTTAGCAGACCGGGCGACCAGTTGTCATTCAAGTTCCTGAAGGAGTTTGTCATGTGCAATAGTGACCGTTTTGATCCCACTTTATATTAAGTGGCTTTAAGTACTATGTACTTACATCGAAAAATAAGTACAATGTACTTATTGTGTTCATGTTTTATTGTAAAACACTTTTGCTGCTATTGCGGTGTGATACGGGTAAGGTTAGGGACAGGTGTGGTGGTATGGTTAAGTTTAAGGGTGGGTTAAGGGAAGGGTCAACAGTGTAATTACAAATGTAATTACATACATTAATTACAGCTGTAATTACATGCAGGTATTTTAAAAATATAAGTACAATGTAAAAACATGTATGTACACAATAAGTCCATTGTATTAAATTATTAATTTCAATGTAAGTACATAGTACTTAAAGCCACTTAATATAAAGTGGGACCAAAGTGGTCATCTATTTTATTTATTTATTTTCATAATGTGTTGTCATTAGAAAGGGGAGAACAAATGGAATTACAAATGTGGTGATAGAGCATATTCTTAGTACTTAAACAGCATAAATGTTCAGTAACAACAGGCTTGGTCTTAGTTTGTACTTTGGACAGTAAAAGAGGTTGTAAACAGCCTGATCAGAACTGACGCAGGATTGCACTGATAATGTACAGAGAAAACAACATTTAGATAAGAGGACAGATGAAATGTGTCACAGTCCAATCTTATTCTGCTGTAACAGACAATCATGTAATCAGGAAATAATGATTTAATTTTTTTATAGAGACATTTGACTGAACAGACTGGAAGAGAATGGATGAGATAGAAGTAACACACAGTTATGGTCAGTAAACTCTACAAGTTATTGCATAGTAATGAATTAAACTATAGTTTTGTTGTAAGACTATCCACAGAAGAAAAGAAAAAAAATTACCATGCTTTGTTCAATGTAGCCTTTTTTTTTTATAGTGCATATAATGTCTTAGAAAATAGACTTTAACTGTCACAGATAAAAATACTAGTTAGACTATTTCATTTTACTGATACCAATTTGACTACATTTTCAAGACATGTATTTGTCAAATACAGATGTTGATTTTTCAGTGACAGCTAGCAGTACAGTAACCGTAATAATAGTCAAAAAGATTTGTCTAACTGCTATCAAATTTACTTAACAGCTTTGAAGTCAGTCATCGCAGTGAAATAAGGCCAAAGTTACATTCATTAGATGTTTGGTCAACATAGGTAGACCTAGTATGTGATATGTGTAACACTTAATGAAATAGACCTCTATTAAACCTCTAAATCGATAAGTCATGTACCAAATAAAAACTTAATGAAGCAGTTAGTGTCTTCAGACCTGGTGTGTGATCATTATACAATATTATTATCGAGGGAGCAATAATTTTAATAGACATAGCAGCTGATATTCACACAGCCTTTTTATTACTGTCTTTATTGCTATGATTAAAACCAAGCAACACAAAAAGTAACTTTATGGTAAATGAAACCAGTCGTATGGGAGGTGGGAGAAGATTATTTATGCGTACTATTTCCTAAAATAGCTACAGTGGCTTTAATATTACATTGTCATTATTGTAAAATATTAATATTACATGACATTGTCATTATTGTAAACTAAACCTGACAACAAATATAAATATGTGGGAATTAAATATTGATTTGAGTTCAAATTATCTTAAGGCTTCCATTAAGAAAAAATAGCCCATTGCAATATATTAAATTATCCTGGTATAAGACAAACACTGCAACTATATTATAATAATATTAATACTGAAATCCTCTGAGGTCATCACAATCGATAATAGAGATGCAAGATGGCATCAGTTCGATTTGTATGAAATGAGAGAGCGAGTTTGCAATGTGATAGGAGAGACATCAAAGTAGCACCAGTTTCAATTATACCCAAGTGATCATATTGCCAAGGACAATATACGGATATTAAGAAATATCTGACCTTTAAATGAACTGTAATCAAGTATTCTACACTCAAAAGATTTATGTATTTTAATTACATATAAAAAAATTCCATCCATTAGGATTGCATCGTTTCAACATAAACAAACTAATACATTTAATGTGGTGCATATTTGCCAGTCATACATAATTGAAACGGGTGACTGGTCAGATTTCTGTAATAATTACTATTAAACTGAATGGGTTCTAAATACCCAGTAGCCAGGTTTATATGTATCATCAATAAATCTAATTTGTCTAAATCTCACATTTAATTGAACATTGCTAGTTTTAACAGTTAGCCATTCTCATACTTTTTATTTGTAAATTAACTTTTTAATTTCAAAATGAACATATGTATGATGATTCTAAGCAATTTGAATAAATGGATAAAATAAAATAGATGCAAATAGTTAAGTTATGCCATGATGTTTTTGAGTGACTCTTATTTCTTACCTATTTCAACTGATAACTAACAAATACGCATCACATTAGTTTATTAGTTTATGTTAAAACTGTAATCCAAATGGATAGAAATGTTATATGCAATCAAGTATACATAAATAATAAATGTAGGTCTATGGTGGTGTAAATAAATCAAATAGCCTGTTTTGTGTAGCCTATATCTTTTTCTTTTTTTCACAGAAGAAGGGATTCATCTTTCTGACTCTCCCAATCTGAGATTGGTCCTGGTTGGAGTGACAGAAGCTGGGAAAAGTGCTGTTGGTAATGCCATTCTGGGCAAGAAAGTCTTTGATGAGGTTGGGGTAAAGACTCGAGTGAGTTTCCCGTGTCAGGGTCTGGTGAGAGGACAGCAGGTGCTTGTTGTTGACACCCCGGGTTGGGAATGGTTCAACGCCAATGGCTCCTCTGCATCAGTGTGGACGGTGAAGAAGGAGATAATGAGGAGTATGAGTCTGTGCCAGCCTGGTGCCCATGCCCTTCTGCTGGTGGTACCACTGTCATTCTCGTTCTCCCAGCGTGAGTGCCGTGCCGTGGAGGAACACGTTGAGCTGTTTGGTCCAGAAGCCTGGAGTTGCAGTTTGGTGCTCTTCACAGTCTTAGACAGAAAACAGTTACGTGGTTCCACCCTAAAGCAAGAAGTGAAGTTGAACGTGGAGCTACACAGGCTGGTTGAGAAATGTGGAGGACGTTTTCATGCTCTGTACAGCAATCTCAAAGAAGGTGAGAACCAGGTGGCTGAACTTCTGGCCAAGATCACGAAAATGATGGCTACCAATGGAGGGAATATGCTTTACAGTGAGAAGGTGTTGGAACAGGCCAGAGAAATGGAGAAAGAAGAGGAGAGAAGATTGGATGAAGAGCGAAAGAAGAGGCAAGAGAACATAGAGAAAGTGAGAGAGGCATTGAAGGCAAAGGAGTTAAGAAGGTCGAGAAGGAGAACAGACCAACAGATATTGGACGGTAAGACAATATTCTTAAAATATTATTAATCTTCTTGATTGTTTAAAAAAAAAAGGAAAAGATGGTTTTATTTGTGAAAAACTGTACTCAAGTTAAATGAGGATAAAAACCTCAAATATGTCTATATTTTATTATTTATACTTTTATATTTTAGCTTGGTAATTATTGTTCTTTTTTAGATTATTAATATTTCAATGCTTTCAAAAAATACAGATAGATAGATCTGTTAACTACTGTGTGCTGCTTGAAAACGCTAGCTGTTGATTTTGTTTAGATTCGTTTGGAATAATTTTCATTGGTGAAGTAAAAACAGACAAAGTAACTGAATATTATATAAAATGTGAATAACAAGTTTAGAAAAAATCAAGCGTAGCTTTAGTTCTGGCTGGTCACGTTAGTCAAGCTCGCATCAGCTGATCCAGATCTACCTATAGGAATACAACGCCTATCACTGAATACAGATATAAGCTCCTTCAGTATTATTAGCAGCTATCGTGTTTCTCAGGAGCGAATTACCCTCCTCCATCCCCAGCTCCTCCTCTCATCCAGTCTGGATTTGGCATTCTGATTCGCCTTGAATTATTTGCAATTATTTGCATTATTTGCATACATTCGGTTCTGTTCTGTTTACCCCAAGGGGGGTATTGCTGCTCTCCCTGCTCTTATCCATGATAGGCTGCATGGATGCGCAGGGAGTTCTCACCTAGAACGGAACCATGCCGCCAATCCAAACTGTATGCTAATTGTCAATCATATAATATTTGTCTATAGTGGTCCTGACAGAACTCTCTGATTAACTGCGGCTTCATGTCTACAGCCAAATCACGAACAGCAGCACTCTTGCTCGTGTCAAAGTCAATACGCTTAGGATATTTTTCTTGTTTTCTACAGATGAGGAACAGAAAGCCTCAACTAGATACAATAATTACAATGACCTGCCTATCAGTGGCAGAAGTAACTTTCTTCAGAGCTGCAAACAACAATGAACGATGAAAAGGACCCCAGGATAAAACAGTCATATCCACCCCTGCAACTTCCACAACTCACCACCAGAAGCCAGGCCATCATCATTTCTCATCTGTAGTACCTGATCCAGACACTACAGAGTTGACCTGTAACATCCAAAGAAACTTACAAATGAGGAACACAAAGCATGCTTAGGCACTTTATTTACATAATTATTGTTAATGATTTACAATATTAAAGCTCATGATACATTGTTGTAATGTTTTGCATTCAAACATTTCCTTTTTGTGAAAATGCTCTGTCATTGTAACAAAATATATCATGACATTTTTAACATTTTTAAAAGTGTACAAATAGTAGGACTTCCGCAATGTTCTGCTTTGCTTTTGCCAGTCAAATCAATTCAAATTGTACAATTGTGTCGTGCTAAATTAAACCAGGGGTTTTCTGTGACTTTTTAGAAGTAAAACTGTTTGTCATTAAAATTTATTTAAATTTCCTTTAATATGCAAAAAGTTGTTATTTTCTTCTTTTCATGCTTGTCTTTGACTAAATGCTTTGGCCAGAATTTCTGTAAAAATGCTAAAAGTGCTACATAGTTTTCAATCCTCTGCTATAATCATTTTGCATATTTCAGAATTTCCTTTTATGCTTATACACTAATTTTATAATATCACTTGATCTGTCAGTGTTTAACTGAAGCACTTGAAACTCTCACACCCTAAGAGCAAATAACACGTAGTATGATAAACAGCAGATGCTTTCACGGTAATAAACAAATAAGATGTAACCAGACCACTTATCCATAATAAAAACAGTCCATTATGATTCATAAGGCATTGACACAAAAGACACACACATAAGTGCAATTACCTTTTTTAATAAAATATGTGATAGTTGACAGTGTAAATCATATGTACACAAAGTTTTTCAGCTCAGACTTCCACCAGTATGCAAGGATTTTTAACTCCCCAAACATTCATTCAAAACATTCATTTGCCATGTGCTATAAATCAAGAAGATCTCAGTAATGCTTTTATTTAACAAACATGAACTATCAACAAACCAGAAAGCTTTGGGAAAAAAACATGTATTATTAAGTTGATAAATTGATTAATGTTCGAGGACAGCAGGTCTAACTGTTGGTCTAAATGAATGCTCATCTCAGCTCTTCTCAAAATTGAAACATACTTTTTAAAGCTTTTTAAGGAAGAAAAAGTTGCTCCAACACTTCCTGACTCTTTCTAAACCTCCAAATTCCTATGCATAAGGAATCATGGGTCTTCTGCCAGGCCTCCAGTTCAGATTTCCATAGAGCTGCTCTGGAGCGGATGAGCAGAGAGGCCTCGCTCTTGCTCCCTTTGGCCAGACTTATACTGTCTTTGCAAATAAAAATGATATCTAAGCCGATAAAGAGGGCATTTAGGGTGATGAATCCAGCTCTAGCAGACTTTGAGAGAGCTAGTGGCGTCCCTTTTGCCAGCTGGCCAATGTCGGGAAGGTCTGCTGCCAGTTGGGGAATGCTACGAGCACTTTGTGCCTCCTGGAGCCCGACCTTTGTTGCAGTCGCAATCACCTCCTCAGTTTTGAGTACTTTAACAGCTGAAGCTGTATCTACCAGAACATCAATACCTTTGGCCACTCCTCCAGCACAAGCTACCAACTTTCCTGCTTTAAGCATATCCACAACATTGAGTTCCTCCATACGCTCCTCACTACAGGCCCGCTCCAAACAGTCTAAAATTTTCCCCACATCATCCATGTATCTCTGAAAAATGTTCTGTGCATTTTTCCCATGGTGACAGTTGACTGCTGCTTCAGTGATGCCTGTGACTAAACTATTGACCCCACTGGTCACCCCCAGACCGACACCTGTCAGAGTGAGAGCCAATGACACTCCTGCAGTGACAGGGGCAAGAGCAAGACCAACAATGGACAAAACACCCCCTGCTATCCCAACCGAACTTCCAGCCACAGTGGAGATACTGGCCCCCATCTTCATCTTGTCCAGCTGAACTGCATTCTCCTCTAGGTCTGACAGGAACTTCTCCATTCTAGAGCGACACTTACTGAATAAACCAATGAAGTGCAGAGCGTGGTCTTGAAAAATGAAGGTCAGCTTTGTGTTCTGGTCCATCCTAGACATTAATAGGAAAAAATACAGTTTACAGCCACATTTCACGATACGTACTACCGGCACATCTGGGAACTGAACTCTGAATTTTCCCTTTTTAGGGGAAAATAAACTAGACTTCCCATAGACTTCAATACAAAATAGCGGTACAAAACAACGTTCGTACACAGCCGGCAGGCATGAATAACTTAAGATATCACTAAGATTAAACATGTCAAGTAATTATGTCCACCCTGCCTGCCATAAAGCGTGAAAGATACATCCACAAACTTAATTTGGTCAATTTAAAAACATGTCCCTTCATTCTCCCAGGGTCAAATTGGTGTAACAACCCCATCCAGTGGCCAGAGATGTCTGGACATTTACTCGTACCTCATCGAGTCATAAGCCAGTGAATGATTTTACTTCGTTTTTGAAAGTAAACGTATTTAAATGTATATATTATGTCTTTATATTTAGAGTACTGAGTGCACTTTCTGTCCAGCCATACAACTAGCCTGACTTAAGGAACCGTATGTAAGATTGTGGCCAAAACTGGTACTGAAATCACTTTCAAAATACTGTAGAGCGGTGTATCCCCTCCCCCTCCCCCCTGACTCGAGGTTGCCAGATAGGCTGCAGGATCCAGCAGGAACGTAGGCTGCTACAAGGAGCTTCCAATGGCAAGACTAGAGCAGAGCTGGCAATCCGGATGCCGAAACACTACTGACTTCGTGATTGGTTGATAGGTGGAGGGTGGCGCATCAGGCCAAAACACAACATGACAACATCAACATCAGTTGAGGGCTGCAACTTCACTTTTAAATGACAATATCCTGGCCGGACTACTGTTGTATATCAAAATACAGGTGATGGTTTTCCTGCTGGACATCACTGCCTGACGCACCTCCTCCAGTGCCTTTTGAACTGGTGTGCCGTGACACCTCACTGAACACTTCCGTGGGCCTGAACGGGTCATCAGCTGGGGACCACCACTCATCGACGTTTCGCTCCTTTAACCCCAGTACGCCTCGTGGTGGCGGAGCGATGGCAGGGATCTCTCCCTGCCACCCCCTGCTGACGCCCTAGGTGTTTGCCCCCCAACTCTTCTCCTTCCTCCTTAGCCACAGCCAGAAGCTGCCTTTCTCTGCCTCCTCTGCCAACTCTCTCATGGCTTTCCGATGCCTCGCTCCTGTGCATCCCATGTCGCGGAGTAGGCGAGCGGATGAGGAACCTACAAAGCCCCTACATCCCACTTCCACAGGGCAGATAACGGCTTTCCAGCCCGCCTCCCTGCTCTCTGCCGCCAGATCTGAGTACTTGGCTCGCTTCCGCTCATACGCAGCCTCCACACCTCCCTCCCATGGTACAGTGAGTTCCACAAGGAGGACGGTCTTGCACGCCTCTGACCACATAACGAGGTCTGGCCGCAGGGATGTTTCCACTATCTCCCTGGGGAACTGGAGCTGCTTTCCCAAGTCGACCCTCATGGTCCACTGATTTCCCGGTGAAAGGAGCCTTGCTATATCTCTCTGGCGGGAGGGTCTGACACTCTCTCCAGCCCTCGCGAATTGGATGGAATGTCGTCCTCGAGCGGAAGGTCTGCTGTTCGCCTCCTTTCTGCATGACTCTAAAACCTCTGCCAGCTTCTTCAGTACTTGGTCATGTCGCCACCTGTAGCGGCCTTGGGACAATGCTGTCGTGCAGCCCGACAGGATGTGCTGGAGGCTTGTGTTGCTGGTATTACAAAGGGAACAGGTCTCTTCGGCACCAAACCATTGGTGGAGGTTTCGGGGACAAGGCAAGGTGTCATAGGTTGCTCTGATCAGGAAGCTGAGCCTAGCTTGGGGGATCTTCCATAGGTCGGACCATGACATGGACCTGTCAGTGAGACCTTCCCATGCCGTCCAACGTCCTTGCTGGCCCTGGGACACCGCTTTGATGTTAAGGCGTTCATACTCAGCTCTTGCCACTTCCGCCACCACCAAGGCTTTTCGGTCTTCTTTGGAAGCCTTTGACCAGAACAAGGGATTATCGCCCCTCCCAAGGCCTGCCCGACCCTCCTGAACTCTGCCGACCACCTCGCGGTGCTTCAGCCTGCCGATTGCCATGTCGACCTCTTCTTGGGCTTTCCACTTTCTTCCCGTTTTTATCTGGGTGCCCGCTGCTTTCACCAGCTGGTCAGTGGATTCCCTCAGCTCCAGCACCAACCGAGCCTTCTCTTGCTTGTACCCCACACTGATGGATCGCAGTGGTAGTTGTAGCGTGTTCCTCCCGAAGAGGCCTACTTCTGAGAAGCATCTTGGTAGTCCCAGCCACTTCCTGATGAACGAGTTTGCCAGCCCGTCCATCTTGTTTACCACTGATGAGGGGATTTCGCTCATCTTCAGTGGCCACATCACCCTTTGGTACAGTACTGCCTGGTAACACCAAACTTTGAACTTTCCAGGGAGTTGGCTTTGGTTGATCTTGGCCAGGCCATCTGCGAGCTGCTTCCTCACCGTCTCCCCCATCTGCCTGTCTGAGAGCTCTGCTGTGTAGGTACGACCCAGGCTACGAACCGGTTGATCTGCCAGCAATGGGATATTCTCACCACCTGCGACAAAGATGGTGTTGTCATTTCTGACTCCTTTCTTGATCGACAAACTGCGTGACTTGGATGGTTTGATCTTCATCCTCGCCCAGCCCACAAGCTCGTCGATCCTCTTCAGCAGCCTTGTTGTACAAGCTGCTGTCCGGAGTATGGTGGTGATATCATCCATGTAACCTCTAACTGCTGGTAGCCTTTGTCCTGACGGCAGTTTCACTCCTCCGACCATCTTCCTAGCCCCTATGAGGATGATCTCAAAGGCTGTGACGAACAAGATGGGTGAGATTGAGCATCCCATGGCAATGCCTACTTCCAGCTGTTGCCAGCCTGTTGTGAAGTCCTGGTGGGTGCAGCACGTCTGGAGGTCTCCAAAGTACTTGGCCACCAGGGCTCTTATACAGATTGGGACATGGAAGAAGTCCAAGGCGAACTCGATGAGTTGGTGAGGGACTGACCCGTATGCGTTAGCAAGGTCGAGCCACACTACGTGCAGGTCTCCTCTCTCTCTTTTCGCCCTTTGGATCTGCTCCCATATTACTGCAGAGTGTTCCACACACCCTGGGAAGCCTGGCACACCTGCCTTCTGGCAGCTGGTATCAATGTACCCGTTTCCTGTGAGGTAGCTTGTCAACCTCCTGGCCAGGATGGAGAAGAAGATCTTCCCTTCGATATTCAGGAGGGCGATACTCCTAAACTGGCCGATCATTCTGGAGTTCTGCTCCTTTGGGATGAAAACTGTGACAGCTCTCTGCCACTCTGACGGGATGACTTGGTTTTTCCAGGCCACTCTCAGCAGCTTCCAGAGGTGTCTCAAGACCCCTGGGCAGTACTTGTACAGCTTGTATGGTATCCCGTTCGGGCCTGGGGCTGAGGCTGATCTTGCCTTCCGGACCACCTCTGTTACCTCGCTGAGTTTGGGGAGGGCAGCATCAAAGAGGGAGGTCGGAGGAGCTGGGCGAGGCACATACCCAGGGGATCCCAGCGGAGTTGACTTTGCTGGGTCACTGTACTGCTCCTTTATATAGCTCTCCAGCTCAGACTTGGTGATCTCAAGCTTTCCGCTTCTCTTATCCTCTAGC
Organism: Phoxinus phoxinus; assembly: GCF_949152265.1. Classification (NCBI taxonomy): domain Eukaryota; kingdom Metazoa; phylum Chordata; class Actinopteri; order Cypriniformes; family Leuciscidae; genus Phoxinus; species Phoxinus phoxinus. The sequence continues at coordinate 26,678,364 of NC_136876.1, forward strand.
AGCTGTCTGGCATGCTTAAAGGGATTTTTAAAGAAGTTACTCCTCTCTTTCTCCTTCCGCCTTCTGCGCTTACGGATGCGCTCTGCCCTCCGTAGGCCGGCAAGCTCTTTTCTCACCTCGTCCCACAGTAGTTTCAGGCCCTCCTTCTCCTCTCTGCATGCCTTTCTCCACTGTTTTCGGAGTTGACGCCGCCTCTTCACCAACTGCTCGATCTCCCTCTCCCTCCTCCCCTTCTGTACTGGGCAAGCTCTCCGCTTTCCAGCAGTTACTCCGAATATGCCTATGCATTCATCATACAGGATGTCTCCGATACGGTTCAGCTTGGTTTCCACCTGGCCACGCAATGAGTACTCTAGGATAAGGCTGAGGTCCTTGTCCAGCTTCTGCCAGACCGCACTTTCGTTGGCTTTTGGCCATTTGACCATCTGCCTCCTTCCGGGTTCTTTTGTCTCTGTCCTATGGCTTTGCTCGCGGTTGTTGGGGTTGCTTTGTGTTCTGTGTGTGTCTTCGTCAGTGCCACTCTCAGAGGCATTGGTGTCCATCGCGGGCCCTCCTGTATCCTCCACCTGCCTTTCCACAGCAACGGTGGATCCCTCAGCGCTGTGGTTTGCGACCTGGCCTTGGGTTCCTCTTGTCTGACCTGCGGTTGCAGTGCAATGTTGCTGTTGGCCCCCCTCTTCACACTTTTTCCTTCCCTGGTGGATCCGCAACCCTCTGAAGGTGGTCACTTTTTCCCACCCACACCTGCATCTTCTCGTGATCCTAGAATCTTTGTCCGTGTCCGTTCCAGTCGTTACCGGGAAATCCGTCTGTTTTGGCCCTTCTTCCACCCCGCCTCTCGGAGGGCCATCGGGTTGTTTGTCAGTGATATAAGTATTTGGAATGAAGATGATTTCTTAATGTCTAATGACATTTCAGGGACATTTTATGATTCATAGAAATACATGTCTTACATACGGTTCCTTTAGCTTTCGATAGCACCATCCGTAATTCATGATATTTCCATAACAGCAAGATATGTATGATGATGGCAGGTAGCCTGGGCTAGTTGATAACAGACATATTTTTTACAAACATTATTGGTGCACCTAACCACACAACAACTCTTTGGCATGTAAGGTTAGTCCACTTCCTCAATCCGATACTGTATGGTGGTTTGTTTTCCTTTAAAGACCCACTCCGATGAAAATCATGTTTTTCTAGGTGTTAACATGTTCTTGTGGCATTTTTCTAGTATTAGAGAACATATCTTGAGAAAAATAAGCTCAAAGTTGTATTTCTGAGTATTTCTACATTCAAATGTCTGTGAAATCAGTAGCAGACGCTAAAATGCCGTTTAAAATAGACTGGAGTTATGACGTAGTAACTCCACTGGGCGGGGCTACAAGCTCATACTCAAATTGGAACACATACTGTAACAAATAAGTCACCTTTCACCGTCTATCAATCGTCAAAACTAAAGTTTGGAGAGCACAGACTGATCCCGTCAGTAATTACATCATTACATAATGAGAGAGGGCATCCAGCCTCCTCCAGCCAAGCAACAGGCGACATTCGTGCATGTGAAATTCCGCGCTCGTTCAAGTAGACTTGCACACGCCGGGTGGCGACGAGTTTCGCCTGTCGCTGTCGTTTGTCCCCTCGTGTGTCAAGCCCATCACTCGTGAGAGAGTCAGTCAGTTTTTTAGATAGAGCGGTGACATTAGTATCATAATAATCCCGAAATTCCGAGCAATCCACTGATACTAAATATGTCCTGATTGATCACTGTGGGAGGGATGAAATATTGAGACGAAGTCGAGCTGTTTTTTACCGCGACGTCTCGGAGTGAAATAATGATCGGTGATAACTTTGATTAACTTCGGATAATAATAATTAACGTGTATATATACTGTAATGCTTCTCCGTGCCAACGGCTCCGCCCACAACGCAGAGGCGAATTGCTAATGAGCTACTGCCGCTCTGCTGAAGCGAAGTCCCAGAAAACGGCACAGGTTTTGAGATTTTGGCTAAAAATGGCATAATCATAATTTAAAGACTACTAGGAATGTTTAAAAATAGCTCAAAATATGATCGGAGTGGGACTTTAAAAGTGGGCGTGAATCTGTTCAGAGACATTCTATGACGTTGGGCCGGATGTGAGTATGCACCAGACCAGAGTGTGAAGAAAACATTGGATCATAAAAACAGGTCTCACCTTATTTTGCACAACTGCTTCAAATGATCAAGCATTTTTTGCATGGAGTCCTCACTTAAGTTCAAGCTGAACTTCACAGGTTGAGCCTTCTTACATCTGTAAAGAGTTTAAGATTAACAAAAATTATATTTTAGAGATTGTCATAAAAGCAAATAATCTTTGAATTCAGGTTGAATGATTCCACTCAGTGTGGCCTATATAGGTTATTATGATGAATGATAAAGATGTTTAAATCTTACCGCAATATTTATAATACTTACATATAAGTATCTTCAGTCCACAAAAAACTCTTGGATCTATGAGAGAGGGGGGGGGGGATAAATGTAGAATTGTTTTTTATTATTGATCTAATCATCGACCTAAACCTTCAATTCAGTTGATTTTCAGTTGATGAGTGTCAGTACTAACTTTTTCTCCATTCTCTCGCAGATCTTCTCTGTGATACGTATGTATTTGTCTAATTGAAAGGCTAGGACGTCCAAGTTACTGAGTGAAGGAAGGAAGAAGGTTTCTGCATCTCGTTTAAAGTGGATAAGGAGAGGAGAGGCCATTCTAGCAGTTGTGATGACTGATCGCACACTTTCAGGACTCTCACCCTTTGGCAAGAAGCTCCGTCCAGTGAAGACAAATAGTGAGGTAACTGTGAGCTTCTCCACTGCATCCAGGAAGTGGTCAAGTTTCTCCAAACCCTCAAGTGTGTCCTTCAGGACGGCACCCAGTTCCTTCTCCAGCTCCTTGAGTCTAGAGTCAGCCGTGACCTGAGATAAACCACTCCACAGGTACTCCCCAAAAGCCTTGGCTTTGTTCTCTGAGCGCTGAACATGGTCAAATTTAAGACTGACTTTGTCTGCTTGGTCCTTGATGTCTCTCATGTTCTCCAGCTCTGTCTCTCTCTGAAGGGTCCATTTTTGTTGTTTGTCACAGAAGTCCCTCACTGTCTGAATGTAGTTGAGTGTGTCCATTACATACTCCGACAGGAGCTCCTGTAATTGTTCCCTGTGTCAAAACAGAGCAATTTACATGTTTACAATTTACAATTAACAATGATATTTCCTATCTGAATAAATATGTGATTAATGCATTTCAAAATAATTTAATCATAACAGTTTAAACTATTAGTAGCTAATTCTGAGCAGGCAGAGCAGATTTTCAGAGAAATGTTGCCTTCCTGACATTCAGAAGAGCTATTCTTGATTGGTGTAGTTCATATTAAGATCTACGTTAAGTTGTTGACTACAGTTTGTTGTGGTGTGTTTACATTTTTACACTCACCCTAAAAATCGCTGGGTTAAAAACAACTCAATTGGAAACCCAACACTGGGTAAATATTGGACAGAACACATGGGTTACACATTTTAACCCAAAGTCAGCTAATTTGGACTAAAAGCTGGGTACATTTTTGACCCCATAAATGGTTATTATTTCCATCTTTCTTGTATCAAATGTTAGGCTAAATATATTTATTTAATTTATATAAATTATTTATATATATAGGCTGTGTGTGTGTGTGTGTGTGTGTGTGTGTGTGTGTGTGTGTGTGTGTGTGTGTGTGTGTGTGTGTGTATATATATATTGATAAAACCTGTCTATTTTGGAAATGAATGGACATTAAACTAGCAGTCTAAATAAAATAAATTGATTTGATGGAAAGTAACAACATTAAACATTTAGGAAGTGGCAAGAGCAGTAGACTCAGTGGCTTTTGGCATTTGTGGGAAGAAGAAAACTGGTATCAGTAGGCTACGTGAATGGTATATTCTGGTTCGACAGATGACAATATAATGCGTTTGCTAAGTGATATTAAAGAATAAAAATGCTTTCTGTCTCCTCTGTCGGATTACAGCTTCACCTTCCGTCAACCACTCCCATTATATTCAATATAATATAACATCTAAAATATCTGACTACAGACTTGCACTTGCACTATCAGATGCACTCTGTCACCTGCGCTTCCTCTGCATGTGACATCACTTAGGCCTACTATATGGTTAAGGTAGGATTAGGATTTGGTTTAGGGTTAGTTGCATGTAGCCTAATTATGCATAATTTACTGTTATTGCTATGGTAAGTAGATGTCACATAGTCTGAGAGTGCAAGTGGTAGCTGATTTTGTTTTGAAACGTCAAATCTCTCACTTGGTCTGCAAGGCAAGCGAACCTAGCAATGTGAAAAATGTTAGTGGAGCAAACATTCAAAAGTTTAACTAAAGATGTTTTTTGTTTTTGTCAGAACAGTAATTATTTGTGAATGCAGACCTTAAAGGTCCCATGACATGAAATTTTCACTTTTTGAGGTTTTTTCATGTTTTTTTCCTTATTCAGGAATATCACCTCAGGAAGTTTTCTCTCAGGACAAGATGGCCTTTGATAAAACGCCCGGTTTAATCCAGTTTGGCAAACAAACCAGCAGTGGGTTAGCTAGCTACATAACCCAGCAGACTGGGTAGTTTGTGAGAGGAGCATAATTTCTACTGTGAGTGAAACTTAACCCAGCGGTTACACAACAATGTGAAAATAACCCAACAGGCAGATCACAGAAGTCTGGGTAAAAAACAACCTAGCACATTTTAGAGTGCTGCTGCACAACCGTAGGTTATGGCTGTAATAAAAGCTTAATAAGAACATTAAATTCCCACACCCAAACAAAACTGATGGAAAGATACAAAATAGCCAACTTGTTTTTCTGCATTCTCGGCTGTTGTTTTATGATAGACTATCTCATCTGAAGAAAATTGTGTTTGATTCCTAAACTTCCACAAACTGCTTATAGTGTTCTTAATTCACGTTAAAAACAGATTTTAAAGTTGCTGTCTTTTTTCTGTTTGATTACATACAGACATCGCTTTTTATTTTGGACGTAACGTTGTGTAATTTATAAAACTATGGAAAAAATATGATAAATAAATAATAAATGTACCCACCTGGTGCCCATTGTAGCCTATTTCAGAGTAGTCTGGTGGTAAGCTTTGGTGATGAAACTTGTCAAACTCAGTTGAGAAAGCAAGAGGGAAATCTTTTGTTTTTGCTCCAGACGGAGGTTTAAGTTTCGCTTTCCTTTCTCTCAGTTTTCTTTGCTCCGCCCCTCAGCACATATTTTTAATGGTTCGAAAGGACAATTGCACTCTCAACAGTAAGGCTACTCTCATGAAAAACACTTTCACATGTTACCATAGTGTTTTCGGTCATCACGTCACTGGCCCGGCCTAGACAATATGAATGGCGCATTGTAAATGGATGTATTGATGATGGTGATGACTCAGTCTGACATTCCACAGCTCGAGATAGTCGCTCACTGCAGACTGCAGCGCGGTGACGTCACGTATGTTACCACGCATGCGCAAAGTATCCTCTGTTTATAATACGCACGTGCGCCGTACTGAACTAAGTATATTGAGATGATGTTAGTGTGTGTTCGAACGCGATGGATTCGATGGCAGTAAGTCAATAAGCATTATGTGTGCTGTTTAAACAATTGTGATTTTGTGTTAACGGCTTTGAATTGTAAGAGATGCCAGCTAAAAAAAAAGTTAAAGTTACATGTCAATCCTGGCCATGGATGGAGCTGTAACGATATAAGCAGCAACCATACTAAGCATACAGGCCTACCAACTTTTGATGTACTAACTTTATCATTATTATTATTTAATTCCCAGGGCATTCATCCCAACACAATTCAAATAACTGCAATTTCTTTAATGTCTGCTCTAATGTGCTTTAATTCCTATTGTAGTGCAATCTACATTGTAACGGAGGGGCGTTTTGATTTCAATGAAGTAATCCTTTATTTTATTTTTATTTCCTTTTTTTTTTTATCCAGAGTGACATGCTAACAATTAGAAGATGGTGGTGCATCCTTCTGCTGAGCAACTATCATTTAAAGTAGGTAAATCAAGTTGTTCTGTATTCAAAATGTTGCCAACTTATCTGTGATCATAAATGCAGCAGTTTAAATTAAATACTATTAAGTGTTTTTAACTATAGATTGCAAATACTCATTTCATTTATCAATCTAAACAAGTGGATTTCAATTTTGGTCTTGGGGATGTCATTAAGAATAAACTGTCTTCATGAGACTTTATATTTTAAACATTTGAAGCAGGTCAGATTCTGAAAGAAAAGAACTATGGAAAAAAGAGGAGAGGAGAGCTTTAATTCTTGAACCGTACAAATAATAGGGTTTTGAAAATGATGCTACTCTTATTTTTACTCTCCAATTTAGAGGCGATGGAAACCCCCCTGCCTGTTTATTACTTGACCAGGTAAGCACAGTTTAAACTCCTATTAATCTATCAGTTTCCCATTTTAATAAGTCTTATGTAAAGTTACATTTTGGACTGACTCTTGGCTAATTTGGACAGATGCCACATGACATACTGACGACGGCGATGTGACTTTCCTGAGACTTTCACTGACGTGCAAGATTTTCAGGGACGTTGTCAGTGAGCCCAAATTCCGAACAGCCCCACTTGTATGGCTGGACAGTAAGTTCTTTAAATCCTTAATAAGTAGTGAGTTCTGTAAAAGTTACTTGAGAAAGTCTGTCTGTCTGTCTGTCTGTCTGTCTGTCTGTCTGTCTGTCTGTCTGTCTGTCTGTCTGTCTGTCTGTCGTCTTTTCTGAAAGACTATTGCCTTCAAAACCTTTAAACTTTCAGCTTACTACTTTGAACTTTAAACTGAAAAACCTTCAAACTTCAAGCGTTTAAAACTATTTCAAACTTTCAGGCTAGTTTGTCTTGACAAACTTTTTTTTTTAACTACCAGTAGTTTGTGTTGTTCATAAACAAAGTAAGTCTCTTAGGTACTTTACAGACAAAACCAATAACACTCAAGCATATCTTTGTCTAACATCTTCCGATAATGTTTAAAATATATATTTAAAAAAAAGTAATTGTATGACTCTAATGGAGTTTATTTTGTGCCATGATTAAACAAACAAATCCAGCATTTTGCAAACAAACTTAATCTGCTTTGCAAAGGAAAACTCGACTCGCAAACAAACAGAAAGCAATGTGCAAGTACAAAGGTCAATTTGAGTGAAAATGCATTGGAGTAACAAATATGTATTGTGTTTTACAAATATAAATAAATGAACCTAGATAATATTTCACAAATAAATACAAACCATCCTACAAATTGCTTGTAACCTTTGAACAAATGCCAAATCTAGTGCATCAAATGTATATCTGTCTGTTATTAATATGATTGTGAGACACTTGGCTTTTTATGAGATCTCTCGGCTCGATTTTCTCACAAATGTGTCCAGGTACAGTAGATTTTCTAACAAATGCTGTAATGCAGTTGAGCAACTTTCTCTTCTAAAACAGTAGATGGCGCTAAGATAGGGGATTAATTTAGCACTAGTCTCCCGGGAGAAGCACTGATTATATGTGGCAAAGAAAATGGGACAGTGGAAATAAAGGACGACATCTATAATATTCAGAGAATAGTTGGGAGTGAGAGGAGAAGTATTGGGAGTAGAAGGGAAGGCAGCATAATATCACGTCTCAGAATTGGGCATTCTGCTCTTAACCAGTCACTGCATATGATTGGAAAACATGAATCTGGATATTGTGTTTGATGTGATCTTCCTGAAACAGTTGAACATGTTTTAATAAAGTGTAAAGGTTATAACAATGAAAGACTACGACTTATAGAAGCACTTAGAGATATAGGAGTTAACCCGATTTCACTGTAGAGTTTGGTAAACAAAAATACAAATGTAAAAGTGTTTAATATTCTATTTATATATCTCAAAGACACAGCGTTAATGGATAGGATTTAAGAAGTACATATAGTTTTTTTCTAGGTTGGTTATGTAGTTTCCCTTAAAGGAACACGCCGACTTTTTGGGACTTTGGGAGCATATTCACCGTATCCCCCAGAGCAGAGAGCTGCACGGGTCTAATTTTGTAAATCCGCACCAGCCCGTACCCGCAGTGCTTAAAACCGCATCCGACCCGTTTTCCGACAGCAGCACTTATTAAAATCCGCACCCGACCCGACCTGCTTAAAATGGAACCGACACCCGACCCGCACCCGAAATAAAATCAGTTTAGCCAATCAGTTTATAGACACACTTACAAAAATATTTATTGCTAGGTCACACAGAAGTTATTACACGACCATTAACACAAGGACAACTTCATCCGAAGCTGTCAAAAGGCCGGTACATGAAGAACATGGCTAACGTAACCACAAAACTGAGTAATAACATTTTACCAATTGAACAGATGAGGCTACAACACTATCTGCCACGCAATTTCGTCTAGGCTACATCTGACAATTTCGGGTTCAGTGTTAAATTAAACAATTAACAACAGTGTAGGTGATACTTTAAATGAAAGAAAAGTCCAATTATGTATGCCAGTGAATTCTAACAAATGTGGCTACATACACCGGCCTGTGCATAGGCTATAAAAATCTTTAACTTTTAGGTGGCGAAATATTTTTAGTTCACTCAAATCCCGCTCCGACATTACATTTCTCTGTACTGTATAGGCTATTAGGCCTACGTGTTGTAGCCTAGTCATTAAATAAACCAATTTAGTTTCATATTTATGTTTAAATAAAATGTATTTTTCATTTATCTATGTTGATCATATGAAAAGTGAAAAGCATGAGTAAGATCATAAGATGTGCAATATATCGGGAGACAAATGGTGTTGGCAGACATGATTTTGACCACTTCATTAAGTTTGTTTTTGTTGAAACCCTTTCTTTAAAGTGAATTTCGTTTTGTATTAACTGTATCTTAATTTTAATCAATGTTTCATCAACCAATTGCCTGGATTTAAAGGGTAACTAAACCCCTGGTCAGAGCCTGACTCCACCCACTGGCAATATTTTGAAAATGCTGGAAAAGTGGGCAGAGCCCAGCGGAGATACAGGGGACGAACCGATGGCTGGGCTGAGCGGGGGGGCGTGCACCTGAGACCCGCAGTGACAGAGTGATTGATAGCTGCTGTCAGACTAGCTAAGATGGAACGTGACTGGAGTGACGCAAGTAGCTTAGCAACAGAGCGGTCATTTTAAGTCGAGGACTTTTCTCCCCCACCTTCACCTGAAGTGGAGGAATTGTCTGTGGACACAGAGTCAGAGCCGTATCAATTCGAGCTGCTGTTCTCAAACTGCGGTGTCGCATCGCATTAACTCATTAACATTGCATTAACTCCTGCATCACGATCCAACGATGCTAACGAAGCAGCCGCGCAAGAGAGAATGGGGCCAGTATCTGAGTGGATTATTATTACTATTAACCTACGTTAAGTATATTTTGCCGCTATGTGAAAAAAATATCCAGCAAAACGCGCCGGCGGTGGTGGAGTCCATGCAGGAAGAGCAGCGTTTGGCACACAAGTGCATGCAACCACTGTCGCCTAATTTCCAAGTCTGGTGGAAAGTTATGCAGTCCAGCAGTGCTGTTGCAACCAGCAACACTACACCTACGTACCATCCTGACCACTGTACTAAATACAGATAAATCTACGCTAACTTGAATCTATCCTAACCAGTGTTGTGGGTAACGCGTTATAAAGTAACGTGTTAGAGTACTCTAATTACCTTTTTTGTGAAATGTGTAACTTAACGCGTTAGTTTTGTGCGTTAAGTAATCAGTAACTTCGTTATTTTTTAAAAAAAGTAATCCGTTATTTTAAGGAAAGGAAAATCCCGAATAAAAACATTTCCCCAGGATCAAGACAGTGTTTCTGCGCATTTTGAATGGTTTTGATAGAGCACTGCAAACGGTTGAAGAGTTACGGTACAATGAATACAGCTTGCTGATCTGTGTCGGCGACGACACATTTGGTTCTAAAGGGTTAAAGAAAAAATATAGCCTAGGCTACCCGGTGCTCATATAGCCTAGGCTACCCGGTAGAGATGCGCGGATCGGGCGGATGACGTGACAAATTATTATTTAAATAATAGCCCATCCGCGCATCTCTACTACCCGGGCTGGGAAGGTGTGAATTTTGATTAATATGTTCTGTGATAATAAATAAATAAATAAAACGCTATGTGGAATAGCCTATTGATGACTGTCTTTCCTGTTATTGTTATCCTGCAGTGTTAATTTAGTCGGATGACTGACGTTATTCATTGCCAGTCACGACTTCTAGGTGCATTTAAAGGGGGCCGTGTCTGTCAATTAAGCTGCAGCATGTGTGAGGCGCTGCAAACGGCTTTTAAATTTTGGTAACGCATGAGTACTCTAACTCGTTACTTTTATGAATAGATAACGCTGTAACATAATAACTGATTACTTTTAATTTATGGTAACGTTGTAACCTAATTAACTACTTTCCAAAGTAACTATACCCAACACTGATCCTAACTGATGCAATACTATGCTACTAACTAACTATGCTTCTAACAATACTACACTAACAACTATGCTAACTAAATGCTACACGAAATAATCTAAATAACTATATAAATGCTATGCTAAATAGATGCTAAAATACTCCATCCTGATCGTTTTCAATACTCGCAAATCCAACTCCTGACTCGCTACAGTGGTTTTGACGAAACAAGATGGTTTTTATACTGCCAAGGGCGTGGTAGCTTGTACCAAGGGCGTGGTGAGCTGGAACTTTCTTACATCACCTGCCACCGGTTACGTCATGTACCACCGCAAACATCCAATAGGAAAATTCTACTGCAGTAGCCACCGGTCAACCTGAAGAGGGCAGCACTTAGACGTTTTTACACCATATATTGTAGAATTAAAACACTTTATACCCAAACATTAAAAAAGTTACTTGAATCAATGAACAGCATTAATAAAGCCCCATTCTTACAGATCATTAACTAAAAAAAGTTGGTTAAGGGTTTAGTTGCCCTTTAATAAATAAGAAGTAAATATAGCAGGCAATATAATCAGGACAAGGAGGCGCCGGCGCGTGAACTGGAGCGATTAACTCAGCGTATAAGTTGCTTGCCTCAAAGACCTGAGAAATATATAGAAAGCTTGAAATGTGTACTTTTAAACAAAACAATTAAAAACGAAAGAAAACAGACTGCTCTCATCTCTAAGAATATGATCCGTATGAAATGTGTATTTCTCTCTGGTGCGTTCACTACTAGCATACTGCTCCCAATAAGTGGCAAAATAACGCCAACATTTTCCTATTTACATGTTGTGATTTGTATAGTCACAGCGTGTACAAATAACAAGGTCACATGAGGAACAGCCATCTTCTAACCGTATACATACTGGGAACTTTATTCTCAGAAGGCGAAGCACTGCTACTTGGGCGGAGTGATTAGCGAAGTGATTGTTTTGAATTATGAAATATGATTAGAATCACTTCAAAAAGGAAAATACAGTCAAGTGCAACATGTGCAGCGCAAGTCTGACATATCGGCTACATAACATTATAATGAGAACATCATTATAATTGTGTGTTTGGGACTTCGGGCTCTAAAAATTATAGAAAAATTTGGATTTAGATTTATCCGCCAATATAACGGTCATCGGCTTTCAAATATAAAGAATTATCAGTTATCGTGTCTGCCAAATTTTTCATATCGGTTCATCCCAAAAAATAAAATGGAAATTTGGGATATTAAATGAGCTAGATTGAAACTTCAAGTTCTCATAATTATATATGGCACTTGATACTGACTGCTATAATGGGTTAGAAAAACAAAGAAAAGAACAGGCGAGTCAGGTGCTCCAAAAATGTTCTAGGTCTTTAAGGGATAATTGCGTCAAATTTAATTACCACTGAGTCTTCTGCCATTTCTATCAGTGATGCTTGATTCAACTTCCCTGCGCAGGCTCAACTACTACCTGCGCAGACATCAACCGCACAACTGGGTTGTAGTGTAGGTTGCCAGGTTGAGGTCCCAAATGGGTTGAAAATTGTACGATGTGTTGATTGTGCGAGTAGGATGCGTTTCATACAATATCTGGCAACTGGACATCCTTGGAATAATATATTGATGTGATTATTCATATAACGAGGTTTACAAATAGCCATACAAATGACGGGACTTTCCCGAGAGAAATAACAAAATGGGAGGTGGGGCAGGAGACTGAAATACGAGAGACTCCCGGGAAAAACGGGAATGGTGACAGGTATACGGTGCTATGCCGAAAATGTTCCAAATGAGGATGCATTTCTTAAATGATTGCATATACTTAGTTACATGTTAAACAGGTAATTTCATTTTTTTTCTAGTCATAATGTTTGCAAGCTGTTTAATTCATAAAATGTAATAAAATAAGGATTAAAATAAATAAATTGATAAATCATAAATCCATAAATGATCCCATAATGGGAACCTCTAAAAGGTTCTATGTGAAGCATCTGACAGAACCCAACAGACAGAACCCTATCTGAGTGCATATAATAAACAGCAAATGCATTCACTCTAATCTACAAATGAAATGTAACCAGACCACTTTCATAAAATATAAACATATCGTATTATGAATTCTATGGTTTTGACACGATACCCAGTTTAAAAAAACACACAAGATATTGCAGTTACATTTTTTAAATTAATTGAATTACACTTTTTTATCGATTTTTTGATCTAACAAAAATAATTAGTATATCTGAAGTGTTACATCCCTAACAGTGCTAGTTAAGTTAAAGGATAATTCCGGTATTTAACACCTTGAGTCTATATTGTAGTTTGTTTTGGATGAACAAGAGTGGTGGACAATTTTTTTTTGACAATGGTTCCTCTCTCGAGTTTTTGACTATAATAGAATTGGCCATGGACCCATTTAACATTGGAGTCAATGGCCATGTCCGAAAATGTCATTAAAACAGCCAATAATGTTCGTTTACAAAACTGTTAAACTCACCGAGTGGTTAGTGGTGTTCGTTGATGATTATAAACAATATATCGTCGCAATATATGATTCCAATCCGTTTATTTTGCTATAGTGGAACTATTTTTTCAGACACTTCACAACCGTGTAACTTCCGCTCAATATTTGCATCTGAAGCGTTAGCACCATAGATATTATATATGTCGTCTATGGTTAGCACACTCCCGACCACTTGATGGCGAAAACCGATGTTTATGTCTCGCGGGACACTCACGGTCACAGTCGAGTTCAACTTCATATTGCACTGGTCAGTGGTCACGTCTTTCAATATGGTTAGAATTTGTGCGGTCAAAAACTGCGGTAAAGTTCCTAAAAAGCTAGCCTTATGAGAAACGGAAGCGAGCAAAAAGATTACATCGACCAAATGTAAACAGCCCCCTTTCCGTTGCCGGTAGCGCATTTATATTAACGAGCACTCAGTCCTTCAACAGAATTCAATGGGATTTTACAAAATGACGAATAAAACACGACAGAAACTGTATTTCGCAACACTTTTTGTTTCTGGAACATCAACTAACATCACTAATCACTCGGTGAGTTGCACAGTTTTGAAAACTAATGTTAAAGGTTGTTTTAATGACATTTTCGGACATGGCCATTGACTCCAATGTTAAATGGGTCCATGGCCAATTCTTTTATAGTCAAGAACTCGAGAGAGGAACCATTGTCAAAAAAATGTTGTCCACCACTCTTGTTCATCCAAAACAAACTACAATATAGACTCAAGGTGTTAAATACCGGAATTATCATTTAATATTCTGATCATATTTTTTTCCATGCACATTTTACCAATTCCAAATCACATCAATCTTAATAACTACTATTCATTTTGTATTTAATCATTTATAAGTGATATATAATTGTTAAGGAAGGCTGGGAGTGAAAAACTCCTTATATTCAGGTGTGCATAATTATTATGCAGGTTTACTTTTACAGGTAAAATGGGCCAAATAAGAGATTTAACTCGTACTGAAAAGTAAACAAATATTAAATTATTATAAAATTAAAGCATGACCAATGGACAGAAAAGCACTTATTGGTTCAGTAGGGTCATACAAAAACACGCCAAGAAGAAAAGACACATATCAACAGCAAAACAAAAAGGAATTAAGGTGAATAATTAGGTGTGAAACCATCAGGAACCCTTTATTCTCCAGTGTCACCATTTTCCAGATCTGCAACTACTTGAACTCTCCAGAAGTACACGGTATCAAGTCCTCTGAGACTTTGCTATGGTAAAAGAAAACTGAAATATGACTCGCATTTAATAAGAATCACATGCTGAAGTGTTGTGAAATACATGAAGACTGCTCCCCTGCCCGCTCTAACCTAGGATCCCGAGTGCGTCTCCTGCCTGGGCTGCACCCACACCCACGCCAAGGTTAAAGACGCTGACAGGACTCGACTCCCCAGTCTCCCCATCGGGCTTGTTTGGCTCCGCAGTAGATGACTTTGCGGAGCGCTACATCGCAGCCCAGAAGTCACCACAGTGACTTCATCACCCTACTTGCCCAAAAGAGCCAGCTCCTCCACTGCCTCCAGTCGCTCCAAGACGGCCCAGTCGACTCAGCAGCGACCCAGCCCAACCTCAGCGCCAGTCCAGTCCCAGCTGAAAGCGGAGCCCGAAGTCAAGCCTCGCCCCAAGCTAGAGCTGGACCCTGTGCAGCCGAAGCAGTCCTGATGCCTCAGGACGGAGGAGGAAAGGGTTAAATCCCGCCAAGGCTAGATGTGCCCGTCTCCTACTCCCCTCTTCAGCTCAGAGCACTGGAAACGATGTGTTTGCTGTTGGTTCTGGGCCCGCCCTAACAGTTTGCGCACCCAAACCTTTTCTCGTTGTAATAGCGAACCAAATAAAAATGTTACATTCTCACGAAAGGGCATTCCTCCTCTCAATACTGTAACAAGTGCTGTTCTCCCGCCCAACCTGTAATACTTCAATCATTTGCTACTCGACTCAGGGAATGGCAGGCCCGTCCCCGGAGTGTCGAGCTGGATTTTGGGGATAATAGAACGAGGTTACTCGCTCCAATTCGCTTGCAGACCACCCTGCTGGGCGTGATAAAGTTAGTCATATTTTCGGTAACACTTTACAATAAGGTTCATTAGTTAACTACCTTAGTTAACATAAACTAAGAATGAACAACACAACTTCAGTATTTATTAATCTTAGTTAATTTTAATTTCAATATGTACTAAACCTTATTCAAATCAAAGGTTGTATTAGTTAACATTAATGCACTGTGAACTAACATGATCAAACAATGAACAGCTGTATTTTTATTAACTATGTTAGGAGATTTACAGTTAAAGACCCAAGGGCCAGATATGATTAATTATGACCTGGAGTTAGAAGTGCAGTCAATTTAAGACTAGAGTCAGAATTATAATAAATTAAATATTTTTTTTACTGAAGATAGTTTGCAGTTTCATCAGGCAGAAGTCAGCTTCAAGACTCACAAGGAGTTCATAGGCCGCCCCGTTTACAGTTACAAAGATCACAGTATGCAAAGTTACATCTTCATCAGAGTCCCCGGACTCTTCATCAGGACTCTGATGAAGATATAACTTTGCATTGAAACGTTAGTCATTGTTGTGCACCTTTAATAAATAATTTTTAAGAAGACATCTATTCTGTGCTGCCCCGGCGATTCCTTTTGTCTGCATTGCTTTGTCCTTCCCTGGTTGCACCGGATTGTTGTGGATTGTAGAAGCGCAGAGAACCCTCTTTTTCATTTGTACATAAGTTTCTCTTTCTTTGTTACACCACGTATGACCTCAATAAAAGAGAGATCCTTACTGAATTGGACTAAAGATGGTAAAAGACAAGACTGACCTGTACAATGCAGTCCACACGAGGGCGCTGTTAAACAACTACACAGCAGCATGCACCACAATTGTTTTAAAACAACACATTGACTTTCAAGTTCAATATTCCATCATAGTCTTAGCAACATGATACATTTGTCATTGCATTCATTGATTAAATAACCACTGTTATAAACAAGTTTTTCTTAAAGCCTTGAGGTCTAGAACTCACAGCACCTCAATCACTCTCCAAGAACTCACAAATCAGAAGTGGCAGAAAAGAGTTATGACGGAGAAACATGGAAGACTCTTGAATTACACTTTAACTAAATGAACTGTGTGTGAATAACTGCCTATATTGTGTGAAAGTATGTGTGGAGGCTTCCAGCTGTGTGTTTATAGTGCTCAGAGCTGGTGTAGTGGTGACACACTGTTAGGCTAATTGGATTGGATTGAGAAGTCTTCCTGGGAAAGGAGCAGTTGGGAAGGTCAAGTATTCCAATATCACTGAATCAAGCAGAATTTGATTAGTTGCAGCCTGTGTGCATGTTAGCATCCCCCCACCCCCACCCCACCCACCTCCTCCTTGCTGTTGATCTTCTTATTAACAACATGCAAAATAAACGCATGTCAGCATAGGGATTAGCTGTGTGACTCATATGCATTACTTTGGATCACAGTCATCAACACAGGTTTCTAAATGGGAAGATAAATGGGTATTGACAAACTTTCTTTTGTTTTAAATTTTTTCCTTCATTCATTCATTAATTCCTTTCTTTTTCCTTCCTTCATTCCTTCCTTTCTTTTTTCTTTTATTTCTTCCCTCCTTTTTTCCTTCATTTCTTCCTTTTTTCCTCCCTCCCTTCCTTTCTTCTTTCTGTCCATCGTTCCTTCCTTTCTTTTTCCTTCCTTCATTCCTTCTTTTCTTTTTTCTTTCCTTCCCTCCTTTTTTCCTTCATTCTTTTCTTTCCTCCTTCATTTCTTCCTTTTTTTCCTCCCTCCCTTCTTTTCTTCTTTCTGTCCATCCTTCCTTACTTTCTTTTTTCCTTACTTTCTTCCTTTTTTCTTCCTTACTCCCCCTTTTCCTTAATTCTTTCCTTCCTTTTTCTTTTCCTTAATTTCTTCCTTTTTTTATTCATTCCTCCCTTTCTTCCTTACTTCCTTCTTTTCCTTCATCCTATCCTTCCTTCCTTCCATCCATAATTTTTTTTCTCCCTCCCTTCCTTTTTTCTCTCCATCCGACCGTCCTTCATTCCTTTCTTTTTACCTTCTTTTCTTCCTTTTTCCCCACTTTCCTTTTTTCCCTCCATCTTTCCTTCATTCCTTCCTTTTTTCTTTCCTTCCTTTTTCTGTCCTTCCTTTTTTTCCCTCTTATTTTCTCCCTTCCTTCCTTTTTTAATCCATCCTTTCTTCCTTCCTTTCTTTTTTATGTCTGTCCTTCCTTCCTTCTTTCTTTCTTTCCTTCCTTTTTTTCTTTTTTTTCTCTCTTCCTTTCTTTTTTCATCCTTCCTTTATTCTTTCTTTTCTTCCTTCCTTCCTTCCTTACTTCCTTCCTTCCTTCCTTCCACATTGTGGCAGATGGTAAGTGATGGCAAGTCCACATTTGTTTAAAAGCAGAGACAGCATTGCAGATGGACAAGAGTGTGGAGGCTTTATTAAACATCCAACCTCATGTTTTTGCATGCATATTGTGCAGCAATGGGGGTCAGCTTAATCAATTTAGTCAACTTAATACAAAACGAAGAAACAGCAGGAAGGATAAAATTGTAAATTGCAAAGCGTTATTTATCCTGAAAAGCCACTCTCGGTCTCATACCAAGCTACATCATTAATGCCATGAAACACTTTTACAATCATGTAGCACACCCGTAAAGATATTCTCTCTTGGGGCGTCAATGAAATTAAAGTACAAGAGTGAAGAGATCCTTTATCCGAGGTAAGCTTTATGATACACACAAAGTAGCATGTAAAACCTGGTATTTATCAGTGTATGCATGTGTGCGGAGGGGTAAGGTTATGTCTGCCATTGCCATGGAAACAGAGCCCTTGTGTACATGTTGCCTGTACTGATGCTTTATTTCCTTGTTTCTCTCTCTCTCTCTCTCTCTCTCTCTCTCTCTCTCTCTCTCTCTCTCTCTCTCTCTCTCTCTCTCTCTCTCTCTCTCTCTCTCTCTCTCTCTCTCTCTCTCTCTCTCTCTCTCTCTCTCTCTCTCTCTCTCTCTCTCTCTCTCAGGGCAACACCACAAGTATCTTGTCGGACTGGTTCAGTTTGTTACTTTACTTCCATAGTGGCTCAAAGAATCAACAGGAGACAGAATGGATTTCTAAATATGGAAGCAAAAAATACAACTTAAACAAGTCTTAAGGAAGAAAGTCTTAAACTGTATTATTATTATTCTTTTTTTTTTAAACACTTTTTATAGAAAATGAGTTTGTTGCCCATGCAAAATTCACAGACATGGTTGTTGTGGTTGTTAGGACATTGGTGTTTTCTCAGGCATTGGCTGCTAGGCATAAATAGGTGATTGCTAAGGTATTCTAGGTGGTTGTTAGGTGTGGCTATTTGTTTACTAAGGTCTGAGGGGTCAATGCTAAGTGTTTGCTAAAGTATTCTTAATGGTTGCTATGTTGTTGCAATGCTATTTTGAGTGATTGATAGGTGTTTACTTAGATATTTGAGTGTTTGCAATATGACACTGCTAGGCATTTGCTAAGGTTTTCTGAATGTTTACTATTGTGTTGCTTTGTGGTTGCTAAGGTGTGCTGTATGGGCATTAGGGCATTGTTAGATGTTAACTATGATATTCTAAGTGGTTGCAATAGGACATTTCTACTTTTTTCTACATTCTGAATTGTTACTATGGTGTTGCTATGCTATTCTGAGTGGCTGCTAGCCGTGTGTTAAGGTGTTCTGAGTGGTTGCTAGGGCATTGTTGTTATGTGTTTATTCCCCGTGAACCGGAAGTTGCAAACGACTTTTCTCCAGTGTTGTGACGTATTTCCAAGTGAAAGGGAATATTGGACAGAGGGCAGGGTTTTACTCCAGCGCTCCTCCTCTCCATCTCTGCTCATAGCAGACTAGCAGTTTGATGGGAGTGGTTAAGCGTTTTCAACCCAAGCCGTCAAACTGACGTCATCAGAAAAGGAACGCCATTTCAGACCGGAAGTAACTCAATGATAACTTAAAGGTAAAGATAACCACGGCAAACAATTTTTTTTCTGTGTATTAACTTGCACGGATTAATAGTTCACTACAAGACTAGTAATATGCGCTAACAAAGTAAATAGGGTCAATTTTGATTTCATGTTGACTTTAAGGTATTATGAATGGTTGTTTATAGGACTTTGCTAGGCAGTTGCTAAGGTATTATAAATGGATGCTATTGTGTTGCTAGACAGATAGATAGATAGATAGATAGATAGATAGATAGATAGATAGATAGATAGATAGATAGATAGATAGATAGATAGATAGATAGATAGATAGATAGATAGATAGATAGATAGATAGATAGATAGATGCTTTTTTTACAGCTGTTGGAAACAGGTAAGTGACCATTGAATAATTACATAATGCAGTTATGACCTCATATTCAACACAGTTGAAACCTACTCCAACAGCTGGATGTTTCAGAGATGCTGTGAATGGTGGTGGCAGTGTGGCGTCTCTCTCCCTCGTTCTCTTGCTGAGAGACTTACAAAGAGCAGAAGCTGTAATTAGAATGCGAGGGAGCAAGTCGCTGCTGCAAATTGAAAACATATTGATTCTCCCTCAGCTATGTTCTCCCCAGCCTGAGAACAGGATGGAGATTCACACACAGGGTAACAGGGAGCAGGAAAGAAGGGTTGGTGGGTGGGGGAGGACTTTTGGAAATCGAGAGAATATGAAAGGGAGAGAGAGGGGGAGAGATTACATCATGCACTGGACATTTTTATTCTGAAAAATAAATGGCAAGGATTTTTAATTAAAAGTTTGGGCTGAACCAAATCTAGACAAGAAAATATCTCCGCCTATTAATCCAGCTAAATTCTGCCCCACATAAGATGAAAAGAAGGCATTCTAGTCCACTGTACGGGAAGATTGTTCAGGTCCAATGTGTATGAATGTGTCCGGGTATAAGCACTAAAATAGGAGCTGAATAGTTAAAGGCAGATGGTAAGTCAGAAGTGTGAGCCTGTCAAATGCAGTCATATACTGTGTTGTATGTCGGTGTCTTCCCTCAGGCAATACAATAGCTTTCTCATCCAGAGCAGTGTATCACCACTACAACCCTCAGCATTCAAATGACAAGAAAAATGATTCTTCCACAATTTTAGCATATGATTTGTATTCATTTATTTACAAAAGGAACTGAATAAAGCATGTTATTGCAATGCAAATATGTAAAGAACTGCTTCAGGGTTTTGCTGTCAGAGACAGTATATGCGCCCTCAGTAGCTGGTGTCAGTGTGCAACCAGTTGACGGAGCCTTGCATTTAATGCAATGCCTCAGCATAGTTGAATGCTTGGTGGTTTCAGCTTGTGCATGCAGATTTACAGCAATAATTCTTTCATAATTGTTACGTTTCGTTTCAGATGAATAGTAGGGGAGACTGGGTATGTTGTAACATGCAGAGTTGTAAGACAACCAATTCCACTAATTGGGGATAAACAAGCAGTCCTATGATCCTGTATCAATGTCAAGGCTGTAAATAGGCACATGAAGATTTTATAAAGAAAAACAAATATTTTTGGGGCCAAAACCAGATTTTTGGTTCTCTTACGTAGAGTTATCTCGTACTGCGTCGAAAGACGCTACGGGAAAGATTTCTTTTCCGAGATTGAAGCCTAAAAATGAATCCTTAATTTTGTAAAATTTGTAAAACGCTTTTCTGTAGCATACAACCTTAGGAGGAGCAATTCGCGCGCCCATTGGCTGCTCCGCCAGAAAAGCACAGCCTATGCGAGGCCAGTGACGCTTGACCAATGAGGGCGCTCTGCGTCACCTCCCACCGAAACGGGCGTGGACTAGGCGTATAAATATGAGCATAGCTGTCTTCCACTCTGATTTTCTTATTCTTCACGAAGCTACACGCATCGTAGGACTGGATTCGAGCCGCCACAGCCGTCAGATACAAGCACCTCAGCAGGACGCGCCTCTTACCTGAAGCCGCTGGTCATCGCCGCCTTCAGCCGCCGTTCCCTGCTGCGCTTCTCCGGCGTGGAATATCCTTTACATCATGTGTGTGTGTTTTGTGTGTGTGTTCGCCGTCGCGTCACACATTTTTTCCCACCACTAAAAGAGCCGAGCGTCTTTTTCAAGATGCCTCGCACCTCCTGTGGCTCGTGTAGAGCCCCGCTCAGCGACGGGGACCACGTGCTTGTGTTTCCTGCCTGGGTGAGGATCACGCAGCTTCAGCTCTCGTCGATGGCGGCTGCCATCACTGTGATTTGATGCCTACGGTGACTCTGCGGACTCGCCTGGCGTTCATTTACTGAAGCTGCATCTTTCCGCCCGCTGCAGTGCCGCGCCGTGAAAAGCGCCGTGCTCAGCGGAGCCCGGAACCTCCCTCCACCACGAGGTGCTCGCCGCTGCTGCCGCCAGCTTCGCTGGACTCTCTGACCGACGGACAAGGGCCGCTGTGTGCCGCCGCGTCCGTCATGGACGAGGAAGGTGAAGCCGCGTCTGTGGAGGACGACTGCTGTTCTCTCCTCGCTTCGGGTAGCGAGGGATGGGCGAGCTCCGAGGATCTCCCCTCCCCCGCCGCTCGTGAGCGTCGACGAAGAAAGACCAGCATCGATGCGCTTACCGGCTGGATGGCTGCTTTTCTGCAGAGGAACTTACCGTCCTCACGACCCGCGCCTTTTTCTTCCTGAATTCACGAAGAAATCGCGGAGTCCCGGAAAGCCCCGTTTTCAGCCAGGATGCGCACTTCTGCTTCGAGGAAAGCTACAGTGTTAAAATCCCGTCGTTTCTATGAAACGAAACCGATGCACGGTCAGTCAGTTCTAATAGACAGTACTCCCAGTGCTATAAATGTACCTGCGTTCACGCACCCACATTTATTCTCAAACATGCCGAGCCGTACGGGGCTCGCACCGTGCGCTCTCTCTCTCAGCTGAGAGAGCTGAGAGCGCGCGCGGGCTGCCCGCTCGATTAAGCGCGCCCCCGCATCATACGCTGCAATGGCGCCCATGTTACAGCACACGGCTGCTCTCGTGTCGACGCCATTTCGCGACCAGAGCCCGGTTTTTCAACCCGTGCAAGCACAGCCCCGTACAACACAGGGTCTGCACGAAAGAAATCGATTCATGTCGATTGTGCATCACATGTAGTGAGCGTGCCC
This sequence comes from Phoxinus phoxinus, assembly GCF_949152265.1. Classification (NCBI taxonomy): domain Eukaryota; kingdom Metazoa; phylum Chordata; class Actinopteri; order Cypriniformes; family Leuciscidae; genus Phoxinus; species Phoxinus phoxinus. Next base: position 26,700,538 of record NC_136876.1, read on the forward strand.
ACTATCCAGTGCCCACAACCACTACACACTGCACGTCCCGCGGTTTTCTGTAAAAACGAAACCAACGCACGTTCAGTCAGTTCAAAAACACAGTATCCCCGGTGTTATAAATGTGCCCGCTACCACACGCCCACATTTATTCACAAACATAATGAGCCCTACGGGGCTCGCCCCGCGCGCTCTCTCTCTCAACTCAGAGAGTCGAGCGCGCGCGGGATACCCGCTGTGTTAAGCTTGCCCCCGCCTCAGACGCCACGGCGTCCATGTTACAGCACACGGTTGCTCTCGTGTCGCCGCCATTTCGCGACCAGGGCCCAGATTACATTCAACCCCTAGTCACTCGTGCGGATGCATGGGAAAGACTTCCTGGGGTCTCAGAATGGGTGCTAGAGACTATAAAAAGAGGCTATTCGCTACAGTTTTATCGACGCCCTCCCCGTTACACGGCGAGAGTCGAAACCACGGTAAAAACAGAAGTAGCACATCTACTTCGAGCCAAAATAGCGAAGCTATTGATCAAAGGGGCCATAGAGCCTTTATCTCAAGCTCAGAGCGAAGGGGGTTTGTACAGCAGATATTTCCTGTTACCGAAGAAAGACGGGGGTCTCAGACCCATTTTAGATCTGAGGCATCTGAACAAAGCGCTGACAAAGCGAAAGTTCAGAATGCTCACGACCAGAAAAATCCTCGCGCAGATTCGCCGAGGAGACTGGTTTATGGCAATAGATCTGAAAGACGCGTATTTTCACATACAAATTGCGTCACGTCACAGGCGATTTTTGAGATTCGCCTTCGAGGGCCAGGCATATCAGTACACAGTCCTGCCATTCGGCCTGTCCCTAGCACCTCGTACATTTACAGTGTGCATGGACGCGGCGCTGGCACCCCTGAGACTCCGAGGCGTTCGAATTCTGAATTATTGGGACGATTGGCTGATTCTAGCTCAATCACCTTCAGAACTCACTCGCCACAAAACCCTAATACTCAATCACCTCGAGTGCTTAGGTCTAAGAGTCAATTGGGAGGAAAGTTCACTGTTTCCCAGTCAAAGGATCTCCTTTTTGGAACTGGATCTGAACTCACTGTCTATGACAGCACAGCTGTCATCACAGCGCAGGCGAAACACCCTGCAGATGGCGAAATCCTTCCGCAGCGGCCATATAGTGCCACTCAGAAGATTTCAGAAAATGCTAGGCCTTATGGCCTCAGCCTCGGCAGTACTACAGTTGGGCCTGCTGCGCATGCGCCCACTGCAGTTCTGGCTGGGAGCGCGTGTACCGCGCCGAGCATGGGTTCACGGTCGTTATCGCCTCAAGGTCAATCAGGAATGCATTTCAGCCCTGACACCATGGAGAGCGTCAGACTGGTACCGGTCAGGTGTACCAGGCCTTGGTTATCTCTAGGCTTGATTACTGCAATGCTCTTCTGGCTGGTCTTCCATCATGTGCAATTAAACCTCTACAAATGATCCAGAATGCTGCAGCCCGTCTTGTCTTCAACGAGCCCAAAAGGGCCCACGTCACTCCTCTGTTCATCTCTCTGCACTGGCTACCACTCGCTGCTCGCATCAAGTTCAAGGCATTGACGCTTGCTTACCGATCGACCACAGGCTCAGCTCCCTCCTACTTTAACTCGCTCCTACGAGTCTACATCCCTACCAGAAGCCTGCGATCGGTCAATGAGCGACGGCTCGTGGTACCATCACAGAGAGCCACAAAATCACTCTCCAGAACATTCTCATTCACGGTTCCTTGCTGGTGGAATGATCTCCCTACCCTTGTCCGGAATGCAGAATCCCTGACCACATTCAAAAGACAACTGAAAACTCATCTCTTCCGTGAGCACTTGACATAAAAAAAAAAAAAAAAAAAAAAAAAAAACCCTCTCCTTTACCCTCCCTTGTTTTGGCTTATGCTACTCTGAGCAATTCCAGAACTTTGTATTTTGAGCACTTCTTGCATTATTTTTGCTTCTTCACGATGACTCGCTTGTTGTAGTCCTCAGTTGTAAGTCGCTTTGGATAAAGGCGTCTGCTAAATTACTAAATGTAAATGTAAATGTAAATGTGTAAGCCTGGGGACTTCCTCGAGCCTGAAGGTGGTGTCCACGGACGCGTCCACCTCAGGCTGGGGAGCACTGCTCGAAGGCAGACCGTTCTTTGGCCAGTGGGTGGAACGAGTCAGACTACCGCACATAAACTGCCTGGAGATGATGGCAGTGGACTTTGCGCTGACGCGCTTTCGTCCGCGGATAAAAGGGCAACACGTCCTGGTCCGTTCGGACAACATGTCGGTAGTAGCCTATATAAACCGCCAGGGGGGCGTGAAATCCCGAAACCTCTTCAGGCTGACGGAACGCATCCTGGTATGGGCCCAGCACAACCTGCGCTCGCTGAGAGCAATGCTTGTGCCAGGGCACCTGAACGTAGGCCCAGACAAACTCTCACGGAACAACGTTCCGACAGGAGAGTGGTCGCTACACACACAGACAGTGCGCCTGTTGTGGAGTACGTTCGGCAGAGCGGAAATAGTCCTGTTTGCAAACCAGGAAAACGCTCACTGCCCGAAATTCTTTTCAAAGAGCATGAACGCGCTGGCCAATGCCTGGCCCCGCCGTCCGCTCTATGTTTTTCTTCCTGTCTCACTCCTGCCTCTGGTGCTGGAGCGAATCAGGGAAAGCGGATGCTCAGTGCTACTTGTTGCTCCATACTGGACGAACCAACCTTGGTTCCCAGTTTTGATGCAGCTGAAGAGCACTGCCCCGTGGCCGATACCAGTGAGGAGGGACCTCCTCTCGCAGGCCAAGGGCTCGATTTTGCATCCTCGCCCAGATCTCTGGCCCCTACATGTGTGGGCCATAAACGGGTACCCGCTAACCTCCCAAGGGGAGTGTTAGACACGATCGAGCAGGCTAGAGCTCCGTCCACTAGACGGCTCTACGCCTCCAAATGGTCTGTGTTTTCTGGTTGGTGTTCAGACCAAGGTCTGTCACCCCTACAGTGCTGGGAAACAGAGATTTTCTCCTTCCTGCAGGAGCTATTGGATAAAGGTAGAACCCCATCCACGCTCAAAGTCTATGTGGCAGCCATATCAGCGTTCGTTAACCCGACGCTTGGCCGTTCACTGGGCAGAAACGACCTGGTGGTCCGTTTCCTTAGAGGAGCCAGGGGGTTGAATCCTCCAAGGCCTCCTTCAGTCCCCATTTGGGACCTTTCTACGGTGCTGAACGCCATGAAAGGGGCCCCTTTCAAGCCTGTTCACTCAGTTGACATGAAACACCTGTCTTTCAAGACCGTGTTTCTTTTGGCTCTTGCTTCAGTGAAGCGCGTGGGGGATTTGCAAGCACTCTGTCAGAGCGTCTTGTATGGAGTTCGGGCCTAACGACTCTGTAGTCGTGTTGAAACCGAAGCATGGCTCCAATGTTTTAAGCATCACTCACTGACAATGTGTCCCATGAGCATGCTATGACCCCTCATATATATCTATTTATTTACATATATATGTTATTATGCCCTCAGGGGCACTATTATAAAGGGATGATGCTAATTCTAGCCGCTCTCCCTATACATTCTTGGTGTAGGCGCTTGTATGCCAGGGCGCGCAGCTAGTGGAAGACAGCTATGCTCGTATTTATAGGCCTAGACCACGCCCGTTTTGGCGCGAAGCGCCCTCATTGGTCATGCCACAGGCGCCCTCGGGTGTCTGTGTCGGTCCAAGAGCACGCACGGCGTGTTACAGGGGTTCCCGTAGCGTCTTTCGACGCAGTACGAGAGAACTCTACGTAAGAGAACGTACTGGGTTACTAACGTAACCTCGGTTCTCTCTAGAAGAGGGAACGAGTACTGCGTCTCAGGCCGTGCGTGCCCACGCTGCGTCGCTTCAGTGGCGAAAATCAGAGTGGAAGACAGCTATGCTCGTATTTATAGGCCTAGACCACGCCCGTTTCGGCGGGAGGTGACGCAGAGGGCGCGAAGCGCCCTCATTGGTCAAGCGTCACTGGCCTCGCATAGGCTGTGCTTTTCTGGCGGAGCAGCCAATGGGCGCGCGAATTGCTCCGCCTAAGGTTGTATGCTACAGAAAAGCGTTTTACAAATTTTACAAAATTAAGGATTAATTTTTAGGCTTCAATCTCGGAAAAGAAATCTTTCCCGTAGCGTCTTTCGACGCAGTACTCGTTCCCTCTTCTAGAGAGAACCGAGGTTACGTTAGTAACCGAGTACGTTTTCCATAGTTTCCAAACTTTTCCATAGTTTCTTTAATAATTTAACTGAATTATCAGAAAATGGAAAATAAAGACAGAGAGTGTGCCTGCCATTGTTTAAAAGAAAAGTGGATTAAAGGGATTGTGTATTTTTCTTTAGCTGAACTGTCCTTTTCACATTTTCACAAGTTTCATTATCCAAAAATGAATCAACATTTCAAAATATTGTAGCAAAAATCCATGTTCCTATGTTTAAGGTTCATACAGGCTAATTTTAGTTTTCTACTGTCATTTTATCCAATTGAAACTTTTTAAGCCCAATCATGTTGCTTACATAGAATAAGGGGTGTGCCACTAAGGCCTTGCAGGCACTAGTTCCCGAGTGGTTTATTCAGACCTCAGAAAGACTAGATCTAGACTCCGGTGTTGGACATGAGAATGTGGCAGCACAAAGACAAGGTGGTGTATTCAAACCAGTGCATCAATTATCTACAGGACCTTCAGCAGAGGGAAATAGTGTCTACCCCAAAGACAGAGTGTGCCCTGAGGCGAGTTCTAAAGAGACTCCACATAATCACATCCAATTAATGAAACCACAAAAAAGGAGGCAGTTCAAAGAGCTACCTTATCCTTTGCGTTTCCATGACTCACTCTCGCTCTCTCTTCTGCCTAAATTCACTTTAAGCTTTGCCTAAGCCAATGCTCAAGGGGTGTTTTAACAAGCAGTTGATTAGCGCTGTTTTTTTTTGTGTGTGTTTTTTTTTTTTGTAGCCTAATGTTTAGTTGATATTAAAGGTCCACATGTTTGTAATACACTGACAACCACCAAACATAGTGATGATGAGAGTCACATGATGAATCAAAGCTCATCACATTCAGCTTTTCCACATGCTAAGAATGCTTTTTTTACAGTAGGTGTGCAGTGTCATTAGCCTGGTTTTACCAGACTCTCGTACATTTCATTTGTACAGAGAGTCTGGCCACTCTCCATTGACAAGCGTTAACTTCCTTGTAGGCGGGTACTCGGTTGAAGTTTAAAACTATTGGATCTGCCCAGAGCCACTCTGGTGACGTATGACGATTCAAACTAGCGCACAACCTTAACGTCATCGTTCTCAGCCACTCCTTCTGTTCGCTGATTGGACCGGTAAAAAATTTACCGGAGAAAACCCAAGAATATACCACAATCCCAGACGTAGTACTGAAGGAAAATGAAAATTGAGCGGAAGTATGTAGGAGGGCAGAGCCAGGCTACAGTGTCATTAACACAAACACTAAACACCATCAAGGTAATACATAAAATTAAAAAATACAATAAACATTAATTTAACAGCATTAGATGTTACATAAAACAATTTTTTTGCTGTAAATTATACAATGAAGTTAATTTTCACTTCCAAAAACAAAATTATTACCGTAAAAGTATTTACCGTACAATTCCATTAAATGTATGTTATTCACCGTATATAGTATGTTTATATGTCTATATAGTATGTCTATATGTTTATATAGTAGTCTTTTACCGTTAAAGTCACAATCATTTTTTTACAGTGGGATTTAAGATCATACGTGGATGCTACACACCTATACACTTCAGCATTAATTACACACTTCTATCTCTCAAAATACCCATTCATTTATGTCAATTTAATCATTCCCTGCTGATTCACAGTAGATCACACACTCATACTCAGTGGCCAAAGCCAGAACTCCTGTTTGCTCATTGTTCATTCCAGTGATCATGACACAGCTAATAGAGGCTGGATTAGTGTGCAGGAACAGAGTGGGCAAACACACAGAGACTAATGATGGAGACCAGCCAGTCTGCACCACTTTCTCATGCTCTTAACTATAAACTATATATAAACTCTATCATGTTTGCCCCTACATTTATCCGTGCATATTATGTTTAGTTCACTAAAGTGTTGACATGCACCGAGCTCGTATCTACTGATCTATTTTATATGGTATCTTTAGATGGTTATTTCTATGGTCTATTTTATAGCTATACCCATTTTCACCCATCCATCCGCCTCCACTGATAATCATAGCTTTGGATGCATTCATGTTATTTTATTTATGCTTGAGCACATGTAAATTTCCTATACTCTTTATCTTTTCTCTGCAAATCTAAAATCACAGTCCCCAATTCCCTGCTTCAGAAAATCTACTCCATATATTCCCGTCCCCTTCCTCTTTGTATCTGTCAGTGTGCTCTCCTCATCTGTCGCCTGCGCTTTGAATCCGGAGATGTCCGCACTGTACCAGACTAGAATTTTAAGCATGTCCTTTGGTCAGGAGAAGGTGTGTGTTTGGGGGGTGGGGCTTCTTAAAAGGGCTCCAGCATGGTAACGTTATATATTATGTGGCTTTGGACCTTTGGAGTTGGTGCAGATTTCTCACTCCTGTTTTTACTCTAAGCTATATAACACTACTACCGTGTGTTATCTTCATCACATAATTCATTTATTGTAAACCTTTGAACTAACTGATGAAAGGAGAGAAATGTATGATTTATAAAGTGGCCAATGAGATGACATTAGGATGAGAAATTAAGGACATGCAATGAACATGAATAGCACTCAATGAAGTCAATGAAAAATGCATGGGTAGAGGTGCAAAAGCAGATAGAATCTAAATAAGATGGCTTATAATACTGCATTGTTTGAATGGCATCAAATAAATATCCAAGCTGGAAAAGCAAAGATGACAACATTCTTTAAACTAACTAACTATATATATATATATATATATATATATATATATATATATATATATATATATATATATATATCAAATATTCAACCCCCATTGCAAATCAGGTTTATTGGCAAAATTTACAGACTTTCAGCTGTTTGCAATGAACAAATCAATCAAAAATAGTTATATTAACAGGTACTTTTGAAACAGCTCAACACAACAAATGTTTCAAGTGGTTTCCCCAAATTCAACTGAAAATGCAACTTTTAATGACATCTGCAGTCTCAAAATTATTCAACCCATTCATGGCAAGCATCTTTAGTACTTAGTACACCCTTTTGCTGTTATGACCTGCTGCAAAAAAAGATGTCTAACCAGACACCAGCTTCTGGCAGCGTTTCTGAGGAATCTTAACCCATTCCTCATGACCAATGGCCTCCAGTTTAGTAATATTCTTGGGTTTACGTGCTGCAACCGCCTTATTCAAATCCCACCAGAGATTTTATATGGGGTTCAAGTCAAGTGACTGTGATGGCCACTGTAGAAACTTCCAGGACTCCTTCAACCACACCTTGGTGGAATGTGAGGCATGCTTGGGATCATTGTCCTGTTGGAATATCTAAGCTTCAGCTTCCTCACTGACCGCATGACGTTTTCTCATATTTCCTGATACTTCAATGAATTCATCTTGCCTTCCACACGCTGCAGGTTTCCAGTGTCAGAGGATGCAGAGCAGCTCCAGATCATCACCGAGCACCACCATGCTGAACTGTAGACAGTTTTCTTTTCAGCAAATGCTTGCCTTCATTCTTCTTCCTCCAGACATACCGTTGATCCACAGGGCCGGAAAGTACCAGTTTTGTTTCATCACTCCACAGAACAGAATTCCAAAACTTCTGTGGCTTATTTATATGATTTTGAGCACTTTTATTGTGCTTTTGGGTCAGTAGTGGTGTACCTCTTGGATTTCTGGAATGGAAACCGCATGTGTTTAGTACGCGCCTTGTGCAGCTGAGGCTGTTGCCACCAAGTCTTACTGCATGTCTTTTGCAGTCACTCAAGGGTTTTTCTGAACCTGTCTTCTTCAAAAACTGGTTCCAGCCGTTGATAGCTTCCTTTTTTCTTTAGTTCCTTTTACTTTGAACTTGCGAACATTTAGTGCTTTCGCTATCTTTTTGTATCATGTTCCTTGTTTGTGAAAGGCGATGATGATATCTTCTCTTAACTTTTTGGACCATTCTTTGACTTAGCCATATTTAACATGACACTCAACAAACCTAGTCAGTTCAGATATTTCAATTAATTTTGTTTGATTTATTCATTGCAAACAGCTGAAAGTCTGTACATTTTGGCAATAAACCTGATTTGCAAAGGGGGTTGAATAAGTTTGATTACAACTGATATATATATATATATATGCTGACATGGAAGCAGATGAGGATGATGGTGAAGAGAACCCAGGCGCAGTTTATTTACATAAGTGATGATCCAAAACATGAAACATTAACCATGAATTAAATCTACAAAATCAAGCGAACATGAACTGTGATCCCTTGCTCCTAATGTTATCTTCTCTTGTTCTTTCCTTGGTTCATGTGTTGTGTTTTATATATATATAAGTACTGTCATGACCTATTAGCCTGCGCGATCTAGAGTTTCCTTTAACTCAACCTGCCTGTAATCACATCTATATCTATAGGACATATCTAGCACCTGCTGTATCAGTAGCCAACAAGCTCACATGCTCAACCTTCAAATAGCATTTGCCTTAGCAGTGCAGCATGCTTCAGAAACCCTCCAGCTTCCCCAGCTCCGCCTGTATAGATCTGCTAAGGGCAATTCATGTATGCTATATTGTACAGCAGCAGCATGTCTTACTTGCTCACAACAGCGTGTCGTGTATGTACTGGCAGCAAGTCCCGTACTTGCTCTGCAGAAGCAGCAATAAGAGCAGCAGCATAGCAGATCTATTCCGCCAAGACCAAACATATCCGAGAGTTGTCATGACAGAAATATATATATATATATATTACACACATATTTCTGTCATGACAACTCTCGGAGAGATTGTAGAGCATACATTTCTAAAGCATATATTTATCTCCTTTCATCAGTTTACAATAAATTCTTTATGTGATGAAAATAACACAGCCATGTAGCTGTATATAGCTTAGAGTAGTAAAAACAGGAGTGAGAAATCTGCACCAACTTCATTAGTCCAAACAAAGTACATAACGATTTAATAAATAAATTATATTTTCAATAAGGCATTAATATAAGTAGGCTATAATAAACAGCCAATATCCTAGTAATATGCATGTTAATAGTGAGAGAATATATATATATATATATATATATATATATATATATATATATATATATATATATATATATATGTATATATTCAACCGCATTTTTTAAGGTTTCAGATATAGGCTATAGGTTAAATTGCAGTAGTCTACACTAAAAAAAGAGCCGCTCGAGACAAGAACAATAGGTAACCATAGCAACCGTAGGCTACGCTGACCACCGCTTTCCGTTAAGATCAGTATCCGTATCGAACATACGAAAAGTCATATCAATATAATTTATTTAATATTATTTACAAATAACAAAAAAAGTGTTTTGTTTAAAATGCTAGTCTCATGGTAGTTGACGAATAGCTACTGAACGTGACAGTGTCTAGTTTGGTGTATTTTAAAATATAACGCTATTCTAATTAAAAGAACTTAATCTTTTAAAACTCGATTACATAATCCACAAAACATGCAGTCCAATATAACCAAGCACTGTCACTCAGCATCCATCGATTAAAATCTACTATTCGTTCGAGAACATGAGTTAATATCCGAATGTTTCGCTCCGTACAAATGAGAGTTTTAACTGCACCCTTTTCTGTCGCCGCACATATCCCTTCTCTGTTGTATAATTCTCTCTCTCTCTCTCTCTCTCTCTCTCTCTCTCTCTCTCTCTCTCTCTCTCTCTCTCTCTCTCTCTCTCTCTCGAGCCACAGCACGCCTGCCTACATCCCTCTCCCAAATCTTCACTAGCACACAAGCAAAGGGGACCGAAGCAGACCCGTATCCTCCTTTCCCAGCACACCACGTTCCTCATTCTCAGGTTTTTTTGTTGTTGTTGTTTTGTCTTTTATATGGCGCAAGGGCTCTGCAAGCGGGACGGTTCTGGGTGCGAGAAAGCCAGCGCGGATTTGGATAAGCGAGCATCAGTGACGGGTCTAGAATACAGCAGCAGCTGCGGCGCCTCCGCCTCCTCGGTCTCCTCTAGCCGGCTCTATGACGAGTAATGGTCGGCTCGTTCTGCTGGATGCTCCATGCTCTAACCGGATCCTCGACGGCACCATATTCAACAGCAGATTGCCATTTTCGGAAGAAACCTTCAAAGAGCTAGGAGATACATATGGAAACTGGGGATCGGAATTTTAGGAAAAAGGATATATAGTAGGCTAGTGCTTTATTTTATTCGTCTAATTTGCTCATTTATGTTTCGTTCTCGGTGAATTTCCTCATTTCATCGTTGACTTGATTTGTCAAATTGATGCGAGAGAGGCGGCAGCAGATTTAGATTCGCCTGGACATTCTTTTCGTTGGTTTTGAACTGGACTATCCTGGCCATCCATCCATCCTATATTTTTTTTCTGCTCCTGCACTTCAGTTGAGCTTATCCTGTTCTTTCTGGGGCTTCTTTTCTCTCTATCTATCTCTCTCTCTCTCTCTCTCTCTCTCTCTGCGTCTTTCCCTCTTGATTAGAATAGACTAGTATTTGCTTAGCCATATTAAGAGAAGACAGCGTGTTGGTTAAGCAGCTACGTAGGTCAACAGTTGTTGTAACACAGTGAATTGTTTAGATATATTCCGACCCGAAGCAAAACCTATCATTACTCCATCAACGCCAGTCTGAATTCCACATTCTTCCTAAACCAGTATTTATCCTCAATTCCTAACACATCAAATCTACGCGCCTAAAATTGTCATGATTAAAACCGAGTAGCTATTGTTTAACATTGGCTTAATTGCAGTGGCGTTTGAATGACATGCTCAGGCCATTATTACAGGCCTCGGCAATTAATTATTATCTTTGATTAGTGGCTTTGCAGCGTGAATGTGTAAGTTTAAGCTGTAGCACTAGCTGCTGCATATCTTACCTCGTTTAGAAACAAAGACAAGGACAAACGATTTAGGAGGCTAAAATTGCTCTTTGTTGGAACAGCGCGGAAAGCGTAGCGTTCCTCTCCAAAAACAAACAAAACAAAACAAAAAAACAGCCAGAAAGGCTCACCTATTTCTTCCTTAATCGGTTCTCACCCAAACGCAACCATAAGGTTCCTACCGCATCCTCCCCCTTCCCCCTCCTTTCGGTCAAATATATCCCATTTTTTAAATTTGGTTTGGTCCCGTAAATTTTCAAATATTTATTTCCTATACATCAAGAGGAAAGGGGGTCCCCCTTTCATGGAATGCGGAAACATGGGTGTGTTTGACCGCGGAGTTCAGATGTTATTGACCACGGTGGGCGCATTCGCTGCCTTCAGTCTCATGACCATCGCGGTGGGCACGGACTACTGGCTGTACTCGCGCGGCGTGTGTAAGATCAAGAGCAACAACGAGAACGAGACCAGTAAGAAGAACGAAGAGGTGATGACCCATTCGGGACTGTGGAGGACATGTTGCTTGGAAGGTAAGACGACTGTCATGCTCTCTTTTATCCACCCGATGAGTCCCCCATTTGCATTAGAGGGTCCATCTCAGCACGTGCACACGTGTTCCTGTCGGTTGTTACGGAAACGCATAGGCCTGCTACTTTCATGATGGTTTAAAAGCTCCGCGTTCAGCACCACGGACAGCGACATACGCGCACACTGGTAAAACAAAACTGTTGTAAAAAGATGGGTATTGCTAGATATAGTCCAAACACAATGCTGTCTCTTATATTTGGCGTGTTGTAACTTGTTAGCTGGTTTCTTGCTGGATGACCATGTTCTAAAAAAAATGGTTTGAAATTGAAAACATTAATCTAGTTAGAACAGCTATTAGCTGGTTTGTTTTGGTCTAATATAGATTTGCCGCAGCTAATGTCCAGCTTGGACCAGCAAATGGACAGCTTAGGACAACTAGAAACCACATTCTAAGCTAAAAGGGGACAGTTCACCAAAAAAAATTCTGTCATCATATGCTCACCCTCATGTCATTCCAAATGACTTTTCTTTCTTCTATGGAGTACAAATGAATATAATTTGTAGAATGTTTCATCCATACAATAAAAGTGCCTTTTGTGTGTGTGTGTGTGTGTGTGTGTGTGTGTGTGTGTGTGTGTGTGTGTGTGTTGTTCGTTCAGCATAAGAAATAAAATTATGCTAATTTGAAATGACCACTTTAAAAAAAAAAGTTTATTTTGGCATCTATGGTTCCAAATAATCTTTAACATCTATGGAACCTTTCCATTTTGTAAAAGGTTCTTTATAATGTTTTTTTTTTTTTCAGATTTGAGACTTATTTTTAGGAGTGATGAGGGTGAGTAAATGATAATAATAATAAAAAAGGTTTTTTTAAAACAATTTGGGGTTAACTATGGATTTTCCCGCATTGGAAGGTTATGGATTTAACAGCAGATAAATGCATGTACTGGACTTCCACTAGGTAACACCTGGGAAAAAATTGCAAGACTACTCACATGAACCATGTTCAGAAAGGCTCTCTGAATGTCAGGTCAACATTCACAGATTGTTGATTTCCTGTCATGCTTCAGTGGCTGCACTGACTGCTGACTTTGGCCAAGCAAGATCACCTTGTGAGGTCACGGAGCATAACAAATCTCCCTCATCCTCACCAGGGCTCAGCGGAGGCACAGAGGATGGCCTGGGTCTCTGAGGCACACGGCCATGTGTATCCTCTGCTGCTTCTAGAGCACAGGAAGACCTATGGAGGAAAATCTATGTAGCATTATTTCAAAGAGGCTGGTCACTTTGAATTAGCAAAGACATGATTAAGCAAAGGCATTTACAGTCAAATGAGTTCAATTACGAGGCATACTGACAGGGGAGATTAGATGCTGCTGATCTTGATCATCATCATGACAGCATGAGTTCTCATAGCCATATGTTGACCATGGCAAGACAAGTGACTTTGACCACATCTGTCAGTGTGTCCTTAACATCTGTCGATGTATCCTTAAAGGGTTGGTTTACTTTCTGTCCCTTCATTGACGGCCAACGTAAATGAAAGTTGGCACTTTCAAGCCCCAGATAGGAAGTAAAGACATCACAAAAGTAATGCATGTGACTCCAGTGATTTAACCTCACTTTTATGAAGCGCAACGAGTGCTTTGCACAAGAAAAAACAAAAACATAATTTACAAATGTAATTACAAAATATTAATCTCCAACGTACTTTCAAGAGCACCACAACCCATGTGTTGTGTTGACACATAAGCAGACGTTGTTGCGTGAATGCGCGTTGGAGATTAATATTTTGTAAATAAAGTGGTAAATTATGTTTTTTTGCGCAAACAAAGCACTCATAATTAATGGCAGAATTTACATTTTTGGGTGAACCCTTTAAGTTTTGTCTGTCAAAATACCTGAAATACTCCAGGCTTACGACATCTGTCATTATGTTAAATTTGGTGGCAGGAGAATCTCTTGGATCGAAAAGTGCTTCATGAGATTAAACAAGTGGAACCTGATCAAGATTTCCATGTAAAATATTTCCTAATAGCCTTCTTTGTAGTGCCTGTGTTTAAGTGTGTCACTGGTCCAACAAAATTCCACACGATAGTCAGTCATTTGTAATTTTTGATTCGTTTTAGCTCTCAGTTACACAGATGTTGCAGACCGAGGTCAAATTCTTTGTATTAGCAATGAAATGGCATACTTTTTGTTTTGGTTCAACTGATATTGAACCAGAATTACCAGAAATTAACACTGGAGAATGAAAAAATAGCCTTTTTTAGACTTAAATAGTAGAACACTAAATAGCTGATTAGACAGTCAGCTCATTTGCAAAATTAGGTGCTGGTCTATGATAAGTTTTAAGTAAAAGAGGATCTTGCTGCTTCAATGTAAAACATATTCCTTCTGTTCTCAGTTCAGCCTCACACAGATCTCATTCTCAGACTATGACAAAAGCAATTAGTTGCAACAGTAAATAACACTTATCCCTCAACCTACGTGGTTGAATCCATCAACCAGGTGCTGCCTCTCAGAGCCCATTTTGCACTACCGTCTCATAGACTGTGTGTAGGCAGGCTAGGATGTAAATCTCAGTGGTCAGTGCAGAAGATGAGTTGCTGGGAAGGAATAGATTTACAGCATGCAGGTGGGCAAGAGTGTTAGTGTAATTTGTCCCTGGAGTGCTCCAAACTGATGAGAGAGAGGAAACACCCTCAACTGAACTGCCCTCAGCAATTTTAACAAATCTACCCTTGGAAACCATCTTTATGGTATTGTTGGTATACTTACTGTACATTACTGTTTAAATGTTTGGGGTCGGTAAAAATAGTTTTTAAAGTTTTTGAAAAAGTCTCTTATGCCCACCAAGGCTGTATTTATTTGATCAAAAATACAGTAAAAATCGTGATTTTATAAATTATTATTACAATGTAAAATAACTGTTTTCTATTTTTATATTTATATATATATATATATATATATATATATATATTTTTTATATTTATTTTTTATTTTTTTTTATGTCATTTATTCATGTGATGGCAAAATGTAACTATTGTCATTATGGAGGTGTACACCAGTCTGAGCAATGCCTCAAAAAAATAATTTATAGATGCCAATAGCTAATTAAGCAGTGCTTTAATTTGAGAAATCTTAAAGCTATTCTTGTAGCGGGGTCATGTATCCATTTACGTTTTATTCTTATATATATTTCAGAGTTTACGATGGCTCCAAAACACTTAAGCCACACTTACAAATGATAGATTTCATTAGATATAAAACAAATACAACAAGCACACTTAAAGAAAAACATGAAGTCTGGTGGACAAAAAGTATTTTAGTTGTCAAACTAAGTGGATTATGGTACATAGTGAACTACACATGTGGTTGCTCTTGAGAGAAATAAATTACAATGACAACAGCTTATTAAAAATAATTACAGAAATGGAAAAGATATTTGAAGTTACTTCTGAAAAAAAAAGAGTCTAGCATCATCTATTTGCAGATGCCACTTGGTTTGGCATCTTGTATCTAATAAAATGAAATTCATATACTTTAAACTATAGGCTTAAAGGAAGGGTAGGTAGGATTTTTATAAAAATAAAAAAAAATTCCCAAATTTGTTTAAACTGTCTTTATATAGCAATACATAATTAAAATGTAAGTTCTCTGAAAAAGAGAGTATAAAAATCGAGTGTCTGTAGTCCTCGGGCTGCAATAAACACAGCTACTTATTCCATTCACTCCCACCCCCTCCCTTCTGGGCTCCTTCCAAAGCCACGCCCCCAAAACACATGAACGTGCGATGGCGACCGCTCAGTTAGTACTCACTATCAAGCTAGCATATCGATACTGGTAAAGTTTAAAATATATTGAGTTTGATTCGGTAACGAGCTAGTAACATAAGGCAAAGCTAAAAACAGGTTGCATTGATGCACGTTTTCCCATTACCATCAGTTACACTGTGATGAAGGTGAATTTCGTGTAAGATTCATAACATATACGGTGTTTTGCATGTAAGAGCTTCCACGATGAAAGCACTGTTGGCTCTGATGAGGACTACACTCTGGAGACAAGTGCCGTATCGTCGGCTCAAGGACAGGGCCGGGGTCGAGGGCGAATGCTGTCTTCCTTTTTTTGCCTTCGCTGACTGTATACAGGTACTGGGAGTTTTGACTGCTCTTTCTCTGCCATTGGGATTCTTCCTAGCTTCCGTGCCTCTTCCCCTCCTCGAGTCAAACGGGTGCGCGCATGTGGGCAGTTCCTGTAGCAGCAGGGGTGGTAGCCATGGTAGCGAGGGAGAGTGACAGTCGCCCAGCCAATCATTGCATTCGTCCCGAATGGAAATAAGTAGCTGTGTTTATTGCAGCCATGAGAGGACTACAGACACTCTCAGACAATCTTTCAGAGTACTTACATTTTAATTATGTATTGGTATATACTAACAGTTTAAACAAATTTGGGAAAAAGTTTTTTATATAAATCCTACATACCCTACCTTTAAATGTCCAAATACTTTTAATGTTCATTGCATAGGCCTATTTTATTATTATTATTATTTTAATCCTAAATCTCAACGCAAAAATTGTCAAACCAGATAATTAGGGCAAAATTTGCATCACAAAAGCAAAGCACAATGCACTTGCTGTTATCGCACCTCTCCGCGAAAGATGACAGCTTGTTAAGGTCTTATTCTTGACACCCACGGAGCCATTATAGTACCACTGCAGATTAAAATGTGTCCCTATAGTGAGTGGAACCAAATATGAATCAGCATGACATTGCATCTCTATGAGTTGCAGAACATGCATGTACACATATAAACATTGTCGTAATAGAACACAAACTGCTATACGGTGGGCCGCCATTACAGTGACTCAGACCCAAGTGTACTTCGGCAGAACAGTTAATCTGCGTTATTAATCTTCATTACTCTAATAATGAATGTGAGGGTCCAGCACAGAGAGCCCAGGAACAGCACAGCAAAGTACAGTGACAAAGGAGGCGCAGTTATATTCTTTGCATACCCAACACTTATCATCCAAATCTCTGTGACAGCAACTTTCCCAATAGGACAGCTCATTCTTCTGAACGCTTTGAGTCGCCTTGAATATTTCCCAGGCTACAGGGGGCTGCTGCTAATGAATGGACATCCTGCACACGTTTTCTATTCGCAGGCAGCCAAAGCGTGTGTTTGAAGAGATAACCCGCGCCACCTCAGCGGGAGGGGGTGCAAAATACTCGTGCATTTTTCTCACCTCTCGCTGCTTCATGCTCACAAATCTGCTCTTTGTTAGCAAGTGCATGTGAGGTCTCATACTCTGCGTTCATCCAGGTCGACTGAATCAGTATGGCCGCTTCATGCTGTTATTTGTGAATCGCATCTTGGTCAAAATTCTTAGTCACATTTTGTTTAAAAATCCCATATTCTTATGTATGTGTGATATAGACAGACATGCCATGGGACTTAGCCATGCCTGGCACTGATGTAGAGACGGATTACTCTCATAAACTGATCAGATAAGGATTACCAGCCTGGCATGTATCTGCCCAGCTAATGACCCAGGTCTAAAGTGGCATTATGCAGTATTACAACACTACTGCATGCTTCAGTTCGCTCACACAGGCCACTTGTCCCCAAAAAATCATCCCAGTTCAGTTCTACACTACCAAACGAAAAAACAAACAATGCTTTCTTTGGCATGCCCAGCATGGCTTTTCACTCTCTGTGTAACACTTTAAAACCATGATCCACTTATCCTATAAACGCCAGTGATGTGATAAACAGTGGGAAAAACAGTGGAAGCCAGCATATACATTGCCAAAACATTCTGTCAGGTTAAAATATCTCTTATATGTTAACCTGACAGATTGTTTAGGCATTGTATATGAGCTATTTCATAATTTTGCTTCATTTAACAACTTTTCTCATTGTCTTCATGATGATCATTACAGTTTAAAGGTGGCATGTCTGTAGCTGTATAGTTGTGACATTAAAGGGATAGTTCACCCAAAAATTTGGAATGGAATGACATGATCAACCGTCACATTCTGCTTGTACGACATCAACTGATGATAACAACAAGCATAATAATGGAACAAAGTAATTTAAAACAAGAGCCAGAGCAAATACATTACATTGTATCGACATTTTATATAGAAACCACACAGAAACAAAATCTGTGAAATGAGATACTAGTAACACTTCCGCGGATATTCCATATCATAGCAAGCAACTGGGGTGGGGGGACCCGCTGCGCTGCCCTGCCCTGCCAAAACGCTCTCAAGCAGCCACAGCTAGGCATTTTCAGCAGAGCACCCAGCGTTTTCAGTTGACTAAAAACGCTTTGGTGGACAAGCAGCCTATAAATGCAGTTGTCAGTCCCAAAAACGGACAGTGTGAACGTAGCATTTGTTCCAAGTCTTTTGAAGCCATTCAATAGTTTTTTTAAGGAATAGGTTTACATTTGCATTTATTCATTTAGAAGACAGAAAGGCACAGCTTTAACATATTGCTATAAATATCTGCTTTTGTGTTCCACAGAGGTAAATCAGTCATATAGATTTCAAAAGACATGAGGATGAGTAAATTATTACAGAATAAAATTTCTGTGGGGTTCACTGTCCATGTAAATAATGACAGAAGCTATTTGTTTTGATGAATAATGGTCTTATTTAAAGCTAATGTACTGACAAGCCAGGTCTCACTTTGAACTTCTCAAATGCAGGACACGTTTTTTTTTTTTTTTTTTTTTTGTGCAACATCTAGAGTAGACAACCTCTGCCAGAATCAGAGGACAAAATTCTCCTCTGCCACTCAGACAGGAGGGAACATAATTAGGGTCTCAGGGGCATTATTAATATTGGATTGGGAGACGGCCCGGGTGGAATTCCATTTGAATCATTCTAATTCTAATTCAGCTCTGAAAGCAGGTTGAATGTGATGGCAATGATCAGAGTGCAACAGAACAGTCTGTTCCACATCTCATTTCTCACCTTCTCTCTTCTATATCGCTTGCGTTCTCGTTCTGCATTTGCTTCTTTGTACATGAATGTTGGCAGGTGCATGTGTAGGAGTACTCATGCTATTCTGGAACTTCTGTATCCCTCCCCACTCAGTTGACCCTTTACTGGGATGCACATCTGCATTAGTAAAATCCCTTTTAAGAGCTTTTCCACATTCTTTTCGCCCTTTGCAAACAATAATGGACTGCTAAATGATCAGAGAGTCATTGTAATAAACTGTACATGGTGTGGTGAAACTAGAAAGGGTCAAAAACGAAACTGTGTTTGACAGTCCTGTCACAAGTAGGAGGAGCCGAGTGGTGTCATTCATTATTTCTCCAATCATCTTTTCCTGATCTCTCTTGCGGGTTGCCTTTACCAGGGGAAAGATATGGATCGAATTTTGTTTTTGGTCCTGGTGCGTTGTGTGATTCCTCTGCACTTTGACCCAGGAAACAGATCAATAGAGGACACTCCCAGGATCCGTGTGTGGGAATGGCCTCTACAGTGTAACATCACAGATTATAGCTGATGAATGAATTAATCAGATAAGCAGAATCTAAACTTTAGCGCCAAGCTAAAACTAGATTATAAACTTCAGAAGTAAATAATGGTACAATGGCATGAAAATAAAGGCACTTTGAAGTAAATACCTTATAACCACATGCCTTTCTTGCTAACATTTAAAGTCACTGGTGACTAGGGTATTTTTAAGCTGACAAAGAACACTATTAAATGGTCCATATGACTAGAGCATTATTATGTTCCAAGTCTTCTCAAGTCATAGAATATAGGTAGAGAAACATTTAAAGGAACACGCCACCGTTTTTTGAAATAGGGGTTATTCACCGTCTCCCCTACATTTAGATAGGTGGCCAAACGCATTTTTGTCTCAGTGCTTGCCTTGTCTTAGTCTGGCAGCGCCACCGCTAGCTTAGCTTAGCATAATGAATGGAATCCTTTGTTGCCGGATAGCATTTCTTGAGTAAAAGTCATAAAAAATTAAATAATTACTTCTTGTGGACTGCGTATTCACAACGAGTACAAATAGCAATGCAGATTAAGACTAGGTGATTTCCTAGGCAGATATTGACTTGGAACTATATTGGGGTGAAGCACAGGCGAAGCACTGCTACTTGGGTTTGGAGATATCACGCGTGGTGATTGGTTCAGGTGTTGCGTGATATCTCTGCGCCCAAGTAGCAGTGCTTCGCCTGTGCTTCACCCCAATATAGTTCCAAGTCAACAAAAATGTGTTTGCCCACTTATCTAAATGTAGGGGAGATGGTGAATAACCCCTATTTCAAAGAAATGGTGGCATGTTCATTTAAGTCATATACTAACATCCAAAAGTTTAGGGTCTAATTATTATTATTTTTGTAAGAATCTCTTGATCATCAAGGCTGCATCAAAATATAGTTAAAACAGTAATATTGTTGGATATTAACACAATTTAAAATAACTGTTTTGTTATAAGTGTTATAACTGTTGTGCTGCTTAATATGTTTGCTACTTACTTAAAAAAAAACATATGGTAACAATATTACACATTATATTTTGAGTAGCTAAGGCTTGATTTCTTTAATGGAATCTACCTGAATAAATCATGTCAAATCCCTTAAATTATTTAGTCTATAACACAATGAATTTAATATTCTTAGTGAAATATGCTTTTATATTTTAAGTTGATTCTTTTGAGGAAATTAAGTTGAAATGTCCTATTTATAATAGACTTTGAGTTGTATTGTATAATTAAAAAGACTTTAAGCTATACAAACTTGTTATTGTACTATCATTATAGCAAAGTTACAGCTTCATGAACAAAGTAACATGCTTCAGAGTATTAATACATGCAGTTATTCGCAACCTAATCATAAGCCCTACTCTTCTGCACAATGGTAAGGATCAAAACTTCAACATAATAGAAACTCTTTCAAATGTCAAACTGAACTGGAAATTAAACATTAACGGATGTTTCCCTTTACTCAAAAACATAAAATAACACTTAATTTCAATATTTACTCTCCATTTCCAGCCATATGCAAAGCATGCTGGGAACTAACAATGGTGTCCCCTACATAAAACCCACATAATTGAGCTAATTCTTTTCAAATAAATAGATAGCCTTTTTTCCTTAATTGAATCATCTTAATCAGTTCCTCAATTGAAGCCTCAAAACGGTGCATGTTTCCTTAAAAGAATTAGGAAAATGTATCTCTTGGTTTTATTAGTGAAATGTTCTCAATATTTTATATACAACACTGAACCACAGTTTTCTTAATAAAATATACACACTTTTAAATATCACCCACATTTTTTGTAATGAAAATTACAAGACCCTTGATACATTTTTTACAGTGATGTGCTACACTTTTTTGGGTGCTTCGGTGAATAGAAAGTTAAAAAGAACAGCATTTATTTGAAAAAAAATGTCCCAATGTAAAAGCCTTTACTGTCACAATTGGTCAATTTAGTGCATCATTGCTGGATACAATTATTGATTTCTTTCAAACAGAAAAAAAACATTCTTACTGACCTCAAACTTTATGGTATAGTGTATTCATTTCCTTTTTAAATATATTTAAATATATTAAAATATGGTGCATCAAGACATTTTATCGGGCATTTTGTTCTTACATTTATGTCTATTCTTCACACAAAGCTTATATAATCACTTCAGAAGACTTGGAATATACATTGTATCGATAATTTCAATGATACTTTTTGTCATTTTTGAAGCTTGAGAGAAAAATAAAAAATGTATTTGGAAAGACATGAGAATGAGTAAATAATACAGCACATAGTTCATTCAAAACAAAAGATTAGATTTGTTTGAAATGTTTGGTACAGATGCAAAAGGGATTTGACTACACTAAAGCTCATTTCATAGCTCCAACTGAAGCATTGACCTCATGGGGTCATTTAGAAATTCACTCTATGTCCTCTTGCATGTACAGCAAGTGCCAAAATCTCTGTGATACTATTATACTGGGCAAGACCAATTATATAGAATTGATCTCATTTCCACTGTTGTAGGCCATTAGGCCAGTTTTGTGATAACATTTAAAGGAGATCATTCATTTATTCCCTTTACTTTGTTCTCTGACGGCCATTTTGCAGATTTAAGGCAGAGAGGGGAAATACCGCCATAAATGCTGATTAATTCTATATCTGCTCTATTCATTTTAAGTCAAAGTGTTTTGCTGTTTTTCCCCCGATAGCGGCGGTGGAGTCTGCAGCCCTCTCAGGTGTGATGAATTGGTGGTGTCCTTGGCACAGTTCATTTGCAATCCATTACAGTGCATTAGCTTTGTGTCAGAGAGGAACCCAAACACCATGCATCACTAAAGTGAGGGGATGTGATCAGATACCCCATCTTACACCCACATACCATTGACTCGCAGAGCACGTTTGAATTTTAATTTGTCTTTTATAAAAGTGTGTTGGAATTAGGCCAGAACTGTTTAAAGGAAGTGTGAAATATTCAGGAGAAAAACTGGAAGAAAACTGTAGTGCTCAGATGCTGCTCATTTATAGATCAAGAAACTTATTGGAGACCTCAGTTATTCTTTATCTATCAGCTTTGTCTCAGAGTGGAAAAACCCTTAGGAAATGAATGATTTATTTACATACAATGAGAGTACGTATACACACAAAATATAGTACAGAAAGAGAAAGAGAGAGTATATACAGAATATATACACTTTTTTAGCATCACTACTCCAGTCTTCAGTGTCACATGATCCATCAGAAATCATTCTAATATGCTGATTTGGTACTCAAGAAGCATTTCACTGTATGTATATGTACAAGAAAAAATTCCGATACACACAAAACCGGATGGATGGATGGATAGTTGGCACAGTGAGACATTAAATCTGACACTACAGAGGAGACATGTGAGGAGTCTTTTACTCTAGAGAGCAATTTAAGAAGCATGAGAATCCATTTACTCTCCATTTTCTCTTATTGCCGTTTAATCTCATTGCTGTCATTTCAGAAATTAATGATATCTTTTTTCTATCCTATGGGT
The DNA here is from genome assembly GCF_949152265.1 of Phoxinus phoxinus. Classification (NCBI taxonomy): domain Eukaryota; kingdom Metazoa; phylum Chordata; class Actinopteri; order Cypriniformes; family Leuciscidae; genus Phoxinus; species Phoxinus phoxinus. The sequence continues at coordinate 26,723,160 of NC_136876.1, forward strand.
GAGTCTCACCTTGGAGAAGATCATATCTTAGCACATGCTGCTTAGTGTTTGCTTCAGTCCTGATGTATTACAAGCCTCAAGTGTAATGTTTCATATAGGACAACACTCAGACAGCCCATTAAGATGTCCCTAAACATTACCGTGTGTAAAGTCATGTTCATTTATTCATGATCTATTTTCGTGCCATATTGAGCACATCTTCTCGGTTAGCATCGGTGAGGCTCTGGATGTGTAGAGGATGAACTGAGATGTTTCCACCTCTGCAGACCTGTGGTTAGCACCTAGCTGGCGAGGTGCTGACAGTCACGCTCCTCAGTCCAGACAGGAGCATACGGCCAAATCCACCCCCCTCTGCCGCTATGTGCTCGAGGGCAAGAGACGGAGGGTGACATATGCACAGGGAGAACTGTAGAAGAGAAGCAAAAATGAAAGTGTTTTCTAAAGTTGCACAGTAAGTTCTTTAACATCAATGAGAAGACAAATTGAGTTCCTTCCCACACACAAATAAAAAATCCCGAAAGACAACATTACCTCAATTTGTATTTCAGTTTATTACAAAGCAGCAGGGCTCATTAAGTACATTTTATTAGTTGGCTTTCAAAATATATGCATTGAGCTACACGCTGCATTTCTATGTCCCTCACATGACCATGTTAAAGGGATAGTTTATAATTCTGTTATCATTTACTCATCCTCATGTCATCATAAAGCCATAAAACCTGAGAGGTTTCGTTCCCTCCATTGAAATTCAAGGTAACCAAAACTTAAAAGAGCCAAAAAGGTTATATATATACTGATTGGCTTCATCACTGTCTCCTCTCCACCAGTAAGCTTGTGTGTGGTGGGCGTTCTGGCGCAATATGGCTGCCGGCGCATCATCCAGGTGGATGCTGCAAATTGGTGGTGGTTGAGGAGATTCCCCCTTCCATGTAAAGCGCTTTGAGTACCCAGAAAAAACACCATATAAATGTAACAAATTACTATTATTAATTATAAAGGCATTGTAAAAATGAATCCATAAATCGAGCAGTTTATTCCAAGTCTTGTGAAGAAATGTGAGAGCGTGATGCACGAAAACCAATTAGGCTTGTTCTTGCACATGAGTCACACTCCCGTGTCTTGGATTAAGCCACTCGATTCATATGGATTTGTTTTACGACAACTTTTTAAAAATCTAAGTTTTGATTAACTGAACTTTCAATAAAGACAGAAACCTCTCAGGTTTCATTCAAATTATCATAATTTGTGTTTTGAAGATTAACCAAGTCATAAAGGTTTTGAACAACATAAGGGTGAGTAAATTATTTTTTGGGTGCATTTAACTGCAGTTGGTTAAATTATGCACTTGTTTAGAGTAAATTATCGAAACTACAAGACATGCACTATACTGTAGGTTTCATACAAATATATAGTCATCTTTCTCCACTTTCCTCTCCTGCTCTAAGTGGGAGATCAGGTATAACGGTCCACATTGTGTCTGTATTGATTTCAGCTCTGCTAGGGACTTTGAAGACTATTGATGTGAAGTAAATGGTGCCCTGTGTCTCATTCTGATGGTACAATATCTCCTCCCTCCTCATTTTTAGCGCGCGTGTGTGTGTGTGTGTGTGTGTGTGTGTCCCGCATTGTCTTTTTCTCTAGTGTAATAACACCCAATTCAGTGCTGAAAATTCGCACCCAATTTTAGTTGCAATTCTTGAAACCATTGTGAATTATGGAGGGCCGCTTTGTACGGGTGTCTGGGTCCAAAGGGGGCAAGCAGTGCTGAGGTTCAGCAGAGCTGCTCAGATGGCTGTGTTTACATCAGGCACCAGTGCTGGCAAAGCCTCCAGTCACAGCAAATGGTGCTGTTGGCTAAACATACTGCTGTCAGGAGACTGCCACTGTCAACTTCATCTGGGAGAATTCAACAAGACCGGCTATCTCAGGGAAGCCTGAGTCTTGCAGGGCAGTGTAAATTTCAATGTTCAGCCTAAAAAAACATCAAAAAATATCTTTAGACTGAAGATTTTCAGAAGAAAATACAAGTGCAATTTGACCATATGTAACTCACCGCCATGAGGCCAGGCAGGGTGTTGCTATGCAGTTATTAAGGTGTACTGAGGGCTTTAAACGTGTTGGTATGTAGGTGATCTGTGTGTGCTTTTTTTGTTTTGATTTGTTCTTTGGTGTGTGTGTGTGTGTGTGTGTGTGTGTGTGTGTGTGTGTGTGTGTGTGCGCTAATGGGCCTGGGTTTTAGGTGGGGTTTTATTGCAAATTGTTATTTGATTGCTAGGGTAGTTTGAATGGCTTTAGCATGTTGCGATGTTGTTGCAAATGGGTTCTGGGTGGTTTTTCGCAAGTTTCTACGCAGTTGCTAAGTTGTTCTGAGTTGTTTTTACCATGTTTCTAAAAGGTTACTAAGGTGTTCTGAGTGGGGTTTTTGTATTGTTTGTTGACATGCTCTTAATAGTGAATGCTTGCAATCTTAAAGGAATTAACTGACACCTAAAAAAAGTTGTTAAAAATTTCTTAAAATTAAATTACTTGGGAAAATTACTTGTTCACTCATTTATAAATGTTCATAGTTGTTTATACATTTATAAATTGTTCATACTTGTTAAGAAAGACAAGATACATTTGAATTAAATACATACTTTGAAAATAAGTAGTAATACCTTACAGTGTTGCTTCTTGGGTCAAATTATTCTGATAATGGATATATCATATACAAGAAATCCAGCAACATCCATTTAGGAAATAAATAGGGTTAATTTCCAAGTATGGTTATTCTGGGTTTATAGCAAGACATGATTTGCACCTGGTGTTGTAACTTTTGCAAACATCAAATAATTCATGTGTAAAAAGGGTTCCGTATGTGCCAGGACACAAAAATGACTGCTTCACAAAAGAGCTGACGACAAGCTTCTCTTCTGAAGATAACCTCAGGAAAAGGTTGCACAGGATGTCAAAAGAGACTGCTGCTATCATCTCTTTGTGCAGATGTGCCCATAGATAAGTATGCAGTTTGGGTCATCATGGAGGATGATGAGGATGATGATGAACTTTCTGTCAGCTGTGTCATTCGTACCCTCTACTCCCAATTTCCTCTACCTGTCTTGAATCTCTGCTGGGCCTGGAATAGGCAAGTGTGTGTCTGCCTGTTTATTTTTCTTAGAGTAATACGGAACAATATGCATTTTTAATGAAGAGCAGCAAGGCTTCTCTTTACACTCTCAGGACAAAGAGCCTCTAATCTTCACAGCTTGTATATATGTATGTGTGTGCATGTGTAAATGCATTCACACACTCAGGAGTGAACACAAGCTTAAATATGAGTTGTGTCATGTTGAAATACTTTCTCCTTCAATGCGCAGAGTCAGCTATAAGTAAGACATTTGTGCGCTGATTTTCTAAAGAGAATACACACAGTGGCTCTGATGAATAGAGCACAATAGTGACAGCAAATCATAAAAAAATTCATAAATCTTTGATGAATATAAAGTTCAAAAACAGTTTATTTGTAATAGAAATCTTAAAAATAGAAATAAATAAAAACAATCTGTAACCGACATGTTATTTCAAATGGAGCTCATAGTAGCTTTGTCTGGAAAGATTTATCCTTGATTGCTTAAAAAAAAAAAAAAAAAAAAAAGCGGTCTTTGAGCGGTCCGACATGTAAATGTCTGGTTCGATCGACCATACCGGCTTGTTAAAGGGTCATGAAACCGTCTTTCAGCTCAAATCTAGCTCACAATATTTTTGAAAAATGCAACTTAAATGGGCGTGGATGACTGTGAGAAGGGAGTGGAGTGGGTGTGGTATGGCACAGCAGGGATAACTGTCATTGGTCAGTGGCCCATGCATATCGACTGTCATTAAAAATCTGTGGTAAAATGTGAGTAAAAAATGCTTGATTTTTTTTTTTTTATTGCTGGCAAAGTTAAAGTCTAATGAAATACACTGACACCTTATTTATGTCCTTTCTGTCCTTTCAAAAGTAACGGAACGCCCTGTAATCTAATTCTTTCGAATAAAACATATTAAATGTACATGTATAATTATAATGTCATTATAAAATATATAGTTGTTTATAATAAATGCATATATTTGAAAATAATAAATTTTCCACAAACAAAAAAAACGTTCTGTGCATAGCCTCGATCTACACGCCCCCTGAACCCCAATAATAAAGATGGACAGTGACATATACATTTACAGTGGCAGCAGTATGCAAGGCTCTGTGGTGGTGGAGGATTTCTCTCCTCCTGAATCTCCAGGGCTAAATAGAGACATAATAGATGGTGGTGCAGGTCCTCTGCCCTATCTATTTGAACCATTAGCCACTGCCGTGACTGTGGAGGAAAACATGGATGAACCGGAGGCCGCGCGGATGGGAGAGGTGTCAGAATGGTAGGTAACTAACTTAATCAGAGAAGAACAAAAACCCTTCTGCAGGCAAAAGTCCGACCTGAAATTAGCATAAAGTTTTTATTCATAAAGTCTAATTTTGCAACAGATGTGTCCGTGGTGGATGGCCAACCAACCGCCCGGAGCCAGAGTCTAGCCCTGGCAGCATCGCGGGGAAAGATATGCAACGCACTTGAGCTATTGCACCACGAATAAACACTTGCGTCCGATGATTGCCTCGCTCATCTACTACGCAATATCACAGTTTGACATGTCTGTCATTGGAAAGATCCACTTGGTGTCATGAATAATTAAGAGACAGTGTCTTCTCATAGGATATGAAAGCTCAGTCTCATTAATAATTATGAGAGACCGATGAGTCATCAAAGCACGTACAGTGCACTGCCACGTCACAGATGAAGATTTTAAACCCGGAAGACGAAAATAGCAGATAAAAACTCAAATTTAACCATTTTCCCTCTATTAAATCTAACAGATACTAACATTGTCTTCAATGGTGTTCAACACACCTACCTCTGTTATAATCTCAGAAAATTTGGTTTAGAGTTTCATGACCTAACGTCTGGAAAACCTGTTGGGAAACAAACGTTATTTTTAACAAATTATTTGGTGCTGCTAGTGACGCAGATTCTAGATTCTTCTGAAAGACTTTTGTCAATCTGTGCTGGGAGAGGAACAGAAAGTCAGAGGCAGGAGTAACAGGGGTCTAGTGACCCTGACCTCTGACTGTCCACAGTGCTTCCTCAGCTGGTGAGACAGCACATACAATGCATCCCTGCTCAGCCCTGCATGAGCCTAATTAAAGCAATTAATCAGATGAATCACGCTGAGATCACACACCGCTCCCTCTGGGCCCTTAGAGTGACCAGAGCTAGCGTGGATGCTAAAGCTAAGTGAACTGTTGCTTGAGTGACATCATGGGTTTTGGGGTTAAAAGTAATGAGGCGCTTTGACTGAGTGACTTTAACAAATCAAATGCCAACACGTCCATAGAAATGCCATGCCGTGTTGTGAAGTGTAGAGCGTTTAGGCTTGAGTGAATGGCAGCAAGGCTGCCATATTGGATTCATATCTTTCTCTATTTTTGCTCTGATATTTGCTCATTCTCTCGCAGGCCCACAGCCGCACACACAAACGTAGACACACAACATGCTCTGAGGGTCACAGCGGCGGTGGTGGCACAACACATTCCCATCTAAATACTCAGTTTGTGTGCATGTGTGTCTCTGCGTGACTTAGGCATTGTGTCTCGGTGTTTGAAGGGGACCAATGGCAGACACACTACGTCAAGCTGCTGTGTGTCACTATCAGGAAGTAATAAGATGAGAGGACAGTGTCACAAGTCACGGGCTCATAGCAACAACAAGAAAAAGGAAAAGAGAGAAGAGGAGCAGGAGGAGAAGGGAGGGAGGAAGATAGTGTGAGAATGAATTAACACCTTTTAACGGCAGCAGCCCATTAAGGCTGCAGAAAATCAGACAGGCACGAAGAAAGAGAGGGAGATTGAGACAACGTAATGAAGGAAGAAGCATGCATAGTGATAGTAAAGAAAATTCAAAATGTTGAAACGCAACGAACATACTGTGGGGGGGGGGGGGGGTGGCTGAATAATCAGTGTTCATGGTTTTTCTTGGTCAACTTAAATTTAATGCAAAACGGGTCCAATTTTAGGACATTAAAATGATTATTTATTAAAATATGAAACTATTATAAAAAGTTTTAAATCTTCAGAACGACTTAAGACATTAAAGGAATACTTTACAATAAGGTCCTATTAGTAAGTGAGCAATACATTTGTTTTGAGTTTTTATTACTTCTTGTTAACATTAATTAATAAAATACAACTGTTTATTGTTAGTTCATGTTAGCAAACAGATACAATGCAAACTTATTGCATTATCACATTAAAAGTATTACATATATTGATTTTACAGATTGAATGAGATAAGATATTAAACCATTATACATTTGATTTAAGTATAAATCTACCCGAATTTAGTGAGATTTATTGATAGAGGCTTAAAAATGTGTGTGTGTGTGTGGGGGGGGGTAGACTTGCCAATGGGTAAAACAAGTCTCTTTTTTGTTGCTAAATATATAGTTTTGCTTCTCACTGACATTTTCTTAGTTTAAAAGGATGCTTTTCTAATTAAGACAGTTATTTTTGTTGCTCACTTTCCTTTCACTGCAGAACAGGAGATATGTTCTCAATGAATTTCCAGTTGCCAAAGAAAGGGGAAAAGGTGTGCAAAAGGGAAATGTGTGATAAAAGGAAGCAGAAACAAATTAAGAGTGGAGGAGAAAAGGAGAGGAACAGGGGAGGTGGTTTGACGCATCCAGACTGCAAACATGGCTTTTTTCTTCATTAGGGATCAGAGGGAAAAAACTGCAGCGAAGCAGTGCACTGAATCCTGGATGCATTCATCTCTATGTCCTCCTATTCATTCTGAACATCCATCCACATGCATCAATCTACTGTCATGACTCGTTTCAGTCTCTTTGTCTCTGTCTTTCAGGCCCACCTCCCTCTTTACTCACTCCTTAAAGGGAGAGTTCAGTAAAAAAGTTAAAATTCTGTCATCATGTTGTTCTAAACCTGTATGACTTTATTGCCCTGTTCCAGTGAGCTGCTTAATTATGCAGGATCCTAAGATAGCTTGTTTTGACCAGCATCGGAAATGCACGGTGTACAGAATGCAATCCTAGAATGCAGTGCAGTGCAAGAAAATAAAATAAATAAATCCCAAAAGATAGACAAGATGAGGGAAATGTTGATAATGTACTTACATTTCTTTCAATGCTGAAAGCTAATACAAATAGTTCAGAGCAAATAAATAGATTAATTTAATCTAATGTTCATGTGTGCACTGTGTTAGGCATATACAAATATCACATTTTATAGCATAGCAACATGCTTAAGCCAAACTATATTGAAAGCAAAGAGTTGAATCTCCCCCAAAGAGTGGCATTTGTGTGGCACACATAGTTGGTGCCTATGTAGAGTGTTACAAATATGTTAATGGTGCTATGATGATTAAAATGCTGTTCAAAAAAGCGTAAGATCTACAGAGATGTTTTTTAAAACTCAAATTTCTTTTAACTTGAGCACCTCGGGGGTTTTTTTCAACACTGTGTCATGAGTGAGAAACTGCGCAAATGCATGTGAGCACAAATGCACGTTCATCTTTGTTCACATATAAAAACAATCGAAATGTAGTGCTAAAACTTGTTCTGAGTGAACATCCCCTTAGAAGTGAGCTGCAATAGGCAGTGATGTAGCACAGAGCTTCTTACTTCTCCAATCATCATGGGAATGCATGGGGACCGGGGACATTCATGGTGACCATTCACTTTCTATGTATGAAAATAACTGCTGGAACCGATTTGCTGCAGTAACTCCTAAGAAACGCACACAAAACGTTAAATGACATAAAGCTGAGTAAATGGTGACAGAATTATCATTTGTGGACTATCCCTTTAAAATCTCTTTTGTCTCCTATACCTGTACATCTCACAGAGAGTCTGTCTTTAACTTGTCCGTCATCTTGAAGTCGCTCTGTTCCCCTACCTCTCTCATATACATACACACAGTACGTCCCCCCTTGGTCGCTCTCTTGGCTCAGGAAGAGAAATCAATAGCAACAAATTAATCATTCTGCCTAAGGCAATCCGGTAGAAAGGGGGAGGGTTGGAGAGGTGTGTGTGTGTGTGTGTGTGTGTGTGTGTGTGTGTGTGTGTGTGTGTGTGTGTGTGTGTGTGTGTGTGTGTGTGTGTGTGTGTGTGTGTGTGTGTGTGTGTGTGTGTGTGTGTGTGTGTGTGTGTGTGTGTGTGTGTGTGTGTTTTGCAGAGGAAGAATTGGCAGTAGTACATGTTCTGACATTTGATTTAAGCTCTCCTTATGGCTAAACCAACATTATTTCATATTGGGGGTGGAACTGAGACTGTTACCCTAACAATTATCTAGCTTGTTGTGGTGTTTTGTTATTGAGCTATTTTTTCTTGTTCTGTTCAGCTCATGTCAGTCAGAGTTACATACAAATGCAGGAACCTGTAGGAAAAGGAGAACAAGATACTTTTCCATTTGGGCTTGAACTTTTACACCTTCATATCCCTGCTGAAAAGAAAACATCTTAAACCAGCCTAAGCTGATTTGCCTGGGTCCCAGTATGGTCTGGTCTGCCAGTTTTAGAGGGTTTTTTGGACTAGCCAGGTTAGGAGACTAGCTTGACATCACTGTCAGAGAAGCTTGTTACTGGGACAGTACCATTAAAAGGACAACTTTGGACCTCATCTATCCCTAAAAGATGTATATTAGTACCTTAGAGTAGTGATATGTTCTCTTACTATACTATTATTAAACATTTAGAGGGAAATAAGTTACAACGATGTTTATTTAAATGATACTCAGTAACAAGCTGTTGTACTCCAAAGGGCTCTTTACACCAATAACGATAACTATAAAGACTAGAACGTACATTTCCAGAAGAAAATGTGAATGGTGCTTGCAGTGGCAAAAAACACGACCCGGTTGCTAGGGTGTTCTTGGAGTTTGCTATGAAGATGCTAAGGTGTATTGGGTGGTTGCTAGGCGGTTGCTAGGGTGTTCTAGGTGGTTGCTAGGTGGTTGCTAGGGTGTTCTGGGTGGTTGCTAGGCGGTTGCTAGGGTGTTCTGGGTGGTTGCTAGGCGGTTGCTAGGGTGTTCTGGGTGGTTGCTAGGCGGTTGCTAGGCGGTTGCTAGGGTGTTCTGGGTGGTTGCTAGGTGGTTGCTAGGTTGTTCTGGGTGGTTGCTAAGCGGTTGCTAGGGTGTTCTGGGTGGTTGCTAGGCAGTTGCTAGGGTGTTCTGGGTGGTCGCTAGGCGGTTGCTAGGCAGTTGCTAGGGTGTTCAAGGTGGTTACTAGGGCGTTGCTAGGCAGTTGCCAGGGTATTTTTGTGGTTGCTAGGGCGTTGCTACGCAGTTGCTAGGGTATTCTGGGTAGTTGCTATGTTGTTACTAGGTGGTTGGTAGTTGTCACAGATGGTTACTATGGTGTTTGTAGCATTTTCTTGGCATGATTTAGCACTTAGCTAATCAAAATTAGCATGTAGCTATTCACTGCTAGCATGTGTAGCATGTAGCAAGTCCTGTTTGCTAGCATGAGTCAAAAGAGCCAACCCCCATCTCTATCCGATGTTCTGATGCAGAGATATACGTCTTGCAAAACGGTTGCTAGGGTAATCTGTTTGGTTGCTAGGGAGTGTCTTGGCATTTGCCAATCATGAAGCTCCAAAGTCAGTGTGAATGTATAAACCAACCCCCATCTCTATACGATGTTTTGATGCAGAGATATAGGTCTTGCAAAATGGTTGCTAGGGTACTCTCTTTTGTTGCTAGGGAGTGGCTTGGCAGCTGCCAATCATGAAACTCCAAAGGCTACTTGTCAGTATGAATGATATAAACCAACTCCCACGTCTCTGTGACATTCAGAATGGACGATATCCCTCTTTGGATTTTGGTTGCTAAGGTGCTCGACAATGGTTGCTAGGGAGGGGCTAGGATGTGTTGAGGTGATTGGGGATTGGCTGTTTGCTGCCCCGAGTCAAACGAGACCACCCTCATGTTTCTATGACACTTATATCCTGAGATATCCCTTTGATGTCTTTCAATGGAAGTCTATGGAGCTTGTTGCTAAGTTGCTCTAAATGGTTGCTAGGGCGTGGCTTGAAAGCTTCACAATGATCCTGAGAGACTGATTGGTCGTCTGAGTAAAATGAGCCCGCCCCCTTGTCTCAATGACACTGTGATCCAGAGTTATGTTCAATACAAATGCGGTTTCTATGGTGTAGGACAGCCCATTTCATGGGCTGTCCTACACCATAGTACGTGAATGGGGCAACTTTGGGCCGGTCCTGCCCCCCAGGGGAGCAACTTTTACCCCATTGTGTGGTATGTTGTTACAGAGCCTACCAGCCTCTTCAAATGTGATCCAGAGTTATGTTCAATAGAATATCGCTTACTATGGTGTAGGACAGCCCATTTCATGGGCTGTCCTACACCATAGTACTTCATTGGGGCAACTTTGAGCCCCTCCTGCCCCCCAGGGGTGCAACTTTTACCCCATTGTGTGGTATGTTGTTACAGAGCCTACCAGCCTCTTCAAATGTGATCCAGAGTTATGTTCAATAGAATATCGCTTACTATGGTGTAGGACAGCCCATTTCATGGGCTGTCCTACACCATAGTACTTCATTGGGGCAACTTTGGGCCCCTCCTGCCCCCCAGGGGTGCAACTTTTACCCCATTGTGTGGTATGTTCTTACAGAGCCTGCCAGTCTCTTTAAATGTGCCAAATTACACGTTTCTGCGACATCCTTGCTCTGAGCTATGAGTCTGTGAATTTTGGTTGCTAAGCTGCTCGACAATGGTTGCTAGGGCGTGGCTTGATAGCTTTACAATGATCCTGAGATGCTGATTGGTCTTCTGAGTAAAATGAGCCCGCCCCCTTGTCTCTATGACACTGTGATCCAGAGTTATGTTCAATACAAAATCCCTATGCAATTTACCATAGTAGGAAAAACGCATGCATTTCATGGGCCGTCCTACACCATTGTAAGTCAATGGGGAAACTTTGGGCCGCTCCTGCCCCCCAGGGGTGCAACTTTTACCCCATTGTGAGATATATTCTTACAGAGCCTGCCAGCCTCTTCAAATGTGGTAAGTTTCACATTTCTACGAAATCCTCGCTCTGAGCTATGAGGCATTTTACGTTTTTTTCAATGCGGCGAACACCGCACCCCCGATCGCTTATAAAAGTCATAGCACACCATTCCCAAATAGGCTGCACGTTTTGACACCTCATTCATGGGTCTGTGACAAAAACTGCGGGAGGAGTAGCGCGCCGAAAAAAAAGTGGAAGAAGAAGAATAAGTATGAGCAATAACACTAATGTTGCTTTGCCTATAGGCAAGCACCATTAATAATAACTATATTAGTGTCCACACGAGTTCAGATATCGTTCTGTTTATTTAAATGCTCAAGCTCGTTACAGCAGGATGGATTCTTATTGGCTGTCAATTTTTTTTAAATCCTAAATAAAATTGTTCTGAAAGGGATTCCAACAATATTGTTTCTCAGAGCCATTGTCGTTATAGCTGTGGTGTGGACTCTAGGATTCTTTAATATTGAGAAAGATGTTTAGAACTATATCTTTATCGTTATCTTTATAGTTATCGTCCTTGGTGTGAACGAGCCTTAACGGTATAATATTTGCACTTTTTTTTCCTGAGAGTGCAGGGTGGGAAACCTAAGACCAGCTTAAAGCAACTAAGACCAACACCATTTTAGGCTTATTGTTTTCAGCACAGATTTCATACAGGTGGGGAAAGAATATAGCAGGTAAGGATTGCACAACTAATTGTTTTTTACTAGTCATCCAGAAAAGAGTCTGACAAAGAGATGGCTCAATAGTTTACTGAATGTAAATGACTCATCATATGACATGCACCATCAGTGGCCTTTGCTGTTTCTGGCAAGTCTGTTGATGGAGAGCGTGTGTTAGAATGAGATGAGAAACAGAAACATTCTTCACTGTCAGACTCATTCTGCTTCCACTATTATTAAAAGAGGAAAAAGTCATATCCGACTTATAGTTTCTGTTAGCCTGTGGGCGACACTTGATTAGTTTCAGAGTAGTTTGCAAGAATGTTGGCTTGCATACGTATGGAATACTTTCACTTCTGCCCGCAGCCTACATTTTACAGTTTACTCATGATGTGCTTTGTGAACGCAACCCATCCCAGATTTACATAAATTTTGCTTTTCTAATTCCAATAATAGTTATACACTAATAATTGCATCTCAGTGTATGTCATCAGTTTTGTATAATAATAATAAGTAGTAAAAAAAAAACGTGTGTGTGTGTGTTTGTATGTGTAAAGTACATTGTTTGTACACCGGTTCACTGGCAGTGGTCCTCGTCCTTGCACAGGTTCATTTAAAGGATATGATGTAATTGAGCTTTTTAATTGATTGGATCTTACTGGCACATTTGTATCAGCAGCAGCCTGAACTCCATGTTCATATCAGTGAGCGATATTGCTTTAAAAAAAAACTACAGTGACTTTTGAGAAATGTGTATGTTTGACGTGAATGTACTCACACATAATTGAATACACATGCTCTTGCTCACACTAATGTGTACCTTATACAGGTGGTGGATTAGGGCCCAAGCATGCACTATAATGACATACAAAGTATGCCATTCAAAAGGTTTCAGCAATTCCATGTGACACAAAGTTAAACACACTCCACTTTAAAAGTGCTGTGATGTAAAAGTGAAAGACTGCAAATGAGCTATTCTACCTACGAGACAGAGAAAATTACACAGGAGGCATAAAAGCAGATGTTATTGATCCACCCCCTCAAACCAGCACCTGGTTAGCAGCGAACCCGCCCCGCAGCCCACACGCACCATAGGGCACTGAAAGCTATGCCTGGAGCAGCACACAGAATCAGGGATGTTTATACACACATGCACACAAGGGTTAGATGGGTTACACTTAGGGCTGGGCGATAAAACGATAACGATAATTATCGCGATATAATTTTTCTCGATAAAACGATATCAAGAGTTCGATAAATGTTCGATAATGTTTTTGCGCCAAAAGCGGAACGAATCTCATTCGAACCGCGCGCGCCACACGGACCGTTTATCCGCTCGGCTCAAAGTCCAAACGGCAGCGCGAGCGCGAGCTCACTAGAGCAGACGCGTTTACTCTGATCGGTCTCGGTCACTAGATCCAGTGAGAGCGCTTGAATTCAGCGAGGAACACACATGTCTCAGTGATTTAAACCAGTTTAAAGCCAGATGAGACCGCGCTGACGAACAGGAGAAGCACTGTGCGCAACGATACAGTCAGAAGCTTCTCCGTCTACACATTCCCATCATTTACCACGGATTTAACGTTACTGTAACGTTAGCCTAGTAATATTAACTGCACCATGAAATGTGGGATATATATATATATATATTGAATTGTATAATATTATTAATGTATACAATGTATTAAAGGACTAATGGAATATAATTACAGTTTTTAATAATGTATTTAGGCTACTGGTTTTCATAAATACCATAGAAACGTCACAATATGTGACGTTTCTCACATAGAAACCATAAAGTTACATTTTATCTGTGGTTATCATGATCTAAATGCATGATGCTGGATGACCAATGGTTAATTTTAATAAAACTAAAGAATATTACATTTTACCAAATAAAAATAAAACATTTTAACAGATTTTACTGTTTTTGTTAATGAACATAAATTGTATAAAGTAAATCTGCATCCTAACTCAAGCTAATACTACTGAAATAAAGATATTTATTTTGTTAAGGAAAAATGTCAAATATTTGAATGTTCTACCTCGGATTTGTGAATGTTCACCTGTTTGGCAAGTGTTTGTCATGATATGTTCTGACAATAAAGAGTAGTTTAAAAACACAACGCTCTGGTTTCTACAGCTTTCACTTAGGAGTACAAATCTGTCTTTAAACTTGAAATAAATAAAGATTTGACATTTATCGATAATTATCGATATCGACTGATATAAAAAAAAATATCGTGATATTTTTTTTTGGCCATATCGCCCAGCCCTAGTTACACTCATACATGTAACATCACATGGGAGGAAGCAAATGCCCTTGGATGTTGAGAGAGTAAAACGCTAATCTGGTTCATAATGTAGTCTATGAGTGTGTTTTTTTTCCTCCTTGGTTTATTTGGTCATTTGTCAGCATATGTGCACAAATGTGTAGCAGAAGACAGAATGATATAGGTCATTATATAAAACCGTATTTTGACCTCACTACTGTGTCTTGGTGATGAGTTGGTTTTTTTTTGGTGAGTTTTACAATGTTGCATGAGCATTAACATGTTAATTTCAAAGTATGGATGCACTGATATAAAAATGTATTCAATAAATATTGGCGTAATTGTTAATAAATATTACGATAATGGCTGATATTACAATTCTAAATACACAAAAGTTTGTGGTCAGTAAGATTTTTTTTTAATGTTACATACTACATATGTAAACATACAGTTTAGAACTGGTGTTCTAAAGTAATATCAGCAGTAATATTGTGAAAAATTATAATTATAATAATTTTTTTATATATATTTGAAAATGTACTGTGAAATCCCGTGATGGAAAATCAGAATTTCTGCATTATTCCAGTCGTACGGTACAGAGCCCTAAAGGGACCTTTGCACCATAGTACTTCATTGGGGCAACTTTGGGCCCCTCCTGCCCCCCAGGGGTGCAACTTTTACCCCATTGTGTGGTATGTTCTTACAGAGCCTGCCAGTCTCTTTAAATGTGCTAAATTACACGTTTCTGCGACATCCTTGCTCTGAGCTATGAGTCTGTGAATTTTGGTTGCTAAGCTGCTCGACAATGGTTGCTAGGGCGTGGCTTGATAGCTTTACAATGATCCTGAGATGCTGATTGGTCTTCTGAGTAAAATGAGCCCGCCCCCTTGTCTCTATGACACTGTGATCCAGAGTTATGTTCAATACAAAATCCCTATGCAATTTACCATAGTAGGAAAAACGTGTTAACATGTTAATTTCATGGAAAAACGTGTTAACATGTTAATTTCAAAGTATGGATGCACTGATATAAAAATGTATTCAATAAATATTGGCGTAATTGTTAATAAATATTACGATAATGGCTGATATTACAATTCTAAATACACAAAAGTTTGTGGTCAGTAAGATTTTTTTTTAATGTTACATACTACATATGTAAACATACAGTTTAGAACTGGTGTTCTAAAGTAATATCAGCAGTAATATTGTGAAAAATTATAATTATAATAATTTTTTTATATATATTTGAAAATGTACTGTGAAATCCCGTGATGGAAAATCAGAATTTCTGCATTATTCCAGTCGTACGGTACAGAGCCCTAAAGGGACCTTTGCAAAATAAAATATATATATTTTTTTCCTTCATTTTCTCGTGCTGACGAGAAACGTTTCTCGTGAGCACGCGGTAGTTTCTCGTGAGCACGCGGTCGTTTCTCGTGAGCACGCGGTCGTTTCTCGTGAGCACACGGTAGTTTCTCGTGAGCACGCGGTAGTTTCTCGTGAGCACGCGGTAGTCCCCTGTCAAGGGAACTCGACTGCGTCAATGACACTTTGGGGACGCTCCCTTAGCGTAGCGGCTCTGAAGTATGAATGAAACCTAATCCAATTCTTTTGGCGTTGCATCGTGACGAAAAGAGTGACGGCATAGGTGGAAGCTAGATAAGGACGCCGGCACAGAATAGAGTAGCTTTAGCTCTTCAGCAGCGCTCTCTGTGTGTGTGAAACTGAAAGTGAAAAGGAAACTAAAAAGAAATTGTTTGTTGTTAGGAGATGGCAAGCGAGGATCAGTTTAAGTTGTGTGTGCACCCTTTCCCGCGTTATATTACGGGCGGGGACACTCATGACTTGTGTGTGGAAGGTTTTGGAGCGCAGCACCTCCAGGCAGCTCTAAAGGGAGCTGCATGTGGCCACTGTGAAGCACTCCCGATCAGAGTGCTGCGCTCCCGGCTGGCAATATTCGATGAAGCCGGCCAACCTCGCGCTCCCCGCGGTTCTGGCCCCGCCTACGTCCGCTGAGGCGCCACGGCGGCTCAGATCGTGGGCCTCGCAGAGGGAGCTAGCAGACGCAACCGGGACTGCTTTTGCACTTTCCCGGTCCTCGTCTGGTAGCTCGGATTCCCTTCCTCCCTGTGCGGAAGCCCGCCCCGCTGCTTGTTCCGCTCGCGCTGACAATCCCGTGCTGCAGCTCTCTGATTCCGAGGAATTAGATGTGCTCAGCATCGTGGAAGAGGAATTCCTTGAACAACCCACATACACTGTGCAAACCCTATCTGCACCAGATAAATATGAGGAGCTTTTAGAGGTTATTACATGTGCTGTAGAAAGATTAAATGTTAACTGGCCTCAAGAGAGGCAGGAAGCGTGTGTTTCAAGCAAGCTTGATGAGCGCTTTTTACAGCACCGACCTCAGCCTCCACGCAGGGCTTTGCCATTTTTTCCAGACTTACACAATGAGTTGTGTAAGTCATGGAACAGGCCGTTTTCTGCTCGTCTGTTTAATCCCCCGATATTGGACTACAGCAACATTGTGGGGGTTAAGGAAAATGGTTATGGGGTGTTACCGCAGGTTGAGGAATCGTTGGCCAGTTATCTGTCTCCTGATGCGGCGGCATCTCTTAAAGGCCCGGTGTTGCCTTCTAAGCCCTGTCGTACGACATCTGGCTTAGTAGGCAGGGCGTATATGGCACCGGGTCAGGCCTGGTCAGCCTGCACACCATGGCTATTTTGCAGGCCTACCAGGCCGACCTGCTACAGGACATTGATGAGGGCGAGGGCCCGACACCCGAGGATGTCGCGGAGCTGCGCAAAGCCACAGATTTGTCTCTCCGGGTTACCAAGGAGATGGCCCGTGCTATTGTGCAGCGCAGCTTTTAGGCAGTACATCCCTCGCCGCTCGAGGTCCAGAAGGGCAACTTCTGGGAGAAGTGGCCAGCCTCAGCCATCTGCAAGCACCTCATATAGGCAGGGTTAAAGAGAGAGTGTCGCTTCTAGAGGTCCCCCTCGAAGAGCTTGGGACTCTGGACGGCGCTCTCACCCGCAGCCACCTGAGACGGCAGATTTAAGAACTGTCCTTCAGGCTAAGAAGGCTAAGGGAAAGAGGTCCTAATGTCAGTGGGACCTCTGAGGGCTGCCCCCCACGAGAGAGAGCGATCGAGGTCCACTCTCCCGTTGGGCCCTTAGTAAAACTGGTATCAGTATCCCGCCGCCTTTGGCGCTTAGGGACACATCAGTTCCCAGCGAACGCACGCTGCTCTGTCCACCCCACAGTGGGTCAGACAGCATTTGCATCCGCACAACGAGAGTCATTGTCGACCACTCCCTGCCGGTCCTCCGCATCAGGGAATTGTCAAGTGCTCTCACAGAACACTGGCTGGTTCCCTTGGTGAAGTTTGCAGAGGCATGGCGAAGCCTCTCCAATATATCACCTTGGGTCCTGCATACTGTAGAAAAGGGGTACAGACTGCAGTTCCACGTGCGCCCACCCAAGTGTTATAACAAGTAGTTCTCTCGCTGCTGGCAAAAGAGGCCATAGAGTATGTTCCTCCACCAGACAGGGAATCCGGGTTCTGCAGCCGGTACTTCATAGTTCCAAAGAAGGATGGAGGGTTGCGTCCGATTCTAGATCTAAGGCATCTGAATCGGTCTCTGAGGAGATTGCTCACCATTCCCACGATCGTGAACCAAATCAGGTCCGAGGACTGGTTTGTCACGATAGATCTGAAGGACGCATACTTCCACCTCTCCATCCTTCCCTCTCACAGGAAGTTCCTGAGATTCGCTTTTGGGGGCAAGGCGTACCAGTATCGGGTTCTTGCATTCGGCCTAGCTCTCTCCCCTCGCACATTCACCAAGTGCATGGATGCAGTTCTGGCCCCGCTGAGGCTCCAGGGCATCCGTGTGCTAAACTACATCGATGACTGGCTCATTTTGGCCCAGTCTCGAGATATGGTGGTTCGGCATCGAGATGTCGTCCTTGGCCATATTCAAAGCTTGGGGTTGAGACTCAACACGAAAAAGAGCGTGTTGGCGCCACCCCAGAGAACTATGTTCCTGGGAGTGGTGTGGAACTCCGTTGTGATGCGGGCACAGTTGTCTCCTGCAGACTAGTTGTCCCCTCCTTGACTAGTTTCTCGTGAGCACGCGGTAGTTTTCTAGTGAGCACGCGGTAGTTTTCTAGTGAGCACGCGGTAGTTTCTCGTGAGCACGCGATAGTTTCTCGTGCGCAGGTGGTATTTTCTCGTGAGCACACGGTAGTTTCTCGTGAGCACGCGGTAGTTTCTCGTGAGCACGCAGTAGTTTCTCGTGAGCACGCGGTAGTTTTCTAGTGAGCACGCGGTAGTTTCTCGTGAGCACGCGGTAGTTTTCTAGTTAGCACGCGGTAGTTTCTCGTGAGCACGCGGTATTTTCTCGTGCGCACGCGGTAGTTTCCCGTTAGCACGCGAGAATCTGTATTTTTTTATTTTTGCAAAGGTCCCTTTAGGGGCTCCGTATTCATCCTTGCTAAATAAAATAATAAATGTCTTTCAACACAAAATTCTAACTGACCCCAAACTTTTGAATTTTATTTAAATGAAATTAAAACACTAAAAGCTACATTAAGTAAATTTAAACAACATCACAACTTTGTGATAACAAAATTGATATTTATTTTGAGATTTGCTACATTTAACAGTATTCTTAAATTATTAACGATTTTAAAGATTACATTTAAGTAAGTGTTAGATGAAGCAAATGTTATCTAATTGTAAAAATATAGTTAAAATGATAATGCAAAATTAATTAAGAAAGAAAAGTATACCATCACCCATAACCAATATGATACCTAAATATTGTGCGTCCCTAAACAGCACTCTTTCTAGAGTGATATAGTATAAATATCATTCAAGCAACACCTAATGACAAACGTGGCATCATTCAAAGGTGTTGCTGATTTTTACCAGCTGCGCCTCTTCATATGAGAAAGAGTCCAATGCTTGCCGTTTCATCATGTTATGATGCTGAACTAAATCAACAGCTCCTGATCCCTCACCCCTCTCCCCAAACTCATCTCTCACCCTCCCTTCCTGCTCATTCACACTCGCATGACATCTCACTTCACTCTCTGTCCCTTTACTCCTCTTTTATTTTGAGCAGCTGTTTTATCTAGTTTATACTACCAATCAACATTTGGGGGTTTTTAAGAATAAAAAAAAAAATGTTTTTACAAGAAGTCTCATATGCTCACCAAGTCAAAAATAGTAAAATAAAAAATAAAAAAATAAATAAAATAACTAATATTCAATTAGTTTTCAATTTATATCGTTTTAAAACTAACCTAACAACTAGGAGACGATACGAATATGAGATGGTACCTAAAAACTAAATAAAATATGTAATTAAAATTAAAATACTAATTAAAATACAGACGTTTTCATTACACAAGTTTGGAACATTAATATTCAACAATATTATTGATCTGCATTGTACATGTTTTTTTTTTATGTTAAGTATTGCCATGGTACTACTTAAAAAAAGGTTGTACTTTCTTGTTGAGAAAAGCTCAATGGGGAGGCAATACTAGTAGGTGTTATTTCTGCATGTCTGGAAGTGTGTAAAGCAAATGTTATGTTGCATGTGTATTTGTGATATTACAATAGAGGAGCAGGTTTGACGGGCTGTGCCTCAGTGGTAGGGGAATGGCCGCTGTGAGCTAAATCAAATTAGCACCTGGTCGGTGAGGGTTCTTGGCCGGCCAGTGGCTGTGTTAATGAGAGCAGCCCAGCCTCAGTCACTCGGTGTGTTTTACAAAGCATGCACCACAGTGAGCCTGCACACACACGTACACATGCGGTGCAAGGGAAGTGTGAACACACCCCCTATGAACCATGTGTTTTCAGAGCTAAGCATGTGTGTGTTTTCTGTTTGACCACCTCACATCTGCATGACAGAAAGGTAATATTACACGTTTCAGAATAAGAATGGTTTTAAGTGCAAATATGAGTGAGTACGAGGCAGCACTTTATTGATATTCCTCAAACACTCTGTTCAGGGTATGATAATCATGAGTAAATAAAACTTTAATTAAATCAGGCAAAATCACTGCTATTCAAACTTTGTTTTATAGATAATTTTAGCCTTTTTCCTGTTTTTTTCCCCCTAAAATTCATAACATTTAAGTAAATGTATTAACATTGATAGAATATTGATAGTAGAACTGATGATATTCAAAATGTAACCAGCATTTTGCTCATGTGGAGGTAGAGGTGATGAACTGAATTCCAATTGGTTTTCTTTTTTACACCTATTTACATGCTTAATGTGGTAGTGCACCCAGAAATGAAGTTCTGTCATGACAACTCTTGGAGAGATTGGCATGGTAGTGGATGTGGCAATGTTAATGTATTTGGTCTTGGTGGAACAGATCTGCTGTTGTTGCTGTTGTTGCTGCTGGTGCTGTTTATTATTGCTGCTGCTGCAGAGCAAGTACAGAGACTGGCTACTGTCAATACATCCACAGACATTCTGCTGCTGCACATATAACAAACATAGAATAACCCCAACAAAGCAGGAGACATGGAAAGACAATACAAGCCAATATATGCATGCCGCTGCATCGGCAGACATGCATCTGCACAATGATAAACATAGACAGGACGGGATGGGTTAGGATAACCTATCCTGTGTGTTCTCAAGCTGATGTCCTACATTGTCTGCTTGCTGCTGCTGCTGCTTCATAAATACGATATTGCATGTTCACTAGCTGCAAATATGCTTAGTAATTCACTCTAAGGATTAAACAGGACTGTTAACATGACACGTGATTTTGAACTTTGTGTATGGTTACTTCATAAGGAATTGACAAAGCAGACTTCACAAAAACGCAGTGAATAGCGTAAGAAAGGCCGTTCAATTATCTTAGATGTTGAATTTCAGAGGATTTCTGAAAGCGCGCTGCAAACTGCTGACAGCAAACAATGTCAGTATTTGAATGTTTGAGCAGCAAACTCATTGGCTGCTGATGCCAGGGCTATGTAGATAACAATGTGATCGCTACAAATTGAGTTAAGGACCTATAAGCCTGTGCCATCTAGAGTTTCATGACAGAACTTTGTATATTTCATGAAAAAAAAATTTTATTCAGCCTTATGTCCTTCCAAACCTGTATGACTTTCTTTATTCTGATATTTTGAAAAGTGTTGTTTTATGTTTCTCAGAAGAAAGTAAGTCATTCAAGTTTGGAATGACATGAGGGTGAGTGAGTGATGGCAGAATTAAAAATGTTGGGTAATCTATCAACTTAATTGTGATTGATTGTGTCTTCTTTGCATACAATTCTAATTTTATAGCCACATTTATACTGCAAAGATGGCGTGAATATTCATTCTTGTGCACAATCAACTGAAAAGATGTGTTGAATGTCTGCAATGGGAAAGCGGGTCTTATCCTGCAATTCAGAACCAAACAGGTTGTCAGGCTATTCTAACAAAGCTATTCTTTTGCTGCCCTTTAAGCATGGTATTTCCTTCAGGAAATGTGAAATTAATTTATTCATTTTGATTTTTGATAAGATTTCTAAGTGCAGATTTAAAGTCTGGCCAATAAAGGCCTACAGGACCACTCACATCAGTCTTTAAAACACAGGCAAAATTTCAAATATGTGATAAATCAGGACTTAATTATCTTTTTACAAAAATGTTTTATCTTAATCAGCATCAGAAGCAAAGCTGCATAAGATATTTGCATACATTTTCAAACATCTTACAAAATTACTATTGTTTAATCTAAAAACAGGCGACTCAGTGGGTAGCACTGTCACCTCACAGCAAGAAGATTGAGTCCCGGCTGAGCCGTGGAGCTGCGTGTGTGGAGTTTCTGTGTATGCGAGGGTTCCTCCAGGTTTCACACAATCCGAAACATGCAGTATAGGTAAACTGGAGACGCTAAATTGTCCGTGTGTATGTGTGTATGTGTGTGTGTGTGTGTGTGTGTGTGTGTGTGTGTGTGTGTGTGTGTGTGTGTGTGTGTGTGTGTGTGTGTGTGTGTGTGTGTGTGTGTGTGTGTGCCAAGCCATGTAACGGGTAGGGTTGAGGAAAGACCTTAGAAAAAAATTAGCAAGAAAATTCATGGACAACTCTCGCGTGTGGTGAGAGATGACCCATAGAATCACCAAGAGTCGGATACAACTGAAATGGTTAATGAGTGAATGAAATCTAAAAACAAGAAAATAAAAGCCTTTGGAGAAATAAAAATAAACTTAACTCAAGATTAACTCAAGATACCAATTTTTCAAGCAAATTTATATTTTTTTTATGGGGTCATGAACTGCATTTTTATGACTTCATAGTGTTTCCTAAGGTGCGCTTAAAATGTTATTTTGATTTGTACATCAAAAGTTATAATCTATAAAAATTTTATCCCTCTGATTTGAGTGTAAACGCCCAATGCTGTGATTGGCTGACATCTTTCATATGAAATAAGTATTACTTGTGAAATTCTTGTGAATGTTTTAACTATTACAACTGTCGAGATGAACTAATCATGAAAAATTGGATTATAGCATTATATTTAGATCCACTCCCGATGCATGAAAGGTTGCATTGATGAGCATTAGCCAGTGACATACATGTCTGTTTAGCGCATGAATGCAGTGATCTCATCATTGCTCGATTTCTACCCTCTCACGCATGCTGTCATCATAACTAACAGTGCAAACATAATGCAAATAAGAGATTCATTGTGCAGGGTACACAGCGTCATTGATTATAATGGGAGTTTTGGCGAGAGTCCAGATAAACTTGTGCTGCATGATTGACAGCTCCAGTGATTGTAAAGGGAGCCTTCTTTGATCACTTTCTGTATATAATTTAATCACAATTTAAATAACAGATTATTTCATGCTACTAAGAGAAATAATGTGAAGTTGACCTTGATTTACTGATTTACTGACGCATAAACAGCAATAACGATTTTGAGACAATGAACGTCTGACTTTACATGAATATGTACATATCAGAAATCACAGATTAAGCATTAGAATTAACTCTGTTACTAACATGTTGTGGCATTACTGTTGGGTTAATTTCTTACTGTAAAAGTCTGCTTGCAAAACCTGCACCGAAATTGCGACTGATTTACCAAATAATCCACAGTGATATGTACTGAACAAACAAAGAACGCTCTACTTAGACATTCACAACATAGTTGAAAATAACCACTTTCCTAGCATCAGGATTAGCGGTGTAATGGATCGCAGTTGATCCATGATCCGTACAGATAAAGCCCCGTGGTTCCCATCATCCTTTCCATATTCTGAGCTATGCTTATCCCTCAATTTGGATGGCTTCATCATGACAGGCGGTATGCCTTGCATGTTCTGGTGAAGAGTCCACTGACAGACGCAAAGGGTGACTAATAGCATTGATTTTAACAACAAATAAAAATGACGAAATATGGAGATACAAGGTTTCCGACAGCGACAATATATACTTGTATATAATAACGTTCTATTTCAACTTTTATTTTGTTGACCTATCTAACATTAGAATAGAATGTCAACAGCAAGCTAATATAGTATTGAACATGTTTCTCTTTTCTGAATTTCAAGATCAAGGTAACCTTAGCCTAACATTCAAATATTATATCCAGTTGTCTTTCACAAAATATCAAATATTTTCTGTGGTAATTTTTTTTATCTTTGCATGAAATATACAAAAGCAGCCGTGTTAAGTTGTGAAATGTGTGGCAGGTGAATAGTTTTATGCAGTAAATATGGTCCTACTTACAAAAATGTACAAATACAAAGGTTTGGGTCATTGTTGACCCATGTGTGTAAAATTGATGTAGAAATACAAAAACTGTGTTTGTTTATAAAGTAAGAAAGGAAAAATAAACATAATGATTTGTGGAAATCAAAAACAAGATATTGATTAATAAATGATCAATTACATTTCTTTCAAAGATTCAGCAAAGAAACACTCAGCCATGATTGAAATAACATAGAGAATGAATACAGGTCATTTTAGACTCATGTTGTGCATTAGAAGGGTAGTGACACACCAAAAAAAATTGTGCGAAAAGAAAGAGGGGAAAATTAAAATAAGGATTTGTAATGATCTAAAACAAGTTAATTGAGGAATACATGGAATACTGAATGATGAAAATGAATTTATTTAGACACTTTAGACCCATGTTGTGCATCAAAAGGTTAAGAAAATATTTGTTTTCATTGTCTGTGTGGGATTAAACACCATTTAGGCGACATGAACACGATGTACTTCAGCCTGATATAGATACTGAGAGAATGAGAAAGAAAAGAGAGAGACGAGAAAAGAACAGCACATGCAGATCTTTGACCAGCTGTTTTTAGAACGCCCTCCAGTCCCCATTGGTTGTAAGCCCCATTCCTCTCTCTTCTCCTTTCAATCCTCATTTTCCTCTCTCCCCATGTGCTCATTCACTTGTTTTATCCCTATCACCCTTCACTCTGTTTTACTGTGTATTGTCTTTCCTATAGTTTGGTGAGGAACCATGAAAATACTTTTTGTCGACTTCCCTCTTTCCTTGCGCCATCAAGTCATGTTTCTTTGCAAAATGTTTGCACATCTTGACCTTTTATTTGCTCTCATTCACATGTGGGTCCTATGGTCCTTTGGTCCTTTGTTTAATGAATCTGTCTATCATTCATTTGGAGTTCTGTTCTGTTCTCTGCTCTTTTCTTCAAGGTGAAAAATGAATTGAGGATGACCCAAAAAAGTTTGCCTGGAAACTAGGATAAGAACATCTGTTGTCCTACTAGCGACACCATGTGCGGTAAATAGACAGGGTGACAGCTGAAGAGTAAGCTCTTCACCGTTCCCCCTTCCCTCTTATATTATTATATTATATTATAGTATATTATATTATATTATATTATAGATAAATATGTAGGCCTACTATACATTTGTTAAAAAATGTAACTACTATTTTTTTTTTTAAATTAAATGTACAATAAAAAAATTATACAAAAATATAATTAATATAATACAAAATTGTTTAAATACAATGTTATTTAAAATATAAAATAATTATTATGTACTACAAAGTTTGTATGATTCATTAAATATAACATTATTTTTCATTAAAAATATTATATGGGCACATGCTGTTTAGGTGGGCATGGCTACAGCTAAATACTCTTGACACTGATTCTCATCTTTGATCTTTTTTTGCTTTAACCTTTCTCTGCAATCTCTACTTTTCTCACGTAGTCTCCGGCATTCAAGTCTAGCATACACTTCTCCTAAACATTCTTTCCATCTCTCCTTCTCTTGCCTCCATTGCTTCCACTTTCTCTCTTTCTTTACTTGAGCACCCTGTCAGTTCTGATGACCTGGTTCTTGGTAACTGGTCTGGAGTCTCAGATTAGCTCTCCAGTGGAGAGAAAGAGTGAAGGATCATCTCTATAGCTTTGATGTGAATTTCAGCTGGGTCAGATACTCATGACTGCAGTCCCAGAGTAGCCCGTTTTGTATTTGCTGCACAGCGGTACCAGAGGCATAACATTTTTGCAATTTACAAGCTTTGGTTAAAGGACTATTCCGGTGAAAAATGAACCTAGGGGTAATTAACACATGAGTTATACTGAGTCGATCGTTCTCTGGGATGCGTTTTCATGATAATTGAATGTAAAGAGTTTTATCTCTAAAAACAGATTAGCTTATAATGCTAGTATATGGGGCATATAATAGGTAAAAGTACATCGCTAATACCACTAACAAGGCTCAAAATAGCCCCACACTAACATGGTAGCATAATGAGGGTCCCTACATGCAAACCGAAGCATTGAGAACTTTGTTAGCTCGACTAGTCGAGCCACGAACGCCGTGCTACGTTAGTTTTCACAAACGTAATTCCTATCGACCAGCTCACTTAGCACGGCGTTCGTGGCTCGACTAGTCGAGACTCTTTTCCAAGATGGCTCCTGCCTGTATACGCGTAATGTACTGTCTTTATAAAATATCTTCTTATTAAACTGTCTGTACACTTACACAGTTCTCAATGCTTCGGTTTGCAGGTAGGGACCCCTCATTATGCTACCGTGTTAGTGTGGGGCTATTTTGAGCCTTGTTGGTGGTATTAACTAGCGATTTACTTTGACCTATTATATGCCCCATATACTAGCGTTATAAGCTAATCAGTTTTTAGAGATACAACTCTTTACATTCGATTATCATGAAAACGCATCCCAGAGAACGATCTACTAGGTAACCATGTGCTAATTACCCCTAGGTTTATTTTTCACCGGAATTGTCCTTTAAGAGAGTCCTTTAACATAAACGACATCAACATCACACGATGTCACCAACATGAGGAGCAGGTGTAGACTTGAGAGGGGATGGTGGGGTTAAAATGTAGGAGAGAGAAAGCTGATATAAGTGACAAAACTGAAAAGGATAGAAAAAGAAAAGACAAAAAAGAAGAGGTTATTTGAGAAAGGGAAGTAAAGGAGGTCTGCCAGGAGAAGGGGGGATGGGTATCACACTGTAGAGAGAGGTGGTGTGTGTGTGGGGAGGGGGGGGGGGGGTCTCCATGATGATGGAGTGATAGAAAAATAACTGTGGGGTGCAGGCCGCTCTTAGCTGAGCATCAAAGCTAATGCCCAGGGATCTCTGATCCTCAAAAAGTCAACACAAATACTAACAGGATTGTGTGTGTGTGTGTGTGTGTGTGTGTGTGTGTGTGTGTGTGTGTTATATGTGACTATTTGTAAAAGGATTTGGTGGGTTAGAGCTGCACAGTTTTACACATTTAAAACAATCGTACTAAAAGTAAATTTGAACGAAACCACAGTATTTGCAAGTAATGGCTAAATATGGCTAAAACATACTGTATTTAATTTCACTGCCATAGACATCAGACTTTATAAGCATTACTGAAGTACAAGCAAAGTGCAATTTAACTGTATGTGTACAATATATTTTTTGCTTACCTGTCTATTAAAACACATGCAAGAGCGGTGTCTCGTCCAAGTTTGTCGCGAAGCTCTCTCCATCCTGAAAACGCCACACCGATATTGATCCTTGTTTTATTTCTGTTTTTCCCAAAGCCTGTTGACAAGGCGACAATGACAAGGGACGAGTCATTATTTAAAACTGGAATTGTTCTGGGAAATGCTTCGAACATATTGTACATATAATCCTCAGGCTCCGACGCGATCCAGGACGACATTGAAACAACGCTTCTGATGCTGGCATCTTTCTGAAGTCAGTACAGAGATGTATGCAGAAGAGATGTTTAAACTGGACACGTCAAAGCAAACGTTCTTTCACTCTTCCATTTGTCCTTTTGTTGATAGACATAAGTGCGTGGAGTATGTGAGAAACTGAACATGCAACTGAACATCCAGTGTAGACAAATGTCAGCCGTTAAGTGACTGAACACCACTGGGCGGCTATGGTGCGATGATGTATAGCTATTTGTCAGTGTCTTGCTCTGGCATATGCATACATATATTTGCTGTGATGTCACAGATCCCGCAATATCAAAACAAGTCATTTTTGGAGCTGATTAAATTAATGCTTTGTTTATGATCAGGAGGACGTTTTAAGCTATGAAACTTGGAGGATGTTTTAATGGTACAAAGATCTCTTACTGTCAAAAGATCAAGGAAAATATGATTTCTCATGTCAGGACCCCTTTAAATCCATGAAGGAACTTAGAGGTCAGTTGTCTCCTTTTAAGAAAACAAGCCCAACCAAACCGGTTTAGCTTCTACAATTAATATATGAATATTAGAGCTGTCAATTTATATGAACAAAAGAGTCAATCAAAATATAAATGCAAAAACACAATTAATAATGTGCAAAAAAAATTAACCCATTTGCAAAGCAGCTATTAAATTTCCCTACCATCTGAGAAATTCAGAAAATGGCTCAAATGTCCATTCGCACAATTTTGAATTCAAATACCCCTGGATGTTGCATAAGGGAAATAAATTAAGCAGAACACAGGAGGAAAAAGACACATTTTAAAACACTTTTAAACTGTAAGCACGTGTCTTAAAAACACTGTCCTCAAGGCACAAGACACTGAAAAACCGTGAGACATAAAGCAATTGTCAAAGATCTCCATTTGCATGCATCCATAGATTAACTATTTATAAAAACATAGGAGTACAAGAATGTGTCCTGTGCAAATGGCCTCTAATTATGATAAGTTCACTTGCAAATTATATTGCTGTGGACTATCAGAGATGTGCTCGGTGATATGCAAATAAAACAAATACTATGTTGACTTCTAAAGACAATTAGCCCTGGTTTCACAGACAAAGCTTAGCTAGTCCCAGACTAAAATGCATGTTTGAGCTGGTTTAAAGCAAATTGCACGGGCAAATCTTAAAATATTTCAGTGGATGCACACCAATTTGACTGAATTTAATCGATTGACAGCACTAACGATTATATACATTTGCTGGTATTCATAAAGACCTAAACTAGGTGTACGGTGTACCACTACAGTAATGTTTCACACACATATGATGCATATGAGAAACTGCATGCAAGCTAAATCAAGTTGAACAAGCGAATAAATTATTATAAATGATCAGTTTTAACCAGCTAGTTCATCAGAAGCGGGTTTTAGCTGGATTTTTGTACTAGGAAAATGGCTGTAACATTTACTGAGCATCTCATTTCTGAAGCTGTTACACCTAACCTGGAACGATCCAAAACACACAGCACCCATTCACCAAACCAGCATAATTATTTATGCCAAGGCACATGCACACACAGACAGAGCACCTGCTGGGAATGGTACGAGCAGAGCTCTCCTGGCGACGTACTCCAGCACACAGCTCACCAGCAGGATTATTGAGATTAATAACTGGTGATTATTAAGATGAATACACCGATTATGCCTGTTGTGCCTTATGCTGCCACTGTCGTTAATTAAGGCCACATCGTTAGCACACCAACGGCAGATATTAACCCCGTACCCATCCATCCCCATCACCGAGGGCAATGGTAACCATGGAGTGCTTGCTACACCTCACAGTGGTTTTGGTATAAAGTCTTTGGTTATTAAGATACAGCACAAACATTAAGGGCTCTTTAACCACAGCAAAGTAACATTCATATATTCTTCAGTAGCTTCACTGCTGAAAAAAACTGCTTAAACCAGCCTAAGATGGTTAGGTTAGTCTGGTCTCTGGTCTGTTTTGATAGTTTTAGACAGGTTGAGGGCCTGCTAAACCTAATAAATACCAGTGTAACAAAGTTCGTTGTTATGGAAAGAAGGTGGCGGGGACCGGCGAACATTTAAAGACTTTAATAAATAAATAAACAAATACAAAAATTAAAGTATAAGCCAGCAGGCAGCAGCCCCTCGCAGACGACTGCTGGCCACACAAAACACAACATAAAACTCAGGCCTGTTCCTCTCTCGATCATCTCCACTGACGTTGCTCCTCCTTTATGCTTCCGCTCCTCTTTGAGAGATACGAGGGCGGTAAGTCGCGCAGGTGTCACTCATCAGTAATCACGCCACCGGTCTCGTGCCGTTCTCTCACGTCCCTCAACCTCGTCCTGCTCGTCGCAACCAGTTAGGAAAGGTTGGGAGACCAGTTAGATCAGATTAACACCAGCTTGGCCTGGGTGGGAGACGAGGTAGACAATCTTAAACAAGCTCCAAGACTCCATATAGCAACTTCCTTACTAACTATTGATAAGCAATAGGAGTTTATTGAGGCAAAAGTCATAGTTTATAGTGAATATGTGTTCCCCAAACTCAAGTGTGACCAGTGTCATTTATATATAAAACAGCTTACACCAGCCTAGGATGGCCCATTTAGTTTACACCAGAAATATATTGTTCAATTTGAAAATATATTTTACTTAAACCTTCAAGTGAAAAAATAGGTAACGCTTTAGATTACAGCCCGGAAAGTACTGCGTAATTACAATGAAATTACAGTGTAACTTTCGGTAATTACAGTGTACCTATAAAGTACTTATGTGTAAGTATAGGGGAACAATATGTAAAGTCTTGGGAATAAAGGGGTAACAACCAGGAAAATACTGCGTAATTAAAACTAAATTACAGTGTAACTTTCGGTAATTACAGTGTACCTATAAAGTATGTACGTGTAAGTATAGGGGGACATAATGTAAAGTTTTGGAATAAAGGGGTAACAACCAGGAAAATACTGCGTAATTAAAACTAAATTACAGTGTAACTTTCGGTAATTACAGTGTACCTATAAAGTACGTACGTGTAAGTATATAGGGAAACAATTTAAAGTTTTGGAATAAAGGGGTAACAACCAGAAGAAAAAAAAAATTATTTAGGCAAATTATTAAGTATTTTAGAACTACGGGGTACTTATACTATAATACAATCTTACTTTTGGGAGCAATTTAGCGAGTAGGCTACATACACTGCACCTTTTTGTAATAATAGTGTATACAAATACAAGGCTTTTTTCAAATTACGGGGTAGCCTATATATCAGTGCATTTATAAAGTAGGCTAATTTGTTTTTATTGCAAAGGTGCACTGATTAAGTTGTTTCAAAGCAAGTAAAACTATTGCAACTTTTTTTTTTTTTTTTATGCTGGGGAAATATACTCTTGTTTCATGTAGTTACAGGGTAAGTATGACATTGCGGGCCGTAAATTAAAGTGGTGCTTCTTACCCTCTTGTTTCTTGTAGTTACAGTGTAAGTATGACATTGCGGGCCGTAAATTAAAGTGGTGCTTCTTACCCTCTTGTTTCATGTAGTTACAGGGTAAGTACAATAAAAACACATGTAAACACACAATCTGATATCACTTGGAAAACTTTATTTGAAAAACAACTTATTTTAAAACGGATTTACAACACTTTCTCTTGCTTGGTTTCCTCCTCCTCTTGTTCCTCTTCTTCTTTCTTTCCACTGATAAATCTTAAGAAGGAATCCCATGTCTCTTGCTATTCTGTATTATGTGTTAAAAGAAAATACCGTACAGAAATGTCCTCACCATTTACTCATCTTTTACCCTCATGTCATCCGAGATGTATATGAATTTCCTTCTTCAGATTAACACAAATTTTTTTTTTAGAAAAATATATAATCTCTGTGAATGCATAATGCAAACCCATGTGTTCCTAAAAGTTGACATCAAACAGCACATACAGCAATAACTAAAGTAATCCATACGACCCCAATGGATGAATCAATGTCTTCTGAAGTGAGACGATAAGTGTTTGTAAGAAAAATACCAAATATTTAAACATTTTAAAGACTATCGCTTCCGTTCCGACCAACTGTCACTTGCGCGTGCATGAGAGGGTTGAGTTCACGCTTGACACGCGTGACGTAAGCGCGCCGAGAAACCGAATGTCGATTTTTTTATTTTTTATTAATGCTCACAACAAAATACAAACAATAACACATAATAATAATGAAAAACAAACAATACAGAAGAACAGAGATGGCAGTTCTCGCGCGAGTTTCACATCTAACTCCCGCGAGAACGTAATGAACGCGTGAAGCTTTACCTAACACGAAGCCAAGCCGACTCTCATGCACTCGCTGGACGCTGGTGACAGTTGGTCGGTAGCGAAAAGATGAGTAAATTACGAGAACATTTCTGGGTGTACTGTATTTTCTTTTAATACATAATACAGAATAGCAAAAGACTCATTCTTAAGATTAGGCTAATCAGTGGAATGATAGAAAAAGAAGAAGAGGAACGAGAGGAGGAGGAGGAAGTAGGAAGCCATGCAAAAATGTATACTTTCTGTCAGGACTTTAGTATTTGAAATGAAAAGTTGATTTTAAAAAAGGAATAAAGAATAATAAGTGTAATATGTTGTAAATCTTTTTTGAAATAAGTTGTTTTTCAAATAAAGTTTTCCAAGTGATATCAGATTGTGTGTTTACATGTGTTTTTATTGTACTTACCCTGTAACTACATGAAACAAGAGGGTAAGAAGCACCACTTTAATTTACGGCCCGCAATGTCATACTTACCCTGTAACTACAAGAAACAAGAGGGTAAGAAGCACCACTTTAATTTACGGCCCGCAATGTCATACTTACCCTGTAACTACAAGAAACAAGAGTATATTTCCCCAGCATTTAAAAAAAAAAAGTTGTAGTTTTACTTGCCTTGAAACAACTTAATCAGTGCACCTTTGCAATAAAAACAAATTAGCCTACTTTATAAATGCACTGATATATAGGCTACCCCGTAATTTGCAAAAAGCCTTTATGTATTTGTATACACTATTATTACAAAAAGGTGTATGTAGCCTACTCGCTAAATTGCTCCCAAAAGTAAGATTGTATTATAGTATAAGTACCCCGTAGTTCTAAAATACTTACAGTATAAATAATTTGCCTAAATAATTTTTTTTTTTTCCTGGTTGTTACCCCTTTATTCCAAAACTTTACATTGTTCCCCTATATAATTACACGTACGTACTTTATAGGTACACTGTAATTACCGAAAGTTACACTGTAATTTAGTTTTAATTACGCAGTATTTTCCTGGTTGTTACCCCTTTATTCCCAAGACTTTACATATTGTTCCCCTATACTTACACATAAGTACTTTATAGGTACACTGTAATTACCGAAAGTTACACTGTAATTTCATTGTAATTACGCAGTACTTTCCGGGCTGTAATCTAAAGCGTTACCAAAAAATAAATATTACAAAAAGTACTTAAAGTGTCAAGAAAATACATTTCAAGTCTTAAAATACATCTTAGGTAAAGGCAACATTTATTTTAGGTCTTTATGAGAAAAAAATATGATATTTACATTGTGCAAAACATACTGTAAAAAATACCATTTGCCAAAATAGCAAATGTATTTTAAGACTGGACTTTGTAAGGATATTTGTAATATATTTTTTCACTTGAAGATTTAAATGAAATATATTTTCAAATTGAAGGCTTATGATTGCTGCTTGATATAACCATCTGATAGGCCTCAACTGTAACCATGGAAACTCAGACTAATAATGCACTGCTCATGAGGCTGCTGGTAAACTTTTTGAAACTATAACACCCACCTGCAGCAGACCAGTAAAAAAGATGAGATGGGGTGGAGTCTAATGAAAAATCCAAGCTCTCCCTCTCACAGATAAAAACAAACAAAAAATCTCAAATCTGGCCTATACTCCTCCACTGAGCTGAACTGCGCTGATTGACACCCCCTACACACACTCACACTCACACTCACACACACAAAAACATCAAATACATACACACACGAACCCTCTTCAGCTCTGTCTTTAACTGTGTGGGCAACGGCATTGATTTTCTCTTGAGCTGAAGGGATGACATCACTGTTGGAGGGGAACAGCATGTGGGCGGCTCTTCTGCATGCCTGTCTTTAGTCAAGCAGACGATGATCGGACAATGGCCACCGAGGGGTCGGTGACAGGCAAGGAAAAATGTCAAAATCTTTGGTCTATGATAGCAGCAGCAGCTAGAGAGAAAAAGAACTGTGAAAGGGGTCACTCATTGTTTTTCAACCATTAACGCATACACGCACACATGCCGTGAGTGAGAAGGGCTGCATAGTGCCACTTTCTTCATAGGGAAGACGACTTCAGATATCTGATGAGCCGCATGAACGGTGGAGATGAGAAGAGAGGAGGACTGCAGGAGAATGCTCCCAATTATCTTTAATAATCCCTCTGTAATCTTTCACACTGAATGGAAATTGTGCGGAAGGGAAAAGCATAGGAAGATAAAGATTACAATTAAAGTAAAAATCGCATTTTTTGCCATGCAGTAATCTGCCATCGTTGGGCAATGAGCTTTATGTTTTTTCTGTGGTCATTCATCTCTAAGAAGCTGAAAGGACTAAAAAGGGAGAATGAAACAATGAGGAAAAAAGAGAGGACAGATACTGAGCTATACATATTGTTACTGAGTTGATGTTTCCAGAAGACATCCTGCTGAAAAGACCAACTTAAACCTGGTTTATGCTGGTTAGTGCTGGTCCGACGTGTGGCAAAACTTAGCTGGTTATTCAGCATGGCGTTTCTGATGATTCTGGTTGACCAAAGAGGTCTTCCTTGGATATGCTAGTGGAGAAACATATCTGATTGGGACCAACACAGTAAACACTTTATTTTGACAGTCCACTTTAGACACTCTACTGATACGTAACTTTGCAACTACAGTACAATGTCAACGAACACTTATTATTTAGAGTATTTTTAGACTGTCTGCTTAATATTGACATGTAGTTGCAAAGTTACTTATTGTCAGTAGAATGTCTAAAGTGGACTATCAAATTAAAATGTAACCTTGGGGCCAACTAAACACAAATTTCGCAAGGTTGGGAAACCAGTTAGTCCATATTAACACCAATTTGGCCTGGGTGGGAGACTAGTTAGACCATCTTAAACAAGTTCCATATGGCCAAAAAGATATATTTTCATATAGTTTTTAATATATTTAAAAAAATATACAAAAAAGGTAAAAATATTCATATTACAAATTGATGTTTAAATATTTGTATATAAATATATTTGATAATGTTTTGTTAGTTATAATTGCTCATATATTTATGTAATATAAATGTCTAAAAAAAAATTTAAGTAGAAATGCCTTGCTTGGTTATGATAGTTAGGAAGTATACCAAATTGGGGACCTAACTAACACCAACACACAATGATCATGTTCGCAATTAATATATTTTTAAGCAGTCTATAGACCTTCATTTTGAACTGAATTGAACTCAGGGGTTGTTCTGAATTAAATGAGTATAACTGCTAGAAAGGGGGAGGAAAAAGTAAAGAGATGAATAGTGAAGAGTTTCAGCAGAGAGAAATTGTCCCACTTTTAACCAGCAGTAAATCCCACGCAGCACATCTTTACAATCCAGCACTTACTTAGAGAGACGGATGAGAGAAGACTAGGGGGAAGGTGCATAAAGGCCCCAATGGCTTAAACATAGAAAGAAAACATTGCTGTAGGGAGAGTGTGCTGGAATTAACTTCACATCTCAACACCAACCGAATTCATTAATAAAATATCAAATCTCTCAAAAACAGGGTTAATTTTTTTCTACATCCAAAACTAATTTAATTTGTTTGCTTATGTGTGTGTGTGTGGTGTGTGTGTGTGTGTGTGT
The DNA here is from genome assembly GCF_949152265.1 of Phoxinus phoxinus. Classification (NCBI taxonomy): domain Eukaryota; kingdom Metazoa; phylum Chordata; class Actinopteri; order Cypriniformes; family Leuciscidae; genus Phoxinus; species Phoxinus phoxinus. The sequence goes on from NC_136876.1 coordinate 26,758,296, forward strand.
GTGTGTGTGTGTGTGTGTGTGTGTGCGTGCGCGTGCGTGTGCGTGTGTGTGTGTGTGTGTGTGTGTGTGTGTGTGTGTGTGTGTGTGTGTGTGTGTGTTGCACACTTGCACTCTCACTTGTTAGTAATCGGAAGTAATTTTGATGTAGCATTCTTCAAAAAATGTTAGGTTAAGGTGGCAGACTCTTTTACCAAGCTAAGGCTAATTTCACAGGTAACATTTAATAAGTACACACAACTATGTAAAATAAAATCGAAGGTTTAGGAGAATTTGGCAAATTAGCTTAATTGGAAATCCTACACAATACAAATATTGCATTCAAAAATTATTACAACATTTTCCCTTATTGTTCTTTTATTCCTCCATTCATTACATCTTATAGTATTTCCTCTCAACTACCAGTACAGTAGAAAAAAAACTGCACTGGGTCAAAATTGTTAGTTGTGGTGGAAAGGATTGACTGATATATATTGATAAAATAATGTTTAATCAAACAAGGCAGACAGGGAGGATCAAATAATTTTCACAAAATAAATATTGAAGTGGTTTATCAGTTAATACATTTCCATAAAAAATAGAGCAAGGCTGAAATTGTGGATCTGAGACAAGAGAAAAATAAATAATATAAGACATTTGACAAGTAGTAAAAATAAATGCATGCTGAAGTTTAAGACAGTTTTAATGTTACCTTCATAAGAAACCTGTTATTTGATTAAAAATCCACCAAAGAAGTGCATGTAGTTGAAAAAACGCCCACATACATGTGATTGTACCTAAGCAGCCTCAGTTCTCAGGCAGTGTCTATGGAAACCGAATATCCACTGACATGAACAGAGAGAAAAGGCTAGGAAATGGAGAACACAAGAGATGGAGGTTCATCGACTGATAGCGAATGGGAAAGCCTAGTGCGTGGGCTGACCGGGGGTTTCTGCCGCACAAGCACTCATAAATTTGCTGTTTTCCCTCCCTACCAATCCCTCTCTCTCTCGCTCTCTCTCTCTCTCTCTCTCTCTCTCTCTCTTCTCTCTCTCCTTCCCTCTCTTCTCTTTATCCCTGACCCCCTTCCTTTAAGCATAATGATAATTGCATGCTTTATGAGGAACTGAAGCAGGAGGGCAATGCATAGCTCATCTACACGTCACGAGATAGGATGGGTACGATGACCCCTCTCCGCCATTACAGTGATTAAATAAGACGGACTCTGTCCCTATATAAGCGATGCAGATCATAGTCTTCCTCAGCCCTTGGAACTGGAAGGTCAACTCAGACCTTCAGACTCAACTTTGCTAGTGATAGACGTTTAATTCATGACAGTAATGTCGGTATTTATGAAATCCTCATGAAGTCTCTGAGATATACACACAAACATGGCTGTTCTCCGTTTCTCACTAGAGGAGTTAAGGGAGTTAAGAGTTAGGGGACTCTTGTCCGTGATTATTATTATTTGATTAATATCGTTAAAATATGTTTACAACCGTTTCCCGCTTACAACATGAATCGCACCAGCCAAATAGGAAACATAGGGCCAGATACTAAATTAGCGTGAGACAAGACTGCAGTCTCATAAATGCGCAGATGGGAGTGGAAAGTTCTGCGGTCGATCTACTGACAATGTGCAAATTAAAAACACAGACCGATCAGCTCATTTCCATTCTGACCAACACAATCTCCCAAGAGCAAATTTAGGGTGGTTCTCAGTTCTTATTTGTGCATCCTCGTTTCCTTTCCTCTTGTCTCAGCTCCACCCCCTGTAGGATGCGAGGGAAGGCTGCAAAGAAAGAAAATGAGCTTTTTTTATAGGAATACTTGATCCCTCGAGCGTCACTTCATAGCGTCATCAGCTGCACTCAAAGGATCTGCCCTAATGTTGCTGAAGTTTGTTTATTTAAGAAATTTATAATAAATAATAATAAAGCAAGATACCCTATTTAAACTGCAAAGGTAAAGTATAAATTAAAATGATTGTGTGACCGAAGTGAAAGGTGGAGGAGAATTTACACGTTTAGCCGATAAAACACTGACGCAAAGGATACACCTGTGTATCCTCGCTCATAGCTTGTCTGGAAGCCTCCTCACTCCTCGATCCTCGCCTCCTCATGGTGCGATTAGAGATGCCCTTTAAGATGGTGAGGAGGATGACGAGGAGGGATATTGAGAAGCACCCTTAGTCACAAACAAGCAGAGACAATGATAATCAGGTGCGGGTAATCTACTAACAACACAGGCGCAGCAAACTAAAAATAGTGTGGCTTGGCAATGTGTTCAGATTAGGTTCACTGGCATTCCAGGTAAATTACCTCGAAATGAACCCTTCTAACACGTGCTCTCTGTTCTCTGCGGCTTTTTTGGGTGTTAAATAATGATGCAAATACCAGTAAGTTGCATTATTTATTCAAACACTCCCTATTCAAACACTTTTTTCAAATTCCCTGAAAGGGAAACTCGTACAAATGCATATGCAAAAAGTTCAGCCTCAAAAATAACCCTGTCCACACCTTTTCAGCACTAATTTTTCTGTGTATGTGTCTTTAGTCAATACTAACAGTAGTTTTTACCACTATATGATGGTTTGTGCTGCCTGCACAAGCTGTTAGTTAATCTGGTCCATATTTTTATAAAACTGTATTGATTTATTTTTGTAAAGGCGCCATCTTAAATGAGTCTAGTTTACTCTGAACACAATAACTTGAATAAAACGAATTTTCACCGCATGCAGCAATTGCACTTTAAGTGGCATGCAATTCCACATGCAAAAATGGCAAAACAATTTCAGGAATTTAGCCGTTTGTCATTATACATCATAATTTGTGTATGTGAAATACATTATAAGCTGAAGCATGCAGAAAAGATGAAAATACTTTAAAATGGTCGATATCAGGTCCTCATCTGATATTAAAGATGCGTAATTTGATACTTGGAACAATAGCATATTATTTTGCCACATACAGAGCTTAAAGTGCATAACATTTCATACATGAACAGGACATTTGTACCGTTATTCTCTGTTTTACCTCAAGGTGCACCTTTTCCCTTTCATTTTATGTTTGTAATCTTTGTTCGGTTCTTCCTTCTACTCTGTCCTGCTCTTCCCTTTCATCTTCACCTTCTCTCTCTCTCTCTCTCTCTCTCTCTCTCTCTCTCTCTCTCTCTCTTTCTCTCTTTTCTCTTCCACCCCTGCTCCAGCTAATTGCCGCAGAGCTCACTGATAGAAATCAATGTGCAATGTTTGATTGTGAGCCAAAACACAGGAAGGTGAAGCAGAGAAATGAACATCACAAATACACAAACATACAAACTCAGCACTTGCATATCTGATGCTCGGATGATTAAGAGGTGTCGAACACAAACATTGTGCATTTGTTGGGTTTCTCACAGAACCCCTGAATCAATCTGCCCATAACGCCATTAACTATATTTGAGCTGGCTTATTATTCATTTATTGCATTAAAGTCAACCTCAAATGGCTTTGAGCAGCATAAAATGCAATAACTTACAAATCCAACAGAGTAAAAGATGCTGCTACTGCTATAAAATCTATTAGCAAACATTTTCAGCCTTTTTACATTGAGACAAAACTTAAAGAGATATTTTATCCAAAAACGTATAATTCTGTCATCATTGTCTCATCATGTTGTTCCAAGCCTGTATGACTTTCTTCTGTGAAACAAAAAATATATATTTTATATTTGTCTCTGTATTTTTATTAGGCAATGAATGTGGAGTCCAATGTATATGGACAAAAACAGAAAGATAGAATTGTCTTTATTGCGTGAACCCTTTATGGGTGAAATTGATTCTAATCCTTAATAAAATGCTGTGATGCAGGAGGGCTTCAGCAAACTTCGAAGGGCCCAATTATTCAAATGAACACATTATTATTAATACAATTAATATGAATATTAATAAAATAAAGAATGTAACTTAAAATTGCAAAATTAAAACTAATAACTATGTTTTCTATTCCCCAGCTTCTTTATCATAATTATAGTAGGAAAACTGGAGGACATGTCTTACCTTACTGTATGGCCTTATAAGATTGGTTTGGACATTGAGGGGCTTTTGAGTCAAAATAGTTGGGACCACTGGCTTCATTTATTTCTGTAATTGAGCACTATTCAAAAGTTGCTATGTATTCTGACAAAATCATATTTTTTTGTGAATCACAATTATTTCATTATGTTATAGTAGATTTTTTTTTCCAGTGGGCGATTCTTTTTGAAGGACTGTCAAAAAGCAAGAAATGTTTCCCCTCTCTGTTACCTTTCACGTGCACAGTCGCTCAGGTTTGGGACTGTGCACGTTCTTGTGGTGCCACCAGCCAAGCAGAATAGTTATTTTTCAGTTCTCGAGTGATTAGTCACATGACATTTTACAACTCTATCCACTCGCTTCAAAACACAATTGTTTTGCAGATTTTAAATCCTGCATTTTCAGCTCCAGCCAAGCAGCCACTGAGATGAATGCGAGTGCTAACGGGCAGCTATTTCTCCAGGTATTATAGACCTGCTTGGTTTAACGGCCATTTTGATTGCAATTCCGTTTGGTGACACTAGTGGCACAGAAACTACAAACTTCACCTCAAAGTATTCTTGTAAAATGCATTATTCTATTTTCTCAAAGAAAAAGCTGTCATCTTGAAACTGAAACGAAAACCAATACTGACAGACAAAAAACCCTAATCGACTAACCCTGTAAAAGCAGAAGGTACTGCTCGCCTGTAATCTTTCTTCTCGACCTGCAAGCCTAGTGGAACAGACTGTATGGAGTAAAGAGACTAGTGTAAATCTGTCTTCATGAAAGCTTCTTTGATAGGCCTCTACTCTCATCTCATCTCCACAAGCATGCCACTAATGTTCTGCCTCCCAGCCAAAATATCCCCAGCAACACCTGGCACCATGAAGAAGAAGAAAAAAACTGATTAAATCATTAGAGAAACACATGGGAGGACGAAAAGGAGAGAGTGGGAGATGAAGGAGGGAGAGTGGGGAGGTAACGGGGGGGTTGGATGAACAACTTCATAAGCTTGGCACTGTGCTCCTGGTGCCGTGCCCGTTGTTTATGTCCACACACACATCAAAGGCTGCGGTAATCGCTGCTGTTTGCAGGCCCACATCTCTAGTTCACCTAGACTGACCTGTAATGTGCTACGGGCCAAAGCAGTGGCGGAGGGTGGCAGGTTCCTCACTGAGCAGCCCAAAAACTGTCTGAACCTGGCATGTCAGGTTCTTCTAGCACGCTTAATAAATGAACGTTAGGAGATGAGCTTCCCATAGCACAGCGGTTGGAGCAGCTCCAGGTCTTCACCAGCTGTGCTGCTCTTGTTTACAAGCCACCGCCTGCTGCTGGAGTGGCCTCGCGACAGGCCTCTGCTCCGAACCGCATCCTCGGGCTCGCTTGAGTAGCCGAGCCCAACCAGAGTGGATGTGGGTCTAAACATCCATGCATGTCCCTCGGTGCCCTCTGAATAAGCATAAGGCCATACAAAACGTGGAAATGTGGTGTTTCAATTCACAAACCTAACTCTGCAACTATATGTTTCTCTGTTACAGGAAACTTCAAAGGATTGTGTAAGCAAATAGATCACTTTCCAGAAGACACAGATTATGAAGCAGATGCCTCAGAGTACTTCTTACGTGAGTGCCTCCATAGTGTTTCAGTATTCATGTTCTCACCATCTTGTTCTTCCTTGTTCAATCTGTGAGGCATTTCAAGTAGTACCAGATATTCTATTTTTGCCAAAGTGCTATTACTGCTTAAACAACTGCTTGGGGGGGGTTTGGGGTTCAAAAAAAAAGTTTGGGGGAGGTTATTTCTCTCTGCAAAACTCTGCAGGTTTCCCACGATTCACAGACATAAACATATTCTTTGCTAATAATTAAAAAATATTTTAAAAAGTATTCAAATTCTATTATTATTCAAATAAAAATAATAAAATATGCTGGATATTTTAGCTTTCAGACACCAATAAGAATGTAGTACTCTAACCACCAGCTGTTTTTTTTTTTTTAAGTAATTCTTTGTTATTTTTAATTAAAAAGGGAATCAAATATTAAAATTGTATTAATAATTAAAATATTAAATATTGTGGATTATTTTAGCTTTCAGCTACAAATAGGAATGCAATACTCTAACCGCTGTTTAAATAAATACCGGTAGTTATTCTTGTTCTTACTTTTTGTAATTCAAATGTAATCGAATATTAAAACTCTATTAAAATATGAAATAATGTTGGTCATTTTAGCTACCAATAACGATGCTGTAATATACCTGTCAATTAACATATTTTACCATGTTTACTGTCAATTCTTTTCACAAAATTCAGCAGATTTCCCAGCAACAACAAAAATCAGCAAAAATGCAATCAATACATAAATAAATAAAAATAGGGCCTGGTTATTACTTCCCAGCTGTTGCTGGCAATGAAATGTCTCTCACACTAAATTACTGCAAAAGAGATGTATTTCAAGTAATGTCCTAGTTTTTACTTTGTTCCACCTATCGTTGGTTTTCTCATGCTGTTCAGCCGTGTAAGGATGGTCTGTTGTCTCTGCGGGAGAGTGTGAATGTTTCCTCACTCTGTTTAGATTCTCAGCAGCGGCAGACTCTCTAGCTCATACAGTACAGCTCAACTAGGCCCGATTACAGTACACTGGCTCCCTCGTAAACACAGAGCATTGATTTCCACTCTTTTTTCGTCTGCGCAAGCAGACCCGGGAAGTGAGTGTCAAACAAGCCACACGCATCAATCCTAAACTCACAAGCAGGACTATCAGTTACTGTCATCAAAACAAGGGCCTGAATTGACTGGAAACAACATGGTAACAACCAAGAGTAATTAAAGATTCTGGAACTGTTGTGGAAGAGGACAATGCCGGACTGGAGAGAGAGGAAAAATTAGTCTAAATGCCAGATTTACAGGGCATGTCCTGGCCCATTGGGACTGTTTTTGGACTGGCTGAACAAGTGCTAAAGCAGTGTTAATATTACTGACGAAAACATTTGTTAGCAAAAGTTTTTGGGATTTCCTCAAACAATGAAGACGAAACCAAAAAATGTGCATCGTGACAGTCATTAAAGGATTTTAAGTAAAACAAGGGGTCTAACAGTTTGCAATTGTGACTTTTGAAGTCACGGTTCCGTGTGTTTTGGTACAGCAGTTATCATTTAATGATGTTGGTGTCATCTCGTGTGAGGCAAGCTTATGCTACATGACTTTTGGCTGGATTTTGCTGTCGCAGACAGATTTCCAAGGTCTGCGACAAAACCCCCGGATCATTTGATATTATCGCCATGTGATCTTGTAGTGCGTGTAATGCAACGACAAGGTGGAACTAATCCAGCCAATCACAGCGCAGATGGTATAAATAGAAAGCTCTCATAATCACTTGCGTGAATTTCTCGCTTAAATTTATTTGAGAACACGTTTTTTTTTCCCCCTCTGTTGGTCAGGACTGCCTGATTTCTGAAATTCTGATACAAATTTCTGGTAGTTTGTGCACCTTGTCAACATTGTGTTGTGTAGTAGGCTATGTGCGTTTCTTATGATGACAAGAAAACTTAGTATGAGCACCACAGCAGGTTAGGTATCTTACAGTCCTGTAGTGTGAGGTTGCCCTTAGTCATGGAAAAAGGTCATCAACAAAAGTGTTTTTTTTTCATAGATTTTGTTACTGAAATGAACACTATTGCGCTCTGTTTGTTTGCGTGGTCCGCAACTCCTTTATTGAAGTGTAACGGAGACTCGCTTGCTGTCAGGATGAGCCATTATGCAAATTGGAAATACTTGTGTGCCCTTTAACATTTATAGATAATGATACAACCGTCAAATGTCAATTATGCGCTGAGGAAAAAAAGGTCTCAAATGCATTTAACAGCACAAGCATCTGACAGGACGACAAGCCACTTTAAACTGCAAGCTTATGAGTTAGTTTGAAGTGCAAATCTAATGTTTTGGACAACTTGGATCATGCACTTCTCCCACTGCAGTTCACTCTGTGTTCTTTGTTATTTTTTATAAGTATTATCATTATTATAAATGTATCGATATAAAAGTATTTTCCTATACGACGAGTTTTAAATTACAATCGGCACACAAACAGGAGTGTCCCATTTTTACCCCCATTTGTTCTATACACATGCATGCTGAAGCAAAAGAGCCTCACCAACAATGTTATCTATATAGATTAATATATAAAGATTGAATAATCCAATCATAGTCAAAATGATGCACGTGCACAATATAGTAAACTTAACTGTGCAGAATGTGTAAATCACAATGTAAATACATTTGTTCCATATAAACAAACAAAAACACTGACAATGAATAACTAAGCATGGCCGTTGTGATGCATCAGCATGAGCACCAGGTTTTTGTGTCAAGTAAAACACATTGGACACCTGAGACCTTTTGTGCTATTCACCTATGCTTCGTCCAGCTGAATGACCACTAACTGATCCAAATCAACATATAACATTTTCAACTGTTACTTCTTGTTTAAATCAGCTCAGACTGTAACATTTAGCAATAATAATATATTAGAATGTCATGTACAGCCAAGAGCCTTAGAATCACAGCCAAGGAACCAGGCTCATCCTTCAGAGCATTTGCCCATCCAGTCAGAACCGTTTAACCTACTTAACCGAACACCCATTGGTTAGATGATGATATCAGATAAAAGACCATACAATTATCTCAGTACAGAGCCTTCTTCTGTATCGAAGCTTCATGCATCACCCCAAACAGGTGCCTGACCTGCTGTAATTTAATCTCTAAGCCTGTGATTATAGCTCATGCATTTAAACAGCGCAGGTTACGCAGTTATGCGGCAGAGTTGACCCCATTGCGGTTGATCGTTAATTGACAATGTCATAATGATGCATTCACTTTCTGAGCGCCCGGTTCTCAATCTGAACGTCTGAGTCGGATCTGTCCAAGCATGTCTCGCGCTTTGGGCTGCTAGGTGGGTGCAGAGTCAGTCACATTGCATGCTAACTCCACAGATACAGCCTTGCCAATGAGTCTTGGTGCTTTGAGCACTTGTGCCTTCCCATATGTTTAGCAATAAACACAGTTCAGACAACAAGTTCAAGCCACTCAAAGAACGACACCCTTAGAAAGGGGTGAATATTGGGACTAGTGGACAAGGAGTGGTCGAGATGACATGCAAGCTGGGACAGAGAACTACCGCAGACCTTACACGCTCTGAGTGTGTGTGTGCACGTACAGTATATATGAACGCATGTGTGTTTGTCCTTTTCCTTAGCTGCAATTGGACGAATAGGCCGCAACGCTCCCAGTGGCTTGTGAATTAGGACACTTACTTCCATAAATATTTCAGCCTCTTTCTTATATAGGTCAGTTTTCTGTCTCTCTCACTTTCTCTCCTCTTCTTCCTACTTTTCTTCTCCTTGCCTGTCTATGTCTTATCCTCTTAGACATCTGTTCTGTAGTAACTTTGGTCACCAACTGTGTCCTGAGTGACTGGATATCTACAGAGTGAGCAGATACAGTGGTGTAGGTTTCAAAAGTAAGTCATGCATTTACATTTTCTTTATTTTTACCAATACGAGGTAACAAACATTGTGGGTATAAAATGGGTGTTTTAGCTAACCTTAACGACCAAGTTGTTCTGAATCCTTCAAGAGCAATCCAGTCACTGAGGGATAAGCGCTATATGCAATGCCACAAGAACTGGCTAGCTGAACAGGTAGTGCAGCACGCAAGTGCACTTATAGCATTAATATTTGCTTGTTGAAAAAGCATGTTGTAATACAGAGTATTTGTTAATATACAGTTGTAATCGAAATTATTGCTTCTGGCAGCGTTTGATGAATCTTAACCCATTCCTCATGACCAATGGCCTCCAGTTCAGTAATATTCTTGAGTTTACGTGCTGCAACCGCCTTTTTCAAAACCCACCAGAGATTTTATATGGGGTTCAAGTCAGGCCACTGTAGAATCTTCCAGGACTCATTCTTCAACCACACCTTGGTGGAATGTGAGGCATGCTTGGGATCATTGTCCTGTTGGAAGGTCTAAGCTTCAGCTTCCTCACTGACGGCATGACGTTTTCTCCTAGGATATATTGCCTTCCACACGCTGAGAATGCAAAGCAGCCCCAGAGCATCACCATGCTGAACTGTAGACAGTTTTCTTTTCAGCAAATGCTTCATTCTTCTTCCTCCAGACATACAAAGCAGAATCCCAAAACTTATATGGCTTATTTATATGATTTTGAGCACTTTTCTTGTGCTTTTGGGTCAGTAGTGGTGTATGTCTTGGAGTTCTGGCATGGAAACCGCATGCGTTTAATACTCGCCTTACTGTGTAAGCTGAAACCGCAGTGCCTGTGTCCACCAAATTTTGTTGCAGGTCTTTTGCAGTCACTCGAGGGCTTTTCTGAACCCTCAAACCCACACTAACGACACCTGTTTTGCAGATTTGTGCTGTTGTGAGGGATTCTATTCAGGGGGATGAATCATTTTAAGACTGCGGAAGTCATTAAAAGTTGCATTTTCAGTTGAATTTGAGGAAACCACTTGAAACATATGTTGTGTTGGACTATTTGAATTACTTTTGTTTGATTTGTTCATTGCAAACAGCTGAAAGTCTGTACATTTTGCTAATAAACCTGATTTGCAATGGGAGTTGAATCATTCCGATTACAACTGTAGGCCTGCAAAGCGATTATCTATACTACTGGTCAAAAGTTTTTAACTTTTTAAAGTTTTTAAAGTTTTCAAAAGTTCAGTAGTTTTTTTTATTGTTTTTGTCTCATGATCAAAAATACAGAAAAAAAAAGTAATATTGTGAAATATTACCGTATTTTCCGGACTATTAGTTGCTCCGTATGAGTCGCATCAGTCAAAAAATTCGTCATGAAGTTCGCACTGGACTATAAGTCGCATTTATTTCGAAATTTATTTCACAAAATCTAAGACCAAGAACAGACATTTAATCTGGAAAAGCAAGTTATTCAACTACACAATAGCACACAGAACAACAGGCGGAATAGGTGTCCGGCATGTTAACGTAACACAGGGTTTCCCGCAGCACTTTGGAACTAAGGCGGCCGCCTAAGCAACACACGCCTGCCGTCTTAACTACGTCGTCAAAAAAATGTATATGAGCGATATCCGCTGCGTTACTCTGTCCTGTTTAGAGCTTAGATTCTCTGCCGAGCCTGATATTTCCCGCCGCTATACTCGGGCCGGGCCTGTGATCTAGAGACGTGCGGCGCGGGACTAGATTTAATCGCAGAGTGAAGATTCATTATGCAGTCAGCTTCATTGATACATGAGATCGCGATGAACTGAAGTCAGCTTTTTAGGAATTATTAAGGGAGCGCACTTTGCGCGCATTCAGTCATGGCAAACCATGCATGCAGCCTGCGTGCTTTTATGTTAAATTAACAGTGGTTTGTGAATGTTAATGCTTTAATAACAAATCATGTATCAAGCATTTATGCTGATGTGTATGGTGGCGACACGTAGGCTAACACAAAGTTAAGTTAAGTTACACAAAGTTAAGTTAAGTTACACAAAGTTAAGATAAGTTACACAAGTTAAGATAAGTTACACAAAGTTAAGTTACACCTTAACTAGTCTCGCGTAGCCAGACCTTCAGACTGACGGCTGAAGGTCTGGAATTCATAGCAGCTTTCTTTGGCCAAGGCCCGCCCATAAGGCCGTTTGACCGACATGTCAAACAACCAATTACAGTTAGTTTCGTTTAGCGTCACGTTTCGGGGCGTGGAAATGTCCCCACAACAACAGACCGGCGTGCAACAAGTCTCCACTAAGTGCCTCAAACAAAACTCATGGACATCTCTTAAAGAGTCTATGCCGTGAACCTCGCATACTTTCTACGTTTAGCTGATCTTGATAAATGCTCATTGTCACTCATGTAAACACAACAGTTTTTCTTCCGCAATCACACGTCTGCGCCTTGTTTCCCGGCGGACCGAAAATAAACGCGACACTTGCGCCCCCCGGAAATCCGATAAAATTCAACCAATCAGATGATGACTTCAACATTCCTGAAGTGTTTCCAGTTAAGTGTACCATATGCATCAGACGTTTAGCCAACGTTCTGTGGCTAAACACTGACGTTCCGTCGCTGAGCGTGGTCCGTTTGCTCGAACCGCAAAGAGGCATCTTGAGAAAGACGCCGCTTCAGATACAAACAGAGAAAATAAGTGTGAGTCGCGCCGGCGACCTCACACACACTCAATAAGTGAAAGGAAAGGCGCCGGAACGCGCAGCTGGAAGGCGACGAAGGCGGCGGTGCCAGCAGCTTGTCGTGACTTCTCCCGCTGAGGTGCTCTCTCGATGGCGCAGCTTCTTCACTCGGATCAGCGATGAGTTGTCCTCGCTGAAGGATAAAAAATCAGAGTTCATAAGCCTGTGAGCGAAATATATAGCCCTAAGCCACGCCCGTTTCAGCTGGACGTGACGCGGGAGGGCGCGAAGCGCCCTCATTGGGTGTGACGTCACTCAAGGGCTCGCTCGATTGGCTTAAGCTTTTGCCGCACAGCAGCCAATAGGCGCGCGAGCTGTCTCGCCTAGGTCTGTATGCTGTGGCAAAGCGTTTTACATAGATACAAAATTAAGGATAATTTTTTGCTTCAGTATTCTCGTGGAAAAGGATTTTCCCCAATGCGTTGCTACGACAACGCAGTACTCGTTCCTCTCTCTAGAGAGAACCGAGGTTACGTTAGTAACCGAGTACGTTTTCTATTTTAATATATTATAAAATGTAATTTATTCCTGTGATGTAAAACTGAATTCAGCATCATTACTCCAGTCTTCGCGATCCATAAATCATCATAATATGAGGATTTGCTGCTCAAGAAACATTTCTTATTATTATCAATTTTGAGAACAGTTGTTATTTTTGTGGAAAGCCTGATAAAAAAAAAATTTATCAGGATACTTTTAGGAGAAAAATGTATTGTGAATACTAGACTAATGTGACAGGTCAAGACTGTTACATAATGATAGCTTTTCTTTACCAGTTAGCGCTATGCTAAACATGTAGGCTTAGCTTTTAGCTTGCTAACTAAAGGCTGACTGAAAACACAAAGGGAAATGTTTAATTTGTCCCATTTTAGCTTTGGCAATATAATGTGAGATGTAATTTAAAATAAATGAATTACCATATTCTCATGATTAAGACCAAGGCTGAATTTGGAAAAGCATACTACCATTCTACTACTGCAATATTTACACTAACACTTAGCAGAAGCTTTTATCCAAAGTGACTTACAATAAGGAACATCACAATCAATTTGTCATAAGATCCAACAATATTTGTAGTACACAATTGGCTAAATAGCAGAAATAGTAATAGTAGCATGCAAGTATGGGTATTCTGAATTTAGCCTAAATACTGAAATTTATTAAATATTATAGTGATTTTCTATCATTTCTAATTGGGCACCAAAGAAAGTACCAATAATTTCCTCGGCCAGTGGAATTGCTTTAGGGTCTTGCATCACAAGGGTATCTTTTACTAAAATCTTCTCAACGACTCACTCCCTTGCAAACATTTGGAGGAGCTTTTTTGGACTAAATCTGAATAGAAGAATTTTTGATGCATTTAGAAGTGAAATTTCTGCTAGTATCATAACTTGTGCTTTAGTAGACACTGTGGTTTGGAGGATTCTATTATCTCCACCACTCGTGAAACAGTTATGTAAGGAATCAGCGCTTCAACCGAGGAGCCACATTAGTGAAGTGACACATAAGTGATGTCATAGAAAGCGTCATAAGGTTTAGCGATACACCAAAGAACTGACGTTTTTTGAAAAACCACACAGTGCAAATGAAGATTTGGGGAAACCGAGGGTAAATAAAAACAGGTCAGTGTTCAAATCTCTTCTAACACTGCACATAAAATCACATCTATATTCATGCCTGTATTTTTAGAGCCCAACATTTGCATACTTACATGCAAAATTACTGTATGGATTCATGCACATTTTATTATAAGGGGAATTGTGCACTGATTCTCAAGCACCCACGGGTGTACGCTCGCTGAGGGTAATCATGAAAGAAATATACGACATAGTAACAGCACATCATCTACAAACACACAAGCACACACACACTTTCACACAGGCCCTATCAGTGACAGGCTTCTCTTTGTTGGAGTGATCATGGGTATGTAGCCTAGGCAGTGGAATCAGGCATTTCACACATCCACACACTGTTATATAAGAGTGCTGAAGCATTCTGAAGCGCCAGTGGGTTTTTAGATCATGCCGTGTCAGAGCTGCAATCTTCCACAGGACCAAACAGCGCTGAGAGGAGGGGGAGGGGAGGACGAAAAAGAAGGAATAAGAGGGACTGAGAGAGAGATTTTGAGAATGTGAACCAGCTGGTAGAAGAGACAAGAGGGTGTTAGAGACAGACAGAGAGGAGTAATAAGGGTGAAAACGGTAAAAGAGATAATGCCTGAATTAATTTCACATGTTTTCTTTTATGCGCTTTGCTCCATTCCTTCTCTCTTTATCACTACAATTTTGGTTTGCCTTCATCCAGCTAATGAAAACCACAGCATTAGCCATTAGCTTTAGCCTGTTTCTGTTTAAAATATACTACTAACATTGACCATTAAACAAGGGGGATCATGCACCCATTCATTTTGAGAGGGTGGTCCTAACTTCGTGCCCTATGACTATAGGGTCAATTTTGTTTTGTTTTACTAAGTAGTATATATTTTTAGGGCTGTCAGAATTAATGTGTGCAATTTGTACACATTCAAATTCCCCCAAAAATTACTATTTAATTCGATTTCAAAAGAATGGTTAGAAACCATGAGATTAACTGTGATAATTAAATTGTATTGACAATGTTGTCACTAGTGTTCACTAGTTTTAAGAATAATTTACAGTATATATTTTTTTCAAGAAATTAATATTAAGCCACTTTTGATTAAATGACCCAAAAGTGACTGTAAAAACATTGATCATATTATATTTAAAATAATAATAAATTAATTTAGTTCTTTTGATTTCAACTTTCTATTCATCAAAGAAAATGTAGCATGTTTCCACAAAACTATTAAGCGGCACAACTCAGCGTTGATAATTATAAGAAATGTTTCTTGAGCAGCATATTAGAATTATTTCTGTGGAGGCTCATGTGACACTGAAGACTGGAGTAATGATGCTGACAATTCAGCTTTTCCATTACAGGAACAAATCATATTTCAAAACAGATATTTTACATTTTAATAATATTTCACAATATTACTGTTTTACCAAACTAATATGGTCAAATAAATGCTGTGTGTGTGTGTGTGTGTGTGTGTGTGTGTGTGTGTGTGTGTGTGTGTGTGTGTGTGTGTGTGTGTGTGTGTGTGTGTGTGTGTGTGTGTGTGTGTGTGTGTGTGTGTGTGTGTGTGTGTGTGTGTGTGTGTGTGTGTGTGTCTTCTTTTTTTTACTCGCAGAGTAGGTATAAAAGGATTTTTAAACATGAAGTTCGAAAAGCCCTGCTCTGACATAATCAAAGAAAAAACAAAAATTAGAATTATGTGTGATAATTTTAGAGTACAAGTGGACAATCCTGACCCAGTACAGATTTAAATTTTTCATTTAAAATTATAATTTGAGGAAGCTGAGCTATCAGCTAGCCTGAAAACATCTCCCCCTCTTGTTTGAAAAAGCATGACCCTTTTGCATTAAACTACACTAAGTAAAATTGTATCACAACAACAGAATTTCACAACAGGGACACATAAGTTTCATAAAGACAAAGCGTTTGTAAGTTTCATCATAAACGCGAAGTGTTTTGTACATTAGTTATCACGATGGTGTGAACTGCTGAACCTACATGTCGACTACCAGCAGGTGCTCTGGAGTATCAGTGTCTGTATGGCTCTCCCCCTCACAGGCACACGGTGTGGCCAAAACTGGCTGTGACTGGATGACCCAGACACACACACACAGACGCACACATACCAAAACACTGGCCGATAAAATCAATGAGGCTGGCCGAACAGCAACGGGTTTGCATGTGCGGAGGCTGCAGTAGGTTAGCTCAAGGCAGAGGATGGACTGCTGCTATAGTAGAGAGCAATAAAAGAGGAAGACACCATCAGGCCCACCATCCGGCCTGATCATCGGTACAAGCGTGGATTTAATTCATCCTCATTCCCTCGCCACCTCTTTTTTTTAACCTTTCTTTCTTCCTGGTGCTATCCCTATCTCATTTTCTTACTCCAAACATGACAATCCATCATAGGGCTGGCAGGGGGGATGGGGCACATGCCACTGAAGCCTCAGGCCCTGGGCATGGAGGACACACACACACACACACACACACACACACACACACACATGAGAGTGCAGGCCACTGCCTGTGTCACCTGATATGACATCGCTTAACTTATAGAGATTCCACACGCCCAGCCGACGGATCCATGGTCATAATAGCAAAGGCCATGCTCTGCATTATTGATATATTTAGACCACAGTTGTCCTGTTGGTCATGTGGATTGCATCACTGTGTACTGTACCAGATTCCCAGCATTACCAGGACCGCAGAAGCCGCTTATTGGGCTCGAGAGGCACAAAATGCTGTATGATACTGCACACTGTGATAGAGATCAGTGGAGCTCAATGGAAATAGGTGGAATATTTTGTAAAGGAGAATTTACAAAAGTGAGGAATCTGACCAGTTTTGTTAATGATATTAGTGTTTTAAGGCATTAGCGGTTATGTAATGGTCTTAAAAGGACAGATAAAAGACTTTGTTGCAATTGAAAAAGGTAAATACAGCATGATCGTGACAGGCTTGGAGTAAGTTTATCAATTAGTTTAATGCTTTTTTAGGCTATAAATAAATAAAGTTGTGAGGACCATTTCACACTACACACTTTTTTTGGCGCAGAACTATTTTGCTGTGCTGCTCATGCTGAATTAAAGTGACAGTGCATTGTTCATGGTCAAAATAAACATGGGTTGACACGAAAAAGGAACAATTTCACCATAAAAGCATGTAAGTGAAGTCTACTGTGTTTCACAGTCACCATATGACTTTCAGCACTATGTGAAAAATACAACAACAAAAGAGACTACTAGGAGTTGCAAAGCCCACAAAAGCATGTATAAATTATTTAAACTACAAGTACAGCTGAAGTTGAAGATTCACTTTCTCATAAAAAACCCCACACTACACGGCATGTTATGGTTTAACATGTTAAATGCATCACAGCTGAGTATTCCGGTGATCGTAAACAAAAGCACGTGACTGGAGGTCTGCACATTCAGCAGCGGTTCAGTTGCGTGCTCGGCGTGCTGCCGGTGTGAAAGCACTGTGCTGCGTCTGCTCGGTATACATGCAGCTCGTGCGCTGCTTCCGCTCTGCTTGCATGTCTAGTGTGAAATGGGCAGAAAAAAAAGGAAATAGCACTTACATCAGTGGCTCCCAACTGGTAGGTTGTGTTTTTATAGGATACCAGGGGAAAATATAATTCTAAAATGCTATAATAAAATGCAACTATACCCTAACAACATACTGTAAATAGTTTTTTTGAAAGGGATAAACTGCTTCCCATATCTTTTGCTGTTTATGTTGATGGCAGTCAAACTCTGGTATTTTGCTGCAAATTGTCATTGTGATTTATTCACTTGGTAAAATAATCCAAATGTCATCATGGATACGTTGTGTGACGTATGAAAAAAGCCATCCATAAAAAAACTTTGAACTGCATTGTTATATTGTTTCATATTGTTTACTGGGGTGCACTTATAATGTTAGTATGATTATTACTTAAAAAAAAAATCATAATTGAGTAATAAAAGGCATTTTCCTAGCCTGATTTTAGCCCTCTGATTTGAACGCTCTGTTTGAAGGGGCATGTCTGTGTGAGACTTCCGTGTAAACGCTCACTGCTGTGATTGGCTGTGAGATATCAGTGTAAACGCCCACTGCTCTGATTGGCTGTGAGATATCAGTGTAAACGCCCACTGCTCTGATTGGCTGTGATGCTTCAGTGTAAACGCTCACTGCTGTGATTGGCTGTGAGACTTCAGTGTAAACGCCCACTGCTCTGATTGGCTGTGATGCTTCAGTGTAAACGCTCACTGCTGTGATTGGCTGTGAGACTTCAGTGTAAACGCCCACTGCTCTGATTGGCTAACATCTTTGCAAAATAGCTAGTAGTACATGTGGAACTCTCTCGAAAACTTTTAGCATGTTTTACTATTACTGCGCTCAATGTTAACTACTCATGAAAAGTGATAATTATAGCAATACAATTAGATCTATGACATCATATTTAGATCGTTGTGTACCTTAAAATGCAATGTAAGTCGCTTTGGATAAAAGCGTCAGCCAAATGCATAAATGTAAATGTAAAAGCCTGCGCAAAATTTGCTGATTTACCAAAGAATCCAGTGAAATATATTGAATATGAATAAATAATGTTCAACTGAGACATTCACATTGTTGAAAATAAACAACCACATTCCCAGCATTAGGATCCTTTGGAAGGTAATGTTATTTTTAGTCCAGTGAGTGACCCTGTGGCCTTTTCACTCCTCATCTCACTAACGCCAGTGGGCGGGGCCAAAGTTGATTTTCTCCTGCAGAGGCGATCTTTCACGACCTTATTACGACATTAAGAGGCACATTCCAGGACGAGTTGTTCGCTGGGCCTGGTAACAATAAAAGACGATTTTGGACTAACAAGGACGTTTTCAGGTCTGAAACTTTCAGGATATTCTTATAATATGATGACCTCTTATATGTCAAAACCTCAAGGAAAAATTTATTTCTCATTTCATGACCCCTTTAAAGAGATTTGTTTACTTTTTTAAGATCAACAATATTTGTATACTTCCCATGTTGGGTTGCCAGTAAATGCGCAGTGTTAACCATGGGTTCAGTAACAAAACCATTGATCTTGATGTCACATATTATGTGAGACCCACAATCCCCATTAGACTTATCACTACTATGATAAAAGCATATTCGTTTAGAGTGATAATGTCATTCTCAGCCATTTGTGTCTGGAAATCATTTTTTTTTTTATCTTTAATAATTTAGTTTGAGAGCATTACAGCTACCAAACCCTAAATCTAGTAGCCTATGTAATGTAATGTTCTCAGTTTCCTAAGAATTGCCATGAAGCACATTTTTTTTGTAGAATTTATAGTTGTTTTTGGGGAAAACTGGCAGTGGCTAGTAGATTGTGGAGCAGTGTACGATATAGTGCTAAGTAACACAAATGACGGTAAATGCTGTATGTATGTATATATATATATATATATATATATGACCCCTTAAAAATAGAATTACAGTTATTTTCAATTGTAATATTTCACAATATTTTACTAATATATATATATAGTCCAGTGGACTATATATAAAATATTGTGAAATATTACAATTGAAAAAAAATGAATTTTATTTTAAAGGGGTTATAAACTAATATATATATATATATAAATCTTGTGTGAACAAAACTTTCAATTAGGGTCAGATGAACCTGAAATCACCCAAAAATAAAAATTCTGTCAGTAATTACTGCGCAGATATACTACATAAACACACTCAGGCCCACGGAGAATATAATGAATAGTGGAATAAAGTCGTTAGCTTTGTTTGTTTTTTGTGCACAAAAAGTATTCTCGTCACTTGATAAACTTATGGTTGAGCCACTGTAGTCGCTTGGACTATTTTAACGATGTCTTTAATAACTTTCTGGCCCAGCAAGTTTCAATCCCTTAAGAAGCCTATGGAGGAGTGAGACAGCTCTCAGATTTCATCATAAATATCTTAATTTGTGTTCCGAAGATGAATGAACGTTTTACGGGGTTGAAACAACATGAGGGTGAGTAATTACTGACATAATTTAAATTTGTGGGTGAACTATTCATTTAAGACGGATTCATCGACTAGTTGTACAAACAACCAACAGACTAGTTGGTTTTGAAAATATGTAATTTCGTACATTCCAAATTGTTAGAGGGGTGATTAGGATTATATAGCTGCAGTGTGTGTGTGTGTGTGTGTGTGTGTGTGTGTGTGTGTGTGTGTGTGTGTGTGTGTGAGGGCAAGGTGCTGGGGCAGGGCTAGATTAATAAGCGTTTGTAGTATTCAATCAATGTGCCTGCAAGCTAAAGCACCTGATTAGCATGACCCTGTCCTGCACATCAGCACATTCAAGCCTGTGGGAGGCTGATTAAGTGTGAATGTTAATTTTCTTCCACAATGCTGTCAATGAGCGTGAGAGAGAGAGTGTGAGGGAAAGACGGCGAGCAATGGATAGAATGAAAGTTCAAAGACAGCCACTGTCAGAAAGAAAGTGTATTCATGCGAGTGTGAGAGAGCATTATTTATTATGCCCCATGTGTAGCAGCTCCCGCTAATTCCAAGCAGTTGTTCATAAGCAGTTATTTCATACATGCAGCATTATGAAGGCATATCTATGAGTTGGTTGGTGTGTTGCACCTAAGGTTTAAGGTTTGGCTGGTTAGCATAGCCTAGTTAGCCACCACTAACTACCATAACTTTAGGTTTAGGTATCTGTTTGCATCCCTATTCACCTCAAGTCCTGTGCTGTGCAACCCGCTCGTCATCATGAGCAGCGTCACCCTGAAGGGTCTGCTCGAGCCGCCAGCATCTTTGACCTCCACTTAAATCAAAACCATGACCTCTTAGATAATCACACGTCTCCTAACCGCCTCTCTGAACCGATCTCCCTCTCTTATCTGTTGTGGGACAAGAACCTCAGTTCACGCCCTCCCATCCTCACCAGCCATTAGAAGGGCGTGAGGTGAAAGTGCTAATTTGGCCCAGGTCAGTGTTAGCTGTGGCACAGAGTTTGGGAGTGACAGGATATTCTTCACATAGGCTACTCTGCACTACGATGTGACTGCTGGAAACATGAGGGTTGTCTTTTTGAAAAAGGGCTTTTTTTACAAAGGAACTTTTATTAGACCGTTACCAGGATTGTGTGCCTGGTTGCATTTGAATTGGCATAGCCAAAAGGATGCATAAGTACAATTCACACTGAATGACTTCTTTGAAAGTTTTTAAAAATGCTTATAGCGTGTTTGAAGGTTTACTGGACTGAAGGACGAACACAGACAGACAGGCTGATAAAGATAGATAAAGATATAAAAGAGCTATTATGAAAACATTGTAGAGTATTGTATTCATTTGGACATCACAGTACCATATGGATTTTTTTTAAGTACCATAGCATGGCCCATAAATAGGATTATCATTCAGTACTGTGGTATATATTAAGGCACTATAGTATTACTATCGGATAGCTTTACAACCCATCACAAAAGGTGTTTTTTTTTTTTACGGTGACCTCTTTTGAAAGCATAAATGAAAGAATGGACTGGTAATATAATTTAATCAATATGCACCAGCTGTGTACAGCTGTGAGTCTGAGAACAACCTCTGATAAAAGCCCCAGTTCACAAGCACAAAGCGTTCTAATAGAAGGCAGCATAAAAAAAAACACTGCTGCTTTGCTCCTCTCTTTTTCTTGCTTCAGGCTTGACTTGCCCCTGACTCTTCTCCTCTTTGCCCATTCCACCATGTTAATAACAACCCGCAGGCAGTGTTTCTGCCCCTGACAGACCCTCAAACGCTACACAGGGCTTGTGTGAAAATTTCCCTGTGCTTTGTGCCAGTGTCATGCCTGGGGAGTCTGGGCAGATTGCCGAAAGAGACGCGCTTACCCTGGGGCATCATTATGAGTCCAGCTCCCCAACAAACCTCCATCCTAAGCCTTCGGTCCACAATAGCCTCACAGACTCACAAACAGAGCAGAAGACAATGAAAATATACTTATTCATACATAAATTGAAAAGCTCACGAAAATGTGTTTGATGTAACTTTACAGAATGGAGCCAAAGTCATAACAAATGTGAAAGATGAAAGTGCAATAGATCACACACAACAAGTATATTCACACCAAGATTAAATGAATATTCATAGGGCTAAATTCAAATGGAATTCAGTCCTGCACACTAGGTGGCGCTGACCGACAAACAAATTGTGACAATTTACACCAGGTAGTCTCAGCCTCAGACATCATTATACGCACGGACCGCTGGCTGAACGTCCGATCCATATAGCACACTTCAGGATTTTCAAAGTCATCCTCTAATTGGTTAAATTCTACAGGATGTCCGGGAGACGTGTGTGTCACGTTCTTTAACGGTCCGCCTGGAAACAAAGATGGCGTGACGCCAAACCCCCTCATGGAATAAGAACTGCTTCATGTTTACAACTGTGACAATGAGCGCTTATCGGGATCAACTAAATGCTGGATTTATGTTTGTTAAAGGATAACTCTCGCCAAAATTGATCCTAGGCTATTTTTGTTAATCTACCCGAGTCAAACATTAGTGTAAAAGCATAATTAGAATGGAAACTCCACTTTTAAGTTTGACCGTATTTTTGTTTTCGGTCAAAATGCCTTTTGAATGGGAGTGCATTGGGCACTACAATGAGAGCATCAAAATCGCTATTTTTAAAACACTAAGGAGGCTCAACACAACATGAAATTGTTCTTGAAGTATCACCAGGGGCTCTACACATGAACTCAAGCATTGACAACATTGTTTGTGTAACACAGAGTTTACTAAAAAGAAAGGTTTTGTACGACTCACTTTATCAGTTATTGTTTCCGGTGGCTGGAATTTTGTCAGTCAAAAGTAGTCGATCTTCGAATGCAACGTAACATGAGGAGAGTAAAGATGGAAAGCTCCTAAAGCTTGTTTCCATATAAATTGCCATGAGCTAATTGTCTAAGTTATCATTCTTTTCATTGGAATTACAAGTTCATGACATTTCCTCATATGGAGTCAGTTCATTACGTTGCATTCGGAGATTAACTACTTTTGACTGACAAAATGCCGGCGGACGGAAACACAGTGAGTTGTTCAAAATCTTTCTTTTTAGTAAACTCCCGTGTACTCAAACAATGTTGTCAATGCTCGAGTTCATGTGTAGAGCCCCTGGTGATACTTCAAGCACAATTTCATGTTGCCTCCTTAGTGTTTTAAAAATATCAATTTTGATGCTCTCATTGTAGTGCCCCATGCACTCCCATTCAAAAGGCATTTTGACCGAAAACGAAAATAAGGTCAAACTTAGCAAGCAAGCAAGTTCTTTGGCGTAGGCCCCGTCCGTAGCTTGCAATCCGAGGGTCCGGACTCTGCATATCCTGCCTGAAGACGAAGGCAGGGGCGCAGCCGACCCCCTGCAAGGTGTGGGAAGGGTCCATCCTGGTGGTGGTGGGGTGGATGGAGGTGAATGGAAGCGTCAGCATCTGCGAACTCAGACGTGTGTAAGTACTGATCTTTTATACCACAAGTATAAGAATATGATTGGATAGATGAGAAGGTAATAAGTGACGTAACGATTGAGTCTTCCTGGCAGAACTTATGCTAAAGCTTTAATTTTCCATTCCAATTATGCTTTTACATGAATGTTTGACTCGGGTAGATTAAAAAAAATAGCCTAGGATCAATTTTGGCGACAGTTACCCTTTAAAGATGTTATATGTAAAGTTTGCAGCATAGACTCTTTAAAATACGTCCAAGAGTTTTACACACTGATCTGTTATTGTAGGGACATTGATTTTACATTTACACACCTCTAAACATGACGCGGAACAAAACAAACTGATTGGTTGCTTTACATGTCAGTCAGACATCATCTGGGTCGGTCCTTGGCCAATGAAAGATGCGATGGAGCCCAGACCTTCTGCCGTCAGTCTAAACCTCTGGCTACGTGAGACTAGGTGCACACACCTTTCAAAGTGAACATTTTAACAAGCTTAACAGCATTTTTCAATCCTTTGTGGGAAATATGCAAAATTAACTCAAAGTGCCAGGGGAAAAAAATTAATCCATCTTCAGTGTCACATGATGCTATTGCTATATGCTGATTAGCTGCTCAAGAAACATTCATTATTGTTATCAATGCTGAAAACAGTTGTGTTGCTTAATATTTTTCTTTGATGAATAAGTGTATATTACCAGACTAACAAAAGAGACCAGCAATTTCTGTAGTACAAAGGGTTCATGAAATTAACTGGCTCTAGAAAAGATTCCCTGTTTCTTCGTAAAGAAAAAAAATTGGTCTGACGACGGATTAATATTTGTGCACGGGGTAGAATGGAAACCCATTGTTTCCATTCAAAATTTAGTTTGCAATGAAAATTTGCCAACAATGTTCGGCCTCAGTGTGAAAAGGCCCTCAGGCTGGTCAGTCTCCGGCTGTGATCAGTGCAGGGAGCCTGGGGAGAATCCACCTCTCTCTCTTCCTCCTCCAGAGCCTCTGCAGCCATGGATACAGCGCTGCTGCCTGATCCGAGGGGTCAAAGCCAAGGTCGCAGAGCTGCGAGTGCCGACCGGAGATTTTTATGAGTGAAAGCATGTCTCTATGAGCCCACGTGAGTCCACAGAGCTGATTAGGAATGTATGAAGTTAGTGTGTGAGATTCACACTGGTTCTAGGAATGTCTCAGCATCTCACTGAGCTTATAGAACGTATTATATATTATTAGGTATTCTGGAATTATTTTTGTAAAGCATGTTCTGTCTATTGAAAATATCCGTTACCTTAAAGCTTGAAACATTAGCAGCGAATCCCATTCCCAACAACTGAAAATCAACACGGCATCCTGGTCTCAGAGGACACTTCTGTCACCTTCAAGCCTGTCGTTTTAAACGCTTGTGTCAACAATCAATAGATTTAGGTTATTTTATTTTCCTTTCCCACTTTCACATCCTGCCTCACATTCTTTCCTGCCCCCTTCGTGTCTTTGTGAATGAGGCTGATGGATGAGAAGGAGTGATATGTCTTCTCTGTGCTGTGACTGGCCATGTCAATATCCCCAGGTTTATGTTGTGTGTGTGTGTGTGTGTGTGTGTGTATATGTGTGTGTGTGTGTGTGTGTGTGTGTGTGTGTGTGTGTGTGTGTGTGTGTGTGTGTGTGTGTGTGTGTGTGTGTGTGTGTGTGTGTGTGTGTGTGTGTGTGTGTGTGTGTGTGTGTGTGTGTGTGTGTGTGTGTGTGTGTGTGTGTGTGTGTGTGTGTGTGTGTGTGTGTGTGTGTGTGTGTGTAAGAGAGAAAGAGATTTGGGAGACAGGACCAGGGTCAGCACCCAGCACACCTTAATATTTAATCAGACCATTCCCCGCAACTCTACACCCTACAGAGAGAGGGATGAGGAAAAAGAGGCAGGATAAAGAGAACATGCAAGGACATCCATCTAAAAAAAATCCACCTTTATTTAGTTGCAAACGGGGTCCAAAATAAACTTATGCCAATGGCGTCGGAATAAACAATATTTACAGGCCATGAAACTGTATTTTTCCTTTTTTCAAAATGCAAAAAAAATACTAATGCTGTCGACTGATTAAAACTGTAATCAACGCAACTGAATTATGCTGAGTAATTCATCAGATCATCACAATTAACTGCATATAATAATATAATAATATTTGCTACCCCTAACCATCCAAATAAAGCTAGTTTAAAAGCATTGCATTAGTTTGGCATACAAGTAAAATGTGGAATAAATATTACAGAGAGAGTTTATAATTAATATATATTTTGTACAGTCATTGCATATTTATCTTAATTTATATATATATATATATTACTGGCTTCATTTTGCTAGCAAGTTTGTCAGTATGTCTGTCTTCACTATTTGTATAGTTGTGAGCAGTGGCTGCTCTTGTTTTTTAAAATAGAGGCACACTAATTGTAACGGATCCTCTCTAAAGGATTTTTTTTGTTATTAACTGCTTTAAAATGGCTTTCTTGGGTCATTTTTAGACATAAAATGTAAAAAAAAAAAAAAAAAAAAAAACAGCAAGAAAATATAAATATATTGCCACTCACCTAGCTATCACTTGAGGAAAAATCCATCCTTATGTCCTTTTAAATGTCCGTGTTAAAAGAACATGTTCGGCCATTTAGTAAAGCAGATTGGTGTTACCTATATCTGACTTAGGTGTGGCGTTTTCTTAAATTTTTTATTTGAGCTGCTGCTTGAATAGCAACTTGGTAAATTTGTCGGCAATCAAATATTCAATATCTCTACTTTCAATACACAGGTATAGTTGCTAGATTATCAGCGGGAGCATTTCAAACTAATATATCAAACTAGTTTATCAAACTCATTTACGTCTCTGCAATGATTGGCTAAAATACCAAGGGAGGTTAGCCTCCTCTAAGACTTATTTTTTCACTGAAAGTGAAATATGGCGGTGATTGCCTCATTTGTTTGTTTTTTTCCAACTCGCCAACGGCAGATTCAGCACGTTCGGGGAAGAAGAGTGTTGGTTCTGATATCAGTTAATTTTTAGGTAACAATGGTGAAATTACAAACAAGAAATTCACATTCTGAGACATAAAATTAAAAACTGAGCATTTTAAAGGGGTGGTTGAGTATGATTTCACTTTTCTAACTTTAGTTAGTGTGTAATGTTGCTGTTTGAGCATAAACAACATCTGCAAAGTTACAACGCTCAAAGTTCAAAGCAAAGGGAGATATTTGCTTTTAAAGAAATTTACATAAACCCCGCCCTCCCAGGAATTTACATAAACTCCGCCCTCCGTCCATGTTGAGAAGAGGGAGAGTTGTTGTAGTCGAGCACATTTGTGAGTCAGCTCAACTGTAGCGTCTGTCTTTTCACATGCAATAGAAAGTCACTCTGTGTGCATCTCACAACAGTTCCTATACGAGCGATTTATAGATTATCATGACAGAATATGCTAAATGAAGATCGTTAACGCCACATCAGCAACATAAATGCATCAACTAACCATTCAGAGGCGTCCTGTTGCATTCTACATGTTGTCACTTCTTCTTGAGTCTCTCCATCATTGTCACACTCCGTTTTAACATTAAAGGCAGAACAGTTTCTGTCAATTTAGTGTGTCTGCGTGAGGTAATCGCAGCTGCTAACACATGAAACCCCGCCCTCTGTGACGGGAGCAGCAGCTAATTTGCATTTAAAGGGCCAGACACAAAACGGTGAGTTTTTCCTGACCCTCAAAAACGGACAACTTTAACATGCTATCTAAAAATATCTGTGAGGTATTTTGAGCTAAAACTTCACACACACACTGAGGACATCAGAGATTTATTTTACATCTTGTGAGAAGGGCATTTTACCACCCCTTTAATAACATTAAATCGGCCTTCTCCCATTTTCCACCTCAGAATGTGGGGTATTGGGTGCCTCCCTTAACTCCCCTGAAGAGTGACAATAATTCTCAGAATGGACCCTGGTTGCAAAGGAATTGATCAACCAATTTAAATGTACAAATGGCAATCTCTGACCTCATATGGTTTTACTAGTGGAACATGGTAGCAAAAGATAGAACAAGACACTGAGAATTATTAGGAACTCACTTAGATTGAGTGGATAGAGAGAAAAACAGAGAGAAAGAGACAGATAGGAGAGGACGGAACAAAGCGCAAGAAAATTAAAATGCCGTTCATCACTTCGAGTGAAGTCTCGTTTAGTTTTCTCAGAGAGGGAGAGAAGAACTGCGGCACTAGAAAAATCTCACCTTATATAACACATGCAGCAGATATCGCCATTTAGCACAGTGCATATTCAATGCATTTACCAAGTAAAAGATTCATAAAAGAAGAGTTTAAGAACTTCAGGTATTTCTATCTTGCAACATTTTGCTAAAACTGCACTATAGTTTTTTTAGCAGTAAAGCTAACGCACGTTTGGGGTAGCTGACTTTGGCTTCTCGTGTGATCTGCAGCAGATGGCACAAGTGCAGTGGTTTTAGGGTGAAGGTCAGGACAGGAGAGCAGATGACCCTCTCAGGGGACCTTCAGACCCCGCTTAAGCCAGCAAGAGTTCACAGTCCTCTCATGCTGTCCACACATCAGGGTTTACAGCACAGCAGGGAGGGACAGAGACGAAAAACTGCTGTGCTTGCAGACTAGATGGAGTGGTGAAAATTTAACTAGCCAGATGAAAGCATAACTTTGCATATCAAGTATTTATTATAAACGGAGATAGATAAAGGAGAAGAGGTAAGAGATGAGTAAGCAGTAAGAATTGAGAAAGACTGTGAAAGGAAAAGGACAGGAAAGAACAACACTACTGCATGATGAAAGCAGAGAAAAGTATACTTCAGTTTTGACGTGAATGCTTAGCATATGCATACAACCATCCAAATGCATAGCCTTTTAAAGTATACTCCATTGATACTTTGCATGTGCAAACACAGGCATTTGACACATGCACACTAGAAAGATTTGTCCAGTTCCTGCTCAATTTCTTTCCAGAAGTTACGACTAATAAAAATTGTACTTGCTTAAACTTGAGTTACGTGAATCTCTTACACAAGCGCTATTGTCGTCTATTGTTGTTGCCATCTCCACTAGTTTGTTGTTGTCCCTTCTCATTATTTTATTCAATTCTTTTGACAACGGGCCGAACCAGTTTTGCCACCTTGTGGACCAACAAATAATTAGTGCAAAAATTCAAGGTGCATGCGCGAGATGGTTAGAAAAATCAGGCTGCGCACATACAGTGCACTTTAAACCCGAATAAGTTCTAAAAAATAATAATCAGTTATATAAAAATATTTAAGTTAAGAAATGTTAAGTTTAAGTAAGCAGAACTGGCAGTTTTTTATTTTGTATTCATATATATGAATTGCTCTTAACTTGAAATATTTGAGTGAGCTCATTCATACATTTTAACTTCAAATTATCATGTATTCTCAATTTATATATTTTTAGTTGTGGAAACTTGGCTTGCTTTAATTTGCTAATTCAATAAATGCTAACTTGCTACTTGGTGTTACAATGCTTTGATAGCATTAGCATAATATAGCAATGAGTACAACAATATGAAACACAACATATATATGTCACCATGGCGGTAACCTAAACCCAGCATAACTCAGAAACTCTTCTAAAATTAGAATAGCAAAACATTAAACGCTACTAAATCTCCCACTTAACATTATTAATCTTGAACAAAAAAACATTATTAAACTTAATTTTACCATTTACTCTCTCGATTGTCATGACAAAGCATGCTGGGTAATAGAAATCCCAGCCCAGTTTCAGTTCAATTTAAGTTTGTCTAAATTAAAGAAAAAAAGTTCATAAAACTCAAACCAATTCAGATTACTTCAAATGTGTCCGTTTTGTGAACTCAAAAGAAAAAGAATACTCATAAAAATGTATTTGATTGAACTAATTTGTTTAATTTAAGTTTACCCTACTTAAACCAATTAATTATTTTGAGCATTACAGTGTATGTAGAGTAATCATCTCAAACTACAAAATATTGTACTCTAATGTCACAGTCCATAATACTGCATAGGCATCATTCTTCACATAAACCTATGAACGAGTTAACAGAACTGTTAAGTGTTTGAGTCATGTTGACAATCTTAAAAGGATAGTTCACTCAAAAATGAACATTATCATTTTCTCACCCATTGTTAACTGCAAACCAATGTGGCAGCAAAGAGTTATATGAGTCACAAGTGAAATATGTCAATAATTTCAAACTATTGATCACACAAAGCAATTGTATAGCTTCAGAAGAAACTGAGGGAAAGAGACAGATTGGTACATGACGCTTTTATGAAGCACTTTTTTTTGGTCACTATAACTTTCCTGCAGCTCAAAACAGTAGAGCATGGTGTTATCAATGGGTTCAAGGGTTTGCATGGTGTTATCAATGGGTTCAAGGGTTTGCATGGTGTTATCAATGGGTTCAAGGGTTTGCATGGTGTTATCAATGGGTTCAAGGGTTTGATTCCCAGGGCAATAATGAAAATGCATGCATTGAATGCAATGTAACTCACTTTGGATAAAAGTCTCTGCCCAGTGCAAAAAAATGAAAGGTTGGAGGTTGGCACTGTGTGCTTACAGGAAAAAGCACAAAGATGAGACAATTATGACAACATTGTAATTTTTGAGTGAACTATCCCTTTAAGCAGCACAAACGTTCAGTTGAAAAACTAATTGGTGAGTTGAAGGCTTGGCCTAAAAACATTCATTAACACATTCACTTGTCATTTCATGGCTCGAATAAAGCCAAGTCTTGTTGAAGTCTCACTATGAACATACTTTGTTAAAGCGTGCAAATAGAGGCGTCTGTAAATGGCCTAATGTCTCTTGTCCTGTTCAGTCTTGGACTACATGAGTGTTTGAGTTAGGCACAAGTGTTTGGTGAGGCTCTTGCCCTATGATTGCTCTTCCACAGGCATTTTAAAGGGTGTGGGAGCTGTTTACTCTGCTGGTAAGGTGTTGATTGGCTGTGCTCAATGTGCTCAGAGAAGAACTGCTGCTAAAATCACTCGAAATGACAACTTTCTTCATTCGTCTCATTCCCTCTCTCTGCTCTTTACACGGATTCATTCAACAAGTAACAACATCTTATACTCACCCCACCTTCTTCTCTGTCTCTCCATCTGTAGGGGCCGTGCGAGCGTCTAGCATCTTCCCCATCCTCAGCGTCATCCTGCTCTTCATGGGTGGCCTGTGTATAGCTGCCAGCGAGTTCTACAAGTCCCGCCACAATATCATCCTCAGTGCAGGAATCCTCTTTGTGTCTGCAGGTGAGACTATGGAATGAATGAAGGAATAGTATTTGACCAACATTTACTGTACGTCACTGATGGGTCATTCTGTGTCAAATCAAGCACATTTCGGAAACTTCCCCGGCTCAAATTTTTATTCTTTCTTTTGAAAGAGAAACATAAAGGGATGAAAGCCAAAATCAAAAATTTACTGAGTAATCCTAATCCACTATTTGTAGAGGGGGGTCAAAATGACAATTTTCACCTAAGCCAAATTACAGGGGGATGAAAATGACTTTAGAAAGATGGTAGCATCATTATTTTATTTTTACACAGAGATTGGTAGGTCTATTAGTAAAATCTGTTGACTTTAGCAATCTTTTTTTTATTATATGCCAACGATGACAGTTCAGAAATGGCCAAAAGCACTTCTTGTGTTTTTTGCCTCAAGTTTGCATGCCTGTAACTCAAGAAGTATTAAGGATATCTTAATATCCTTTTAGATTTCTGTTCTTAACGAACATTTCTTTTGGTATTTTCATTTTAAAGGCCCTTGATGATTCAATCCCAGAGATATGGACATGTTAATGTGGTTCCATGAGTAAATTGTTAAATTGTAAAAAAAAATCAGCGGTCAAAAATCAAATGTGGGTCACTTTGTATACAGCTGATACTTTTTTCTTTTGAAGATGTAGGCTATATCTGAAGAACAAATGTTTAAACTAAAAAATGTGTTTTGTGTCCCTCTATCAAAATTATTGCATAAAACATAACTCTCTCTGCTTACCAAAAATCCACTGAAAATGGTTAAGTTGAGGCACATTAACTTGCTCTCAAACATGTTTTTATAAGAATCTATATTTGAATCAGTTTTAGAGATATTTGGAAGATGGGATTTTGTTTATTTTAACAGCTTCGCAAGCTACCAAGATTACAAACATGCAGTTTCGTAACTACATGTTACTGCATTGACATCCCTATATCAATGAGATTGAACAATTGAGGGCCTTAAAAATAAAGATTCCAAAAGAAAATGTTCATAAGAACAAGAATCTAAAATGACATTTTTCAATTGTTTTGATAGAGGAAAACAAGATACATTTCTAGTTTTGGTGTTATTTGTTCTTCAGTTCTTCTTTAAACAGTGTCAGCTGTTTAAAAAGCTATCTACATTTGGATCTTAAAATTAAACAATTTGAACATGGACCTGCTTTTAGATCCCCATATCTATGGGACTGAACTATATAGGGCCTTGAAAATGAAGGTTCCAAAAATCAGCTGATATTGAGATATATCTTGAATACTTTTAGAGTTACAGGCATGACAACTTTAGAAAAACAATATGGCACTCAAACAGGTATATATTATGCAATTGAGCTGAAAAATTTGATACATTTCTAGTTTTAACATTATTTGCTCTTCAGATATTCCTCTTTAAAATAAAAAAGAAACAGCTGTATACAAACTTACCCACATTTGGTTTTTGACCACTGAAAATGTGTACAATTTACCAATTTATTTAAGGAGCCACATTAACATGTCCATATCTCTGGAATTGAACAATCGAGGGCATTTAAAATTAAGAGAACAAAATAAAAAAAAATGTTAAGAACCAGAATGTAAAAGGATATTAGGATATCTTTAATACTTCTTGAGTTAAAGGCATGCAAACTAAAAATAAAAAAAATAAAAAACTAGAAGTGCTTTTTGCCATTTTTTAACTGTCACTGTTGGCATATAATGAAACAAAAATTGCTTAAGTAAACAGATTTTACTAATAGACCTACCAAGCTCTGTGTTCTAAAGTCATTTTTCACCCCTCTATTTTGTCTCAATCTCAGGTGAAAATTGTCATTTTGACCCCCCTCTACAAAATAGTGGATTACTCAGGCAATATACATCTGTGAAATTTAATATTTTGGCTTTCATCACTTTTTATTTTTGTCTTTCTACAGAAAAATAATTAACAAATGCAAAAATTTGAGCTAGGGACCTCAGTTTTATTTGACACAGAATGACCCTGATAGTTATCACACACTCTCTAGAAATACATTACTCGTCATGATCACACATACTACAACTCCTACACTCTTCAGATATACCTTTATTTCTCCCAACACAAGTTTTCAGTTGTGTAATTCATTACCCCCAATCAGGGCTCAACAACAGTAAGTTTTTTTTCCTGCTAGCCGACTCATGCCAGACAATTTCTACTTGCCCACCAGTTAATAAATTGTGTGTACATTTAATTTTTTCTGTATCTTTTTATATGTATACTTAACATTTACCATTTACATATACTACCATTCAAAATGTTGGGTATGCTAAGACTTTTTAATGTTTTTGAATGAAGTCTGCATTTATTTGATCAAAAATACAGTAAAAAAAAAAATTACATTAGGGCTGGGCGGTATGACGGTATATGTTGTGGCGACGGTATAAAATGTCTATCATTATAGATGTTGCTCTATCTTGTATATCGCAGTATGTAAAAATATATGTGTAGCACTATTGACACTTAGAGTCATGAAACGCATGAATGAGACAATAGAGCGGGACATAATTGATGTTAAAAAAATAGTTATAAACCGCAATATGTGGCACACTGCCAAAGTGCGTGCACGGAAAGCTGCCTCTTTCAGAAGGTGATCATGAATTTGGGATGTGCTTGATGTTAAAAAAATTATTAAAGAGATACTTCACCTCTGGAAAGATGAATGTGTATTTAAAATGGGTCATTTATGTAGTAGAAATGTGAAATTATTTTTGAATTTGGAGCCTCCTAGACTGAGAAAAGCCAGAAAATGTATTTGTGGGTCATATGGATGAAAGAAAACAACTCCCAGAATGCACTTGCTTCGCTGCCCTACGAGGCCACTCCCAAGCCACACCTACCGGTAAGAGAGCGCAGTTAAACAACAAGGCTAGGCTACTAGTGAGTCTCCGTGACAAGTCTGCCCGGGATTTCGAGATCGCCAAAAATGTCCGGGATTCGGCTTTTGCTTTCTACAGTCGCCATTCATTATGTTTACTGTGGCGAGCAGGACGAGACTAAGGGCCGCGGGGGCGAGGCCGGTGGCGTGATTACTGATGAGTGTCGCCTGTAAGACGCACCGGTCTAGTATCTCTCACGGAGGAGCGGGAATTTTCTTAGCAATGCTAAAACGCACATTAACCCATCACTTGTTTAGCGTTTATGTAAACACTACATTCAGATTCACCAATCGGAATGAATTCAGTTAGATTGAAACAAAATGTGTGCACGTAAACAATGAATGGCGACTGCAGAAAGCAAAAGCAAAAGCCGAATCCCGGACATTTTGGACGATCTCGACGGCAGGACATGTCTGGGGAAAAAAGAGGATGGTAACCCCTACTACTCAGCTTTCTCTGAGGAATAAGAACCTGTTAGCTTAGCTTCCAAAAAAAGATGGCTGACACTATTTGTACATTCTGTGAGTGAGATCCCTCCCTCTATGGGCGGGTTGAAAACATGCGGATCAAGTGCCTTCTACTTTTTTAGCCTCTGACCAAAAAAGCCTCAGATGACGCAAAATTAAGATTTTTGGGCCATCAAAGGATTTTTTACAGACAAAAAATACATAAATCTCTTGTCTCAGGGGGATATGAGGGAGGGAAGCGCGGTAATTTGAAAATACTACAGGTTTTCTACTGATACAAAGCTTAATACTAAATCCTGAAGTATCCCTTTAAGTGCAATAAATTGTAAAAGAAAAAAGAAAAAAAGAAAAAACTTGATGCGGTGCTTATTGTACTTGAATGGTCGAATACACACACAATTGACCCTTCGCAGGGAGCTTGATTGACAGATGATCTGACCAATTTTACTTCCCCATCCGCCATTTTGTCAGACAAAGCAGTCAGGAGAGTTAGTAGATTAAAGGCAGGATTTGTCTAAAAAACTTTCCCCCAAATTTGTTTATACTGTCTTTATATACCAATACATAATTAAAATGTAAGCACTGAAAACGAGAGTATAAAAATCGAGTGTCTGTAGTCCTCTCATGGCTGCAATAAACACAGCTACTTACTTCCATTCGGGACGAATGCAATGATTGGCTGGGTGACTGTCACTCTCCCTCGCTACCATGGCTACCACCCCTGCTTCTACAGGAACTGCCCACATGCGCGCACCCGTTTGACTCGAGGAGGGGAAGAGGCACGGAAGCTAGGAAGAATCACAATGGCAGAGAAAGAGCAGTCAAAACTCCCAGTACCTGTATACAGTCAGCGAAAGCAAACAAGGCAAGGACCTTGTGACGATGCGGTAGGCTACTTGTCTCTGGAGTGTAGTCTTCATCAGAGTCAACAGTGCTTTCATCGTGGAAGCTCTTAACGTTAGATCTTACACGAAATTCACCTTCATCACAGTGTAACTGATGGTAATGGAAAAACGTGTATCAATGCAACCTGTTTTTAGATTTGCCTTATGTTACTAGCTCGTTACCGAATCAAACTCAATATATTTTAAACTTTACCAGTATCGATATGCTAGCTTGATAGTGAGTACTAACTGAGCGGTCGTCATCGCGCGTTCATGTGTTTTGGGGGCGTGGCTTTGGAAGGAGCCCAGAAGGGAGGGGGTGGGAGTGAATGGAATAAGTAGCTGTGTTTATTGCAGCCCGAGGACTACAGACACTCGATTTGTATACTCTCTTTTTCAGAGTACTTACATTTTAATTATGTATTGGTATATAAAGACAGTTTAAACAAATCTGGGAAAAAGTTTTTTAGAAAAATCCTGCCTACCCTTCCTTTAACATGGGAGAATTTGAACTTGAAAAACGGAGTGTACTGACGTCTTCCCGCGGTTAAAACAACATTCCTTCTTATGTTCATTCATGTTTATTTGATGCTATAAATTAACTAGAAGGAAGAGATGATCGGTTCACGAGCAGCTTTAACTGATGCTCTACAGCGATCTGACAGACACATGACAAAGCCACAAAACGGTATTTATTGTTTAAATTTCTTTTTAAAAATGACCAAAATTGAAAGGTGAGACTTAGTTTAATACATTTAATCAAAAGTAACCGAAAAGTAACCTGGTCTGTCCTGTCTGTCAGCGTGTTTTCAGTCTCCTCTCTGCTCCACGATGTATTTCTCACTGCGTGGTGTGACATAAGAGCGGCGTAGCTTGTCGGGCATAGCGACAGTAACTAAGAGGGGCGGGTATTAATATTTTTTTATGTTATTCCTGTGGACATTTAGTTGTGAATGGGGCGTCTCACACTGCTTGATTAGCCCAGCATTTCTCCCCTTGGCTTTTAGATTTCAGGAAGGAAAAACATTCCACCCCACCGTCCAAACTTTTAGGATACCGGGTATCAGATTTGCACAATGCTTCGGCATGTTCCCCTCGCTCGAAAGCTTACCAGACCTTACGCGCGTAGTTGCAGTTGCTAAGCCACGATTGGCCTGTGGCGGTTTTCAGGCGTGGCTTAGCGAAGGGTCAATTATGTCAAAATGGCCATCGTTTACAATTACATTTTAACTACATGTTAAATAAACCTATTGTACCTGAAAAACTTAGTTTAATTGAAATGTTGAACTTGTCCTATTGTATGTAATTTGCTTCTTTGTTAAATAATATTTGTCTATTAAATAATATAACAAAAAAAACTATATGGTGATATATATTATTACCGTGAAATACAATTTCTTATAGGCTAATGTAAAATAAGATTTTCATATCGCCTAACCCCATAGCATACATAAACATTACTAATTAGTTTGTCATTTGCAAATCCTTCTTACACATGCTACCACAAATTGCTTTCAGCCTCATCTTAGCGAGTTTATTTTACCAAGCTGACAAGTTGACAAGCAGAATTTGCAACTAAATGTAAAAGAAAACTTTAAATTGGCAAGATATAATGCATGTACATGCATGTATCCCTCTGACCCAAGTGGTAGACAGTTCAGTCAACTGGCCCCCGATACTGTTTAGCAGTGCAATTCAGTAAAACAAAGATTTTCTGAAACCAAACCTTTGACCTTAATGCCCAGATCAGCACGGTATCACTTAGAAACAGTCTTGCACTGGACTTTTTTGAACAAGCTGCCTCAGTGATATACAGTAGCCAGTTAGCAAGTCGATTTCTTTTTTTCTGTCTCACTTTGGTCCTGATTATGTAGCTAGGCTTAGAAATGCCATTTGGGATTAAACTCTAAAAATATGGTGTCCCTGACACACTTTCCCAGTGATCCATCATGGTGGTTTCACTCTGTCACAGACAACTCCACCAGAGTGTGACTGAAGTCAGCAGTGAGCCACAGATCATGTTCCTGTGAGGTCACCCACTCTAGTCTCTGTTAGAAGTTCAATTCTTCACTCTGATCTTCTTATTTACTTGCTGCCTCTGACAAATTTAGGCACTCAGTGTTTAGTTTATGGCTAAGGGGTTAAGGATACTGTGAAACTGCCTGTGTTAACCTTACCATTTAGAGGGCAGTCACAGTTTATTTTGTGAGGCAGAGATGACAGGAAGATTCTGTCATCCTCAGCCACATCCAGGGTCTAAAATTATTATTTATTTTTGCCAACTAATGGTGGATGAATTAAGAAAATGTATTACATGTGAAACCATTTTTGTCTATTATTGAAATAACATATTTTTTCTAAAGGGCTAATTTAAGTTATTTCATCTTTGCACATTTGTGGAACACAGTGCAGATCATAGAACTTCTGATGATAACTGTACCACTGAGGTATAAGTTGTTTAAAGAAGCACAGCATGTCAGGTTTTCTTTAAATGTCAGTTTGTATGTCTTTGTATGACTTATAATATTGCAATTCTTATATTTCAGATCTATTCAAAACCACAAACATTCATACAGACAAAAAATGTTCCTTGTATAAGAAACATCTTTTCAATTTCTGATTTAAAATTCATATGTTGACTTTTTGTACGAATTAATGTCAGAAGTGTATGGGTGTTGTACCTCAATTCATGCCAGCATGGAAAGTGGTGGGATTTCACAGCCGCCTAGCATTAGCATTAATAAACGCAGTTTATTTCTATGTTGTCATGCTGGGCTGGACAAAAGTTGTCAAACTTTTTTTTTAAACCCATCAAATTATAACTGTTGAATGAGAGTCAAACTTACCAGCTTTTAAAGATGGCTCCTCTGAAGATTGATGTCACTTCCACATGCTCAGATCATTTAAAGGGACAAGTCACTGTTTTTTGAGGTAAATAATTGGTGCAGCATCAGAACTCACAGACACAGGCAAATGAATGATCCTGTTTTAATTCAATTTAATATGACAGATCTCCTTTACACTTAATAGCAAATGTTTGTGTTTAGGACACGTCTTCAAACACAAATAGCTCTCATTTTGTGGAATGATTCTTCTTCTTTTCATCATATCTCTTACCCTTGTTATTGACTTGTATATCACTGCACACAGCACCCTTAGAGGCCTATTAACCTTATAGTTTACATGTCAATGACTTAATATTCTATTGCAGGGATGGCACTTTTTTATTTTATAAAAGTCACTTGAAGACGTGCTAGATTGTGAATAAGCATTTTAGCCATAGCTAGGGGGTTAAAATCTCTGCTTTCTTCCCCACAGGCCTCAGTAACATCATTGGCATGATCGTGTACATATCAGCCAATGCGGGGGATCCCTCAAAGAGCGACTCCAAAAAGAACAGCTACTCATACGGCTGGAGTTTCTACTTTGGTGCTCTGTCCTTTATCATGGCTGAAATGGTGGGCGTGCTGGCCGTGCACATGTTCATCGACCGGCACCGGGAGCTGCGGGCGGGTGCGCGGGCTGCAGATTACCTGCAGGGCTCGGCTATCACGCGCATCCCCAGCTACCGGTACCGCTACCGGCGCCGCTCCCGCTCCTCGTCCCGCTCCACGGACCCCTCGCACTCCCGCGACACCTCGCCGGTGGGCTTGAAGGGTTTCGGGGCTCTGCCCTCCACCGAGATCTCCATGTACACACTCACCCGTGGGGGCGACACCCTAAAGGGTGGCCACGGCACCCCTACTGCCACCTACAATTCGGAGAGGGACCACAACTTCCTGCAGGTCCACAACTGCATCCAGAAGGACCTGAAAGACTCATCCCACACTAACACAGCCAACCGACGCACCACCCCTGTATGAGGCACAACCTCCCCCCGTACAGATAGCAGGGCGAGGGAGACGGGAGCAGGGCAGAGGGGGGCGGAGGCCCGGAATATTACAGATCAAACTTCATGTACCATGCGTTTTCACGATTCGGAGGAACCGGGAGGATTTTTACGTTTCGATCAAAGATTACACATGTATGCATGATTTTGCCATTTGCCATTGACAAAATGAGGTTGGTTTGAAATGGAGAGAGGCGATAAGAGATATGCAGAAGGGTTATTTCATGCCATGACATGGGAGCTGTAGCTTGTAGCGTTGATTTGACATGTTTTTGTTAAGAAAACGGTCTATATGGATCAGCAAGCTACTGCTCCCTCATAAGTCTTCTTCCCCTCTCCACTATATTCATCATATGTATTTATATTTTTAATTTGTTATTTGCATAAAAAAAACTGTGAACCACAGCAGTAGGGTATTCAGTAAGAAATAGCCTGGTCTGCAATCTCTTACAAAAGGTACTATATATATATATATATATATATATATATATATATATATATATATATATATATATATATATATATATATATATATATATATATATATGCATACATGCATATATGTATGTAGGCTATTAATTTTATAAATAAATTAACATAATAATCAAGACTTTTCAGAGGCAAAAAAGTCAAACCTGTTTGCTGGGTAATGATCTGTTGGAAAAGATACTCTGTGTCCCTAAGCTGCGACTGTGGCTGGACGATGGACGAAATCACAGAGAATCTTCACTGCAAAGCTGCTGTAACACGAGACTGACAAAGACGTTCAACCTTAGACAAAATTTTATTCTTTTAAAAGAACCTTCTCATCTTTTTCTCAGTCCCTTTTTGCTTCCTTTTTTTCTCTACTATCGCATTTGGTCGTCATGGGAGGGAACGACAGAAAACCAAACACAACACCCTTCGCTGACACGAGCGACAAAAAAAGGGGTCGGAGTTCGCTGAAAGACTCCAGAAACGACTTCCAAGATGAAAAAAAAAGGAAGGAGGAGGGGGGTAGGAAAAGAAGAGGATGCTGAACTCTAAATAAATACTTGCAAGAACGCAAGCGACAAATAAAGTACGAAATATTACGAGAAACGAAGCTAAGTGACTCACGAATACAAAGATTAAATGCATGCTATAAATTTACAGCAAACCTGCTCTTGAAACTTAAGTTTTAAAGGATAATGATAATTATAAAGGGAAAAGCAATGTTAAAAATGTTAAATATTAATGTTTTGTGTACTCTTTCTGTTTTGGTTTTTTATTATTAATTATTATTATTCATTATAATAACATACCTTTGGCGATAAGCCAAACAAACAAATTACGACAAAACTGCTTTTTTAATGCTGAGTTGTTTCTTTGTATCCACATGTATTTCTTTTACTCATTCTTTTTCTCAGAAACACACGCCTTAGTCATTTCGTATTTCTTTGGATTCATTTTAAACGTGTCGTTTTATTTGAAATGAAATCTAAAGGTGCCAAAACAGAATGATCCTAAACTTGGATGCATCAAGTCCTGATGAATAAACAGACAAACCCAAGGGGGAACAAACTCGCTGTTTCTCTGTGTTTGCGAACCCTCACGCACCTGACGAAGTCTCGAGCACTATTCAAATCAGCGGGAAAGCAGGCCGTGTTGTGAGCGAGCATGAGGCTTTCCAAATGAGTCAGACGTGAGTAAGTAACAGTAGGGAAGTGAAGTAACAGGCCACGTAATTACTCATCTGTTCCAGGCTCATCTATAAGTGGGAAACGGTCTCTTAAATATGTAATGTATCTGCTGTGCTAATAATGAGTGTGAATGATTCAGTATGTTTTGCTTTGATGGAGCGAACCTGGAAAAATGGAGGGAAAAAACACAGGTGAGAAGATGTGCTATGTTCTCGAGATACAACACAGGTTTGTAATATAACGTGACCTACTCAAGTGTTCTCCTACAACCAGCATGCTAAAAGCATCACTTCACAAGACTTGCGTGTAACAGGTCTGGATTCATGCGTAGGACAGAATTGCTTCAGAGAGCAGCAAAGGGCATGAGTTTTACTTTGAGAATGAGTTCATAAAAGCATGAATTCATGCTCAATAAGAGGATATGTCAATCTAGACAACAAGCTTTCCTAGGAGGAATGAAAATACATATTGGATTCATGCCTTCTATATCCCGAAATCTGACTCGCCGTCTATAAGCGACAGCCATTTTGTGAATCTTCCCTCGACCGAGGAAGCAGAGAGTGTGAAATTACAACCACACACAAGCAGTGTTTTATGTATTTTTTTCACTTCTCTGAATTAAAATGCTTCCCTCATTCTCCCACTCTGTGTATTCCCTCATCCATCTCCCTCCATCTTGTTGGGCCAACATGCTTGTCCTTAATTTGCCT
The DNA here is from genome assembly GCF_949152265.1 of Phoxinus phoxinus. Classification (NCBI taxonomy): domain Eukaryota; kingdom Metazoa; phylum Chordata; class Actinopteri; order Cypriniformes; family Leuciscidae; genus Phoxinus; species Phoxinus phoxinus. Next base: position 26,799,408 of record NC_136876.1, read on the forward strand.
CCCCTGCACAATCCCTCATTTTCCCCTCCCTCTGTGAATCATCTACTTGCATACTACACCCCCTCCCCCATCTATCGCTCTTGCTCCTTTCTTTTCCCCTCACTCTCTTTTCCATCTATCCTCCTCTCCGTTACACATTCATCACTCGCTCTGTCCTTTTTCCCCTTCATCACATTCTCTCGCATCAACTTTCCCATTCTTCTCATCCGGCAAATCAAATTCTATCCCCCACCTTCCTCTCCCCTCATTACAATATTGTGGAAAAGGGAAAAAAAATCAACAGATTTAAACAGACAAATCAATCATCAGGTAATAGCCTCTTCGTTCGGGAGATCAAGATTACCAGCTGATGAATGAACACGCTCACTCTTTAGTTTCCTCTAAATGAGCCGCTGTCTCTCTGACTGTGGCATGGCAGTACAAACTGAAGCAGCAGTTTTTTCTGTGCTTTACTAACTTGTGTTTATCTTGCAAATTATGTTTTATCTTGCAAAATTATACAGTGGTTCTCAACCAGGGGCCATCAACAAACTTCCAAGGGGGCAGTGCATGGGATGACTTAAAATTAAGTAAAAACAAGTAATAAAATAAGTCAAAACAACAAAAAATGTAAAAAAAATCTAATTATAGATATCATAGATATTTAATATAGTGAATTTACATTTTTCTAATTAGCTCTATGTCAAGCTCTAAAGAAATTATTGGGTAGAAATTGTGAGTAGGCCTACATTATTTTCAATCCTCATTCTTAATCCTTAAAGTAAATGGGAAAAAGTCATGGGGTCATCCAATATTGTACAATGAAAACAATATTAGATGCAATTATAACTTGCAATTGTGAGTTTATATCTCAATATTTTGACAATAACTCACAATTGACCATTCGCAAGTAAACATAAAAATAAATAAAAAACCATAAAAAAATCTTCCCGACTCCAAAATTTTGAATGGTATATGACTCTCCTAATCTAATCATACCCTAGGAAATGTTCACTATAATAACAAATGGGTAATAACTACTCCCCATCTCCCCCAATTGACCGTTCGCAAAGACCCGCCCCCTTTAGTTATACTGTTGCTATGTTCTCACACAGTGAAAAATACATTGCGGAGCAGAGAGGACACTGACATGCGCTGACAGACAGGACAGACCAGCTTACTTTTGGGTTACTTTTGATATTAAACACAGTCTCACCTTTCAAATTTGGTTATTTTTTTAAAGAAATGTAAAAAATAAATACCGTTTTGTGGCTCTTTCAGATCGATGTAGAGCCTCAGTTAAAGCTGCTCGTGAACCGATCATCTCTTCCTTCTAATTTATAGCATCAAATAAACATGAATGAACATAAGAAGGAATGTCGTTTTAACCGCGAAAAAATGTCAGTACACTCCGTTTTTCAAGTTCAAATCCTCCCATGTTAATCTACTAACTCTCCTGACTGCTTTGTCGGACAAAATGGCGGATGGCGAAGTATGATTGGTCAGATCACCTGTCAATCAAGCTCCCTGAAAAGGGTCAATTATGTTCATCTTATTTTTCTGACTTTATAACTCACAATTGTGTGTTTATATCTCACTATTCTGACTTTATAACTCACAATTGTGTTTATATCACTCTTTTGACTTAATCATGTGCAATTCTGAGTTTATATCTCACTATAATAACTTTAAACTTCACAATTGTGAGTTTATATTTCACAATTCTGATTTTATAACTCACAATTGAGTTTATATCTCACTATTCTGACTTTAAACCTCACAGTTGTGAGTTTATGTCAAACTACTTCACAATTGTGAATGTATTTTTCACAATTCTGACTTTATAACTTGCAATTGAATTTATACCTCATACTGACTTTACAACTCACAATTGTTAGATCTTACTATTCTTATTTAAAATCTTATTTAATTTAAATAAAATCTTATTTAAAATCACTATTCTGACTTTATAACTCGCAAATTGTGAGTTTGTATCTCACTATTCTGACATTAAACCTTGTAATTGTATTTATATCTTACTATTCTGACTTTTGAAAAGATTGAAATATTGTGTTAATATCTATTACAGTTCATAGTGGTATTTTGGTCACAATAAACAAACAACGTTCATGTAAAGTTACAGCTTACAGTAGCCTAAATCCTAAAGTAAAATGTTTAAGTATCAATTTTGTCTCAGATTTTTCTCTTTAAATTCCTTAATACAAATGGAGTAACAATTCAAATGTAATTAGAATGCAGCAAAAATTATCTCTGTCATTTCTGTTTGCATTGGCCTTATCTGGACTGTGTGTGTGTGTGTGTGTGTTTGTGTGTGTGTGTGTTTGTGTGTGTGTGTGTGTGTGTGTGTGTGCTTGTGTGTGTGTGTGTGTGTGTGTGTGTGTGTGTGTGTGTGTGTGTGCGTGTGTGTGTGTGCGTGTGTGTGTGCGTGTGTGTGTGTGTGTGTGTGTGTGCATATAGTGCATATAGTGCATATTAACAATATAGATTGTTTCAAAGCAGCTTTGCAGTGATGGAAATTAAAGTAACAGCGATTGTTTTGGCTTTATAGCAGCTCTAGAATAAAGTTATTGTCCAGCTAAAGTTAGTTTTGATGGATTCACTTCCGTCGCAACGATCATTAGTTATTGTTAACTTAGGGTCCGCTAACACGACACCGTTAACAGAAAACCCTTAATGTGATCCGGCCGCTCATTTGCACAAAAACAGTGCCTGGTGTTCAAACCATGAAATAAGTTCCAAGGTACAAGCCTTGAAAAATGTATAATTCAATTCAATTCAATTCAAGTTTATTTGTATAGCGCTTTTCACAATACACATTGTTTCAAAGCAGCTTTACAGAAAATGCATTTCAAAAATATACATACAAAAATACAGTTAGTTAATCATGAAATTTAGGGCATAACATATCGCCGGCGTTGGGTCGTCTCTTCACAGGCGTCGAGTCGTCTCATCACAGGCGTTGGGGCATCTGAAGTCTCCATGAGAGGCTGGATACATACTGGAGCTGACAAACTCTATTTGAGTTATCTCGGGACAGGCGTCCCGAGATAACAACAAAAAAAGGCAGATGGGAAATAATTAGCGTAGCTGCTGTTCTTAATACGAATGCATTTGATCTGATTTAACTGTAGTATAAAAGGTATGAGATGCATCATGTGAATGCTTGGCTAAAGAGATGCGTCTTTAATCTAGTTTTAAACTGGGAGAGCGAGTCTGAGCCTCGGACAGTATCAGGAAGGCTATTCCAGAGTTTAGGAGCTAGATGTGAAAACGCCCTCCCTCCTTTAGTGGACTTAGATATCCTAGGTACGACCAGAAGCCTCGAATTTAGCGATCTTAAAGAGCGCGATGGAATATATGGCGATAGAAGATCTCTTAAATATACAGGAGCTAAACCATTTAGGGCTTTATAGGTCAGTAACAATACTTTGTAATTGATACGGAACTTAATAGGTAACCAGTGTAGAGATGATAAAATTGGTGTTATATGATCATATTTTCTTGACCTAGTAAGAACTCTAGCAGCTGCATTTTGGACTAACTGTAGCTTGTTTACTGAGGATGCAGGACAACCAGCTAATAGAGCATTACAGTAATCTAGTCTCGAGGTCATGAATGCATGAACTAACTTTTCTGCATCAGAAACTGATAGCATATTACGTAGCTTAGCAATGTTTCTAAGGTGGAAAAAGGCTGTTCTTGTGACATTTGAAATATGATTTTCAAAAGACAAGTTGCGGTCTAGTATAACACCCAGGTCTTTTACTGTAGAGGATAAAGTAACAGGACGTCCATCTAGATTAAGGTTGTATTGTAAGAGGTTTTGTGGGCAGTTTTTTGGACCAATCAGTAATACCTCCGTTTTATCTGAATTTAATAGAAGAAAATTACACGTCATCCAATATTTTATATCTTTAACACACTCTGTCATTTTAGATAATTTAGTGTTATCATCTGGTCTAGATGAAATATATAATTGAGTGTCATCAGCATAACAGTGGAAACTTATTCCATGTTTTCTTATAATATTACCAAGTGGCAGCATATAAATTGAGAATAGCAGGGGGCCTAATACAGATCCCTGTGGCACTCCATAATTTACTGATGTTATCTTTGATTTTTCCCCATTTAAATGGACAAAATGGTAACGGTCTGATAGGTACGATCTAAACCAGCTTAATGCCTGTCCCTGAACACCAGTGTAATTTTGAAGTCGATCTAAGAGTATTTTATGATCTATAGTGTCAAACGCAGCACTAAGATCGAGTAAAACTAGTATTGAGATACAGCCTTGGTCAGAAGCTAAAAGTAAATCATTTGTAATTTTAACCAGCGCAGTTTCTGTGCTATGATGTGGCCTGAATCCTGACTGAAACTTTTCATAGATATCGTTTTCTTGCAAGAAAGAGCACAATTGAGCGGACACAACTTTTTCTAGTATTTTAGACATAAATGGAAGATTTGAAATGGGTCTGTAATTTGCTAGGTTATTTGGATCTAATTGTGGTTTCTTAATAAGAGGTTTTATAACTGCCAGCTTGAATGTTTTTGGAACATGTCCTAAAGATAGAGACGAGTTAATAATATTGAGAAGAGGCTCTTCCACTACAGGTAACACTTCTTTCAGTAGTTTAGTGGGTATTGGATCTAATAAACATGTTGTTGGTTTAGATGCAGTTATAAGTTTATTTAGCTCTTCCTGTCCTATAGTTGTAAAGCGCTGTAGTTGTTCTTGAGGGGCGATAATTGAGGCTGAATCATAAGACGCTGTCAAAGATTGTACATTTACAATTGTGTTTCTGATGCTTTCTATTTTCTCAGTGAAGAAATTCATGAAATCATTACTATTAAAATGTAACGGAATATTTTGTTCAGGTGATGTCTGTTTATTTGTTCATCTAGCCACGGTGTTAAATAAAAACCTTGGATTGTTTTGGTTATTTTCTATTAGTTTGCGTAGATGCTCAGACCTGGCTGCTTTTAGAGCCTTTTTATAACGTGACATACTGTCTTTCCACGCGATTCTAAAGACCTCTAAATTAGTTTGTTTCCATTTGCGCTCTAAGTTACGAGTTTCTCTCTTGATAACATGCGTAGCACTGTTGTACCATGGTGCTTTAGTTTTCTCTCTAACCTTTTTTAATCTAATTGGTGCAACAGTTTCTAATGTACTAGAGAAAATGGTGCTCATACTGCTATAATACAGAATTTTTTATCGCTTTCCTATAGCCATGTGACCCGGAATTATCCCGACAACCGTTTTATCTGTACAGAGGTAAAGGAAAGGGAGGGAGCCCTTCACAGGGGAGAGACTAGTTGACACTTCAGGACTGCGTTGTCGTCGTGTCCTGGCGCTGGTCCTTCATCAGATCCGGATACGGCCTGGATCCGGCAGATTGCTGTAAACCTCGGGATAAACAGAAAGACTAATATTAGCGTAGACGCCATCCTTCTTATGATGTACCAAGTACATCAGGATTTATGGGAAGTGTTCCCGGTTCCGGCTGATCTAACCTATGCAGCCTAACATTGAGTTATAGAAGTCTATAATGTGTTATGTGTATGCTAGGCCGAAGAGATGTGTTTTTAGTCTAGATTTGAACTAACAGAGTGTGTCTGCTTCCTGGACAATGTTGGAAGATTGTTCCAAAGTTTTGGTGCTAAATATCAAAAGGATCTACCGCCAGCAGTCGATTTTGATATTCTAGGTATTATCAACTGGCCCAAATTTTGAGATCGCAATAGACGTGAAGGACTATAATACGTTAAGAGCTCGCTCAAGTACTGGGGAGCTAAACCATTTAATGCTTTGTAAGTAATCAGCAATATTTTAAAATCTATACGATATTTAGACAGTATAGGTTATTACGTGAGGAAGTTTTTTGTCCAATAATTAGAATCTCTGTTTTTTCAGAATTAAGTAGTAGGAAGTTGCTAGTCATCCAGTTTTTTATATCAGCTATGCATTCTGTTAATCTTGTGAATTGGTAAGTTTCGTCAGGGTGTGAAGAAATATAGAGCTGCATATCATCCGCATAACAGTGAAAACTAATGCCATGCTTCCTAATGATATCTCATAAGGGTATACAAAGTGAACAGCAACGGTCCTAGTGTGTGTGTGCGTGCATGTGTGCGTGTGCGTGCGTGCGTGCGTGCGTGCGTGTGTGTGTGTGGACTTTGGTGTCGTGTGTGTGTGTGTGTGTGTGTGTGTGTGTGTGTGTGTGTGTGTGTGTGTGTGTGGACTTTGGTGTCGTGGCTGAAGACATAAAGCGAGACCTACATTTCCCTGTCAAATGATCCCCTTTTGTGGCCGGGAGGCACAAACTGCCAGCTCTGAATTAAGGAGAGATATTCCACATCTAAAGTGTGTGTCTAACTTCCATTCTTTAAAATTTCTTATTTTACATTCCACAGAAGGAAGTAAATCATACAAGTTAACGACATGAGGTTGAGTAAATCATGCCAGAATTTCCATTTTCGGAAATGGAATTCCCTTTAAAAACATTAAATGAAATATGTATATTTGTCTCTGTGCACAAATAATGATGCACGCAAAATCATGTAAGAGTTTGTGTAATTGTTTGTGATAATCGTTCAACTAGTTCAAGATACAATGCATTATTCAATGCTGCAATTTATATGTTTATTTTCTCTGCAAAATGTTAATATTAAGCACCAATGTCACGGAGCCCAGTTGGCCAGTTATGCAGAACTCCAGCAAGAAACAACAATCCAGCGACATGGTAACCTCCAGCAACAAAATCATTATCAGTCTAAATGATTTTTATATTCTCTTTGCATGGGATCTCTCTTTTGGATCCGTCTCTCTCTTTCTCTTGCCCGAGTGTCAATATCTGTATCATGCTGTGAGACAAGATGTTAGGTATTAGCCTCTTGCTGTGTACCTGTCAGTGTCTGTCTGCCCATCTCCAGCCTTCTCTATCCTCCTACCTCTCCTTTTGACACCCTTTCACTCTCTCCATTCTTATTCCCCGTCACTGTCGCTGTATGTCTATCCACGCATATCTGTTTTTCTCCCTCCCTCTCCTTCTCCCTCTCCCTCTCCCTCTCCTTCTCCCTCTCCCTCTCCCCCTCTCTCTCTCTCTCTCTCTCCTGTTGTGGTGATCAAACGTGCCTTGTGTGTCTCTGCAGTGCTGTGTGATCAGAGTGGAGAGTGAGCACAAGAGAGAGAGACTGTGTGTGTGGTTGGTTTCTCCGAGACCCGAGGAACATGCTGTCCCCTTCTGGCTGGGAATACTAAAGGCACAATCCCACAGCTGCTGCCTTTGTGTCTCTAGCCCCTGACCACACTTATATAAGCCCAGACTACAAAGCCAACTGTCCAGCAAGCCTAAAATTCAGCATGTCCCTGTCATCCATTCAAACAGTCGGGATTGAGATGCGCCACAGAGCTGTGCTGTGTCTGTTGGGGGGTCTCGAGCTTGTGATGCTCATAAGGCAGCTGGCATCTGATTCTGAGCTCAGCTGAGTTCATCCAGGTCAGGCAGAGTTTAGGAAACTCAAAGATTGTTGAAATGATAACTTGGAAAAACACGGAAAAAGAGTGCTGCCTTGATTTAAAATGTAAACTTTCTTTATAGGTAGTGTGTTGACACACACACACACACATACTCATGCACATACATACATAGGCTAAATATATATTGCCAAAATATTGGCACACCCCTCCAAATCATTGAATTCATGTGTTCCAATCATCTTCCATGGCCACAGTTGTATAACATCAAGCACCTAGGCATGAAGACTGCTTCTACAAACATTTGTGAAAGAATGGGTCGCACTCGGAATTGCAATGGGATTGCTGTCTGCGATTGGTGATCAATTGCTCCTGTCTGCCCTGCTGATACTGCTGATTTGCTGAGCTATTAAGTTGGTTTGCATCTGTAAGCCTCGTATATCTTTCTGTTTTGAATCTCTGTTTACTATCATTCAGCATTGTTTAAGCTAAATATAACTTACTCAACCTCACATATTAACCTGTGATTGCTAGCTTCAATTTAATTAATTGCCAGCACAAAACGCTAGTATTTAGCTAGCCTGTTAGCGTCCCATCCGTGTGCTCTTTATTTATTTAATTTGCTCGCGCCAGTCAACAAACACGGTAAGTCATGTCTTCTCCTCTTATTGTCACTTGCACTTCATGTAACATGTATAGCTTTCTCTGTCAGCACAGTATTTACATGTGATAAATGCAGGGAGATAGTCAGGCTGACGGAGAAGATTTCAGAACTAGAGACACGCATCCAAACTTTAATTGATTTTAGATACTGCTTTGGATGCGACTAGTTTTGTGAACACTGTACATTGTTTGGTTCCGGCTGAAGTAGAGCCCGTGCAGTAGGGCAATTGGGTGACGGTACGAGGCTGTAGTCGCGGGACAAAACACTGCTCTTCCGTTCCGATTACAACATTAAACAGGTTCTCCCCACTCAGTGAAACACCCACTGAGAATCCTGTTAAATGTGCCCTATAGCTATTGGCGATTCTATTACACGGAACGTGAAAATAGAGACACCAGCCACCAAAGTCACATGTTTGCCGGGAGCCAGAGCGCCTGACATCAACGCAAATTTAAAAGTGCTGGCTAATGCTAAACGTAAATTCTCTAAGATTATTATTCATGTCGGCACTAATGATGTTCGACTCCGCCAGTCGGAGATCACTGTTAAATTAACGTTAAAGAGGTGTGTGAACTCGCAAGTACGATGTCAGGCACTGTAATTTGCTCTGGCCCCCTTCCTGTTCGCAGGAGTGATGAGATAGTTAGCAGATTCTCATCACTCAATAGCTGGCTGTCGAAGTGGTGTCCGCAAAATAATATAGAATTCATAGACAATTGGAAAAGTTTTTGGGGCAGACCTGACCTGTTGAAAAGAGATAGTTTTCATCCCTCCTGGGATGGTGCTGCTCTTCTCTCTAGTATGGCTCATAGTCTTAGAGCTTAACCATGACAATCTGGGGATCAGGTCAGGAAGCAGACAGACTGGTTTAACCGACCGTCTGCTAGCTGTCTAACGTCACCCAGGTCAGATAAATCCCATCACATAGAGACTCTTTCACCTAGATATCATCATATAGAGACTGTGTCTGTTCCTCGAATTAGGAAATGGATACTTTAGCATAAAGTACTGCCGGGAAGACTTAATTGTTACGTCACTTTACCTTTATCTATCTATCCAATCACATTCCAATACTCGTGGTATAAAAGATTGGTCACTTACTCTTGTCTGAGTTCGCAGATGCTGACGCGCCAATTCACCACCATCCTCCCCTCCACCTCCAAGTGGAATCCTTCCCTCCATCCTCCCCACCACCACCAGGATGGTCCCTTCCATACCTCACAGGAGGTCGGGCTGCACCCCTGCCTTGATCTTCAGGCAGGATATGCAGAGTACGGACCCTCAGATTGCGAGCTACGGACGGGGCCTACGCCAAAGAACTTTATTGCTTGCTGGGTTGTTAATAAATGGATAATTGTCACCATATTTACTCTCCCGAGTCTTTCTGGTAGAAATACAAAAAAATGTCCAAACCCATCTAAGGGTAAAAACTTAATTGATGTTCAACAAATAAAAAACAAATTAACAAATGATAAAGCTCGGTTTGCTAAATATTCGATCTCTCACATCAAAAGCACTTATTGTTAATGATATGATTACAGACCATAACCTAGAAGTGCTGTGTTTGACAGAAACCTGGCTAAAACCAAACAATTACATTACTTTAAACGAGTCCACCCCCCAAGATTACGGTTATAAACATGAACCTCGTCTGAAAGGCAAAGGGGGAGGTGTTGCTGTAATTTATAGTAATATTTTCAGAATTACTAAGAAGTCTAGTTTAAAATATAATTATTTTGAAGTGTTGGTGCTTAATATAAAAATATCTAGTGTAAATGATAAATCACGTTTGAGATTTGTGCTGGCTACTGTATACAGGCCACCAGGGTACCATACAGACTTTATCAAAGAATTTGCTGACTTTCTATCTGCCCATTGTGTTCTAGGAGGCATTTAAAAAATATGTCATTTCATTGGGTGTTTAAGAGAAGAATCTTCAAGATTCTTATAATACTAATGCGTCACAAAGTTAGCAAAATGTAATGTAAATTAACAAATGGGGGCAGAAGTTTGGAGTAAATAGAGACCAAACGTGCCACGCATGATTTTGGTTAACCATAGTTCGCAAAGTCCCTGTAAAGTCAAAGTTAAGTAGGCTATGTGTTCTGAGTTTGTCATATCACCGAAAAATGTGTTATTAGCCACCCAGCCAAGTTTGAATGATAAAAAAAGCCGGCAAGTACATAAAATAAGCTATCAAAATCTTGAAAAAATGAGCAGTGGTCTCTGCTCTCAAACGCTGGGGGCGTGTCCGCCGGCTGCGCTGAAACCTGTCTGACTGACATCCAACTTCTCCAGTGACTTTATGCATGAAAGACTCGGTCTCTTTTGTGGTCGGAAGGGACTGCTTTGTGAACAGATAATAGTTTAAATTACTTGGCTAAGGAATCGTATTGATCATATAAATAAACAAAAAAAATCACGTTAGAGGGTTGCAGAATTTAGTACTTACTGTGGACTACCTACTATAATTATAACATAAGCACACAAGGCAGCCTACCCTCATTGGTGGGCACGCACTGCCGAGGATGGCACCTGGTGTCGGCGCGACGGGAGGATGAAGGCCGAGGCGGGAGATAGTCGGTTCGGCCACATTCACCAGTAACAGCGGATTATCAGAGCATCCAGTTGTCTCCGACGAAAGTTTATAAAACTATCCCGTGTAAAATGATCACTACAGAGGCGGGTTTTGGTGGTGATCCTCAGCTCTCCATCAAGGTGGCTCTTCACAAAATGAATCCACCTCTTCTTGATGAGATCGTTTTTAGGAAATTTATATAAGGACACCGATCTGTTTCGCACATGATCGCATCCAGGTAGTACGCATTTCCGTGACGAAGGCATAGCTAACTAGCAAACTGTAGGCTGTAGTAATAATAGTAGCCTACTGACAGTAACTCGCGATTGAGCGCCAAACTGATGCGAATGTGCTCTATTTTTTTTTTTTTTTTTTTTTTTTTTTTTTTTTTGAATTTTATGAATTACAAGTATAGTCAGGGGAGTACAAAGAGTAAACCAAAATATATATAAATAAATATAGCTGCAAGCAGCGATTACGGGCCCAAGCCGGTGCCACCGCCACCCTGGTGCCTTTAGTTACACTAAAGGCACCGGGCTGGCGCTGCCACCGGCTTGGGCCCTCCATCGCTGCTTGCAGCTATATTTATTTATATATATATATATATATATATATATATATATATATATATATATATATAAAAGCCGCCACCCCGTTGCCTTTCGGGTTCCTGTGCACGACGGGCAATAACGTAACCCCGCTTTGACTGTCGAGAAGAAGTCTGCTTTAGAGCTTGTATCAGTGTGAGTCTTTCTGCTCCCCTCCAAACACACACAGAAAAGGGGGGGGCTGTCTGTGTGTGTGCCCTGACCTGTGTTCAAAGTTTTAAGAGTTTTCGAGCACGTTAAAGGGATAGTTCACTTTAAAATTAAAATTCTGTCATCATTTACTCACCCTCAAGTTGTTTCAAACCTGTATTAATTTATTTCTTCTGCTGAACACAAAGAAAGATATTTTGAAGAATGTCGGTAACCAAACAGTAGTCTGTACCCATTGACTTCCATAGTAGGAAAAAAAAATACTATGGAAGTCAATGGGTACAGACTACTGTTTGGTTACCGACATTCTTCAAAATATCTTTCTTTGTGTTCAGCAGAAGAAATAAATTAATACAGGTTTGAAACAACTTGAGGGTGAGTAAATGATGACAGAATTTTAATTTTAAAGTGAACTATCCCTTTAAGGGCCCCAAAAGTGCCCGAGAAGTCCCACACAGCAGAGAAAGGGTTAAACTAAACTAGCCCCCCTCCTCACACACACACACACACACATACACAGATCCCCCCCTCCCCTCCCCACCCCACACAGACAGACACACACACACAGAATGGCAGAGAGACAGAGAGAGACACAATTCACATTCAAACCACAATATCTGACTTTCTGTTGGTCGGAGCTAATGACTGTAAATTAGAAAGTTGTTCGGCTTGATAAGATCAATATACACGCTGAGTTTTGTAACTGTAGGTAAAACTATAACTAAGTTATAACACACTTTATGCATCCTTTTTTAATCATAAATTCGTTTCCTCGCCACGGCCAAACCGTTCGAGATATCAAAAATCCGTCCGCAATTTAGCATCCTCCATGTCTTGACTTCATGCACACCGAGTTTCGTGGTCATCGGATGAATTCTCTGGGAGAAGTGTTTCAAATGCCAGAACATGCGTTTCCATACAGCCCATAATAGCCGACTTCCTGTTGGACTGGCGTAAAACTTAGAGCACGAAAGTTGTTCGGCCCGATGAGATCTATATGTGTACCGAGTTTCATATTATTACATGCAAGCGTGTTTGAAATATGGACATGTTTTTGAATCCCATTCCAGGGGGCGCTGCCGAGCCCCCCTGCCACGCCCGGGTACCAGCTTCAGTCGGGCCCTGATGGCCGCGGGTTCTGACATTTGTGCAAAGTTTCAAGAGCTTTTGAGCACGTTAAGGGCCCCAAAAGTGCCCGAGAAGTCCCACACAGCAGAGAAAGGGTTAAAATAAAGCCCCCCTTCTCTCTCACACACACAGACACTGAGAGAGACTGGCAAAATTCCCATCAAATCACATTCAAACCAAAATATCTGACTTCCTGTTGGTCGGAGCTAATGACTGTCAATTAGAAAGTTGTCCGGATTGGGGAGATAAATATAGATACCGATTTTTGTTACTGTAGGTAAAACTAATACCCCATTTTTGACTAAAGGTGGCGCTACTGAGCCCCTTACCACGCCCGTTTCTGAAACTTTGCACAAGTGTACAAGGCAATAAATTTAAAGTGTCTGTCGAGTTTCATGCAATTTCAAGCATGTTAAGAGTCTCAAAAACTTTAAAAAAGAATATTAAAGTTTGATGCGTTGCCATGGCAACAGTATTTAAGATATCAATAATCCTTTCACAGGTCTACATCTGCCGTGTGTTTACATTATACACATAAAGTTTGAAGCAAATCGGGTAAAAATAAGAGGGTGATTTTAAATCATTTTGAAAGTGACACACTTCCTGCTGCCAGTTGGTGGCGCTATAACTTTGACTCACAATAGTCACATCCATGTGATCGGCCTCTTACAGCGAACACACTGCTGAAGTTTCATCCAGATCAATTAATGTATGAGGATGTTATAACACACTTCCTGTTTCCAATATTCGCCATAAATTCGTTTCCTCGCCACGGCCAAACCGTTCGAGATATCAAAAATCCCCTCGCAATTTATCATCCTCCATGTCTTGACTTCATGCACACCGAGTTTCGTGGTGATTGGTTGAATTTTCTAGGAGGAGTATTTTAAATTCCATTGCATGTGTTTTTTAAACTACGCCAAATAGCCGACTTCCTGTTGGGCTGGGGTAAAAAGTCAGAGCATGAAGGATATATGAACCGATGAGATCTATAAGTGTACCGAGTTTCATATTATTTCATGCAAGCGTGTTTGATTTATGGACCAAGTTTTCGAACCGCGTTCCAGGGGGCGCTGTCGAGCCCCCCTGCCACGCCCGGGTACCAGCTTCAGTCCGGCTCTAATGGCCGCGGGTTCTGACATTTGTGCAAAGTTTCAAGAGTTTTTGAGCACGTTAAGGCCCCCAAAAGTGCCCAAAAGGTAGTAATATAATAATAATAAAGAAGAATAATCCGGAGGAAAACAATAGGGCCTTCGCCTTTTCAAGGCTTGGGCCCTAATAAGCAAATATAAAAATCCGTACAGTACAGACATAGTGACAAACTTAAAAGCTAAACAAAGACGTCAAAATGTTTACAGATTGAAACACACTTTGCAGCTTTCTTATTTTTCAAACCCATTATTGTGTTTAAGTATTGTTGAATTTCTGCTTTTAAAATTAAAAACAAAGGTTTGTTTCCACCAAATTTACATTTGTGAATACTAAATTTAGCTAGCATAAGAAACAGATTAATTAAATAATATTCCTTATGAAAAGATTTGTCACAAGAGAAAAAACCAAATAATACATTTTTAAAGCACAGTTGAAAGCTGGGCATGATATGAGCCTTAACAAAGGAACAGAAATCTGACCAAAAACAAACTGAATGAGGACAACTCCAAAATAAATGATAAAGTGTTTCATCTTGTAGATCACAAAAAGTACAAATTGTATCAATATCACAATTAAATCTGTTCACAAGATACGAATTACATGGGTAATATTTATAAATGAGTTTAAGGGAAATTTCTTTGATTTTGTTTGTGATTAAGTATTTATGAGGAAGTTTCCAGATTGTATTCCATAACAGATTATCAACACAACCATTCCAAAATGAAATAATAGCAGGTCTCGAGACAATATCCCTTTGAAACAAAGCCCGTACACAACGATTATTATTTTTATTATAGGAAAGAGAAAAACAGATACGGCCTACTTCAGTATCAGCAGGATCCAACGAGTATGGAGAGAGCAGAGGACAGGTATTTTTAAGAAGCATTTTTAGACCAGAGGGCACAGCATCCATGACCACAGCAAAATCTTTAGGAGTAACTGGAATATTATATTTAGAAAGAAATTCAGAATAGGTCAACATAAGACCTTCATGGTTATACAGTTGGCTAACATATACTATATCATTACAAAACCAATTCATAAGAAATAAAGATTTAGATTTATACAGAATGTTCTTATTGTTCCAGATAAAACACCTGTTGGGTGAAAAGTTGTGTTTATAGATTAAATTCCACGAAAAAATGTGCTCTATTTATATTGTAGCCTCAGGGGCTCCAGTGCGTCATCAAGTAGGGGCGTGTCCAGGAGCTCAGGGGCTCCAGTGCGTCATCAAGTAGGGGCGTGTCCAGGAGCTCAGGGGCTCCAGTGCGTCATCAAGTAGGGGCGTGTCCAGGAGCTCAGGGGCTCCAGTGCGTCATCAAGTAGGGGCGTGTCCAGGAGCTCAGGGGCTCCAGTGCGTCATCGAGCCCCCGTTTAAATCCGGAAAATAGCAATGGTGAAAAACTGCACAATTCAGTACTTCGCAGTTCACAGTCTTTGTAATATGTTTTAGCAATACATTTCTAACATTTATAATGTGTTTAGAATTTTTTTTAGAATTACCTTTACAGGGACAAACCCATTAGAGTTTACAATAAAACATAAGCCAAACCACATAAAAGCAAAATCATGTGATGGG
Source organism: Phoxinus phoxinus (assembly GCF_949152265.1). Lineage (NCBI taxonomy): Eukaryota > Metazoa > Chordata > Actinopteri > Cypriniformes > Leuciscidae > Phoxinus > Phoxinus phoxinus. The sequence continues at coordinate 26,814,744 of NC_136876.1, forward strand.
AAAATTAGATGCATGTTTATATATTTCACAAGTGGTTATATATATATAGGATTAACAGGGTTTATTTCTCCTTCTCAGTCAGAATGGAGTGAGAGTCACAGCCCTCAGGAAATTCCTTTTAGGGTCGTAAAACTTGTTATCAGTGTGTCCTGTAACAGGACACCAGGTTCTGTCAGTGGGTAAGCTTCATTTGTGATGTTAGTTTTGGGGGGAGTTTCATAGACCTTTGTTGGGAGATTGAGTTTGCTGGATTATTCATTAAATATAATGAATTGTTAGTGCGTGTCTGATTGGTCCAGACGCTACATCACGTGTCTAGTGTCTGTAAAACTTAAAAATATATCTAAATTACGCCATATGCTCTCATTGACAAATGCGGAACAATTAGTTGCGTTCATGACCTCAAGGCTAGATTATTCTAAAATAATACCTAGAATATCAAAATCGACTGCTGGCGGTAGATCCTTTTCCTATTTAGCACCAAAACTTTGGAACAGTCTTCCATTGTCCGGGAAGCAGACACACTGTCAGTTCAAAGCTAGATTAAAGACACATCTCTTTGACCTAGCATTCACATAATGTATTATAGACTTCTATAATTCAATGTTAGGCTGCATAGATTAGGTCAGCCGGAACTGGGAACACTTCCCATAAATCCTGATGTACTTGGTACATCATAAGACGAATGGCATCTACGCTAATTTTAGTGTCTTTGTTTAACCCAAGGTTTTCCCGCAGCCTGCCAGATCCAGGCCGTATCCAGATCTGACAAAGGACCTTCACCTGGACCCGATGACAATTTTTGAAGTTGTGATTACAAGCTTTTTGCATTCAATGATGCGTCACGCCATGTCGTAATTAGTATCAAAATGACAACGGGTGAAGTTCAGTTTTGAGCTGTTAGGTGTGTTCGACTTGAAGCAGAGCTGCGCAGATCAGAGCAGGCTCCGCTTTCGAATCGCTCAAGCAATACTTTGATGGCATACACCAATCGGTCTGCGCAGCACCACACTTTATGACTTCATATTGTACCTGTTCACGTCATCGGGAATTATGCGTTTCTATGGCAACACTATATGCACCCACAGGTAGAAATGCAAACCATTCAGATGAAAACCATAAAGCAACTCTGTGAACGAGAACTTAACTGGTTGAATGAAGTAATAAGGAACTGCTCACGTGATCAAATATACTTTGAGAATGTAAATTATGACACAGCACCTACAAATTCAGCTCTCTCACTCACACAATAAACAGCCCGTGGCTAATTAGTAGCTGCATCACCCATTGCTCAGCGCGACGATGATGATCAACCCTTTCCTTTGTCTCTCTTCACATGTACATGTAAGGTGGGATGTCGTGCAGTTGTAGTGCGCCACTCGCCCTCTAGCGGTTAGCTGAGAAAGCGCATGCTGGGCCTGTCTTCAGTTCAGGATTCTGGTGATGTTGTCTGTTGCTGGCTTTAAGAATGCTTTGTCCATAGGAACCAGCTCAGAATACTGATTTCACAGTGCAGCACTTGTGCATCAGGGCTGCAGTTAGGCAGTCTCAAGCCAAGGACTGTCCACTGTCTTTACCACCTCCTCTTCCGAAGATAAAACAAATGTGTGTTATATTTGGAAATCAATCTATGGCAACATATGACCACACACACAAACACAAAAAGATGGTTAAAGATATGCTACTCATTCTGTGACCAGTAATAAATTGACAGCAAATAGGAGCTTAAATACAACCAGATAATAAACAACAAACATAATAACCTAAAAAACAAAACAACGTTAAGACAGAAATAGAATTTGACCCTCCTTTATGGTTTTATTCAAATTATATTCTGAGGAGACATAAAAAGATTTCTCAATTCTTTCAGAGCATCTTTTCTTTATATTGCGTAGATGCTCTTGTCCTTTAGAAGACATCTGATCTGTGTGCCTTATGACACTAGTGGTGCTATGTTGGAAGTGTATTTGGGCATTGTATCCTCCTGAAATGCAAGGCAAAATAACCAAGGACAAATATTTATAAACATTTATACATTCACAATTTAAATCTGCAAAAAACATAATAATTATATACCAATATATAACATATATGTTCTGCATGAATCATACACTATAAACAATGATATTATTGAATATGTTAAACAACACATTTAGAGACCATAAACAATAATAAAGGGTATAGTTATGACAGAGAGGGGAAGAGGAGGAGGGGTGGAGAGCAGAAGATAGGACAATGAGGGGAATAGTGTTTGCCCTGGTAGAGCTCCTTACGTAAGAGCACTGTGCAGAGAGGAGACCAACACACACTCGCCCCTCGGCCACAATGACATACTGCTCCGGCCCTTTCATTCCTGCTCTTCTCTCTTTTACTACACACTCCATTATTATACCGCACAAGGTCTGTATAATAACTGAAACATCTGGTCCTACCTCAATTATTTGTTGAAAGCTATCATACAAAGTAACACCATTTATTTAAATTCTGTATACATTTCTTTCTATATAGTTTATAATAAAACAAACTGGATATAATGTAGGCTACATTCTTTGAATTGACTAACTGGTAATAAATAAATAATAAACAAATAATTGAAAATCATTCACTACATAATTCTTTTAATAATAACTGAAATATCTAATATGTATAATTGCATTAAATATTGTTGTAAATATGTGGAAATGTATTGTGTTTTAGCTAAGCTGTCAGGCAAATTGTGTATCTTTATGCTATGATAGTAGGAAAGCTATAAATTAACAATAATAGTCATTATAACGTAGTTAACATGACAAATGTGATGTGATTTTGTATGAACTGTAATCAGGTGCTAAAGTTTTAAACCCATTAAAAGTTCTTTAAGGCAATGTGATCGCTTGAGGTCCTAATGGAAACCCTGATTTTGAGGGAGGATATGATTTAATGTGATAAAACCTCTAAAACGTCAATCTTCAAAATCTGCAGAACTGCAGTCCAGGGCTGTATACCACAGCTGCCACATCATCAAGCTCTGACGAAAGCCATCTCAACTTGAAAGATCTTTGGAAGGCTTTGTATCTTTTGCGTCACCCACAATCCTTTGCACACCAAATCCCAAATTCACAAACTAGATTTGATGGGAAACAAGTCAGCACTGAACTCCTGCATTAAAAGAAAGTCAGATAATATAAATATATTTTTCCCAAATTTACTTTTAATAGTATTTTCGTGCCGTGGAAACCTTTGTGTAGCCAGCAGACTTACTAGACTTATTCTAGTGTTCTTTGCTGAGGACACAACCTAGCTAGAATGCCATTCAGTCTTCCGTTTGAAAAGCACCCTTTGAGCCAATCACCGCTGCAAATGCCATGTGATAAGGCTAGCATGCTAATTCGCCAAACCTTGACCCCTTGTTTTTTTCCAGTGAAATCCAGGTCGATTCTAGGATTCATGCGTCTAATAATCAAAACCGTCTTTCATCTTCCCTCCCCCTCTATCTCTCTCTGATGCTAGCTTGAAGTGGCCAGTTGAAGTATTAGTAAGCCTTTTTCTTTGAAAAAGCACAAAAAAGACAATCTGCGACAGAAAAGTGATGACAACACTCCAAGGTCTAAGCTCATCACAAAACGACGGAGCCATCCTTTATAAATCCTTATGAATATTGCCGTAAGGGTTGTGGGTGAGGGGCGAAGCAATTCTTGCCAAGAGTGCAGAAAATCTACCGTGTGAGGAAAGAGAAAGGCCTAAATAGTGTGTGAAGAGCTTCCAGGGTTCTTATTACGCTGTAAAATGATGGGGGAAGCAGTTTTGCAACGAGTCAGTGAGGACAAAGAGTCTTAATTAGGTGAGCTCCCTTTGGACTCTGTCATAAACAAAAGCCTCAATCCTAACTTGACACCCCCGATGCACAGAGGGATGCTTGGTTCTCAAGGACAAAACCTACAGGCCTTGCGTAACTAAACTATTGTTGCTTGAGATCGCTACAGCAAAATTTACACTCATGGAAAACAGGCAGAAGTGCAACGAAAGTCCTCAGCAGCTCTCGTCCAACTGTGATGTAATGGTGGGATAGGGTGGGAGGCCAGAGGGAGTGGGGAAAGCCAGCTGTTTCTTTGCTGTGGACATCTGGGCATGAGTGCTGTGGGGTGTTGCGGTTGGACAGATGAATGTTACAGAGGAAGATAGAATTCCTGACAGCCCTCATCAGTCCTATCATCTCTTATTATAATGCTGCCGTCAGTCTGTGAGCTAATTAGCTCTTTATTAAAGTGATTTTGCAGAATATTATACACCTGCTTTGAGATGTAAGCTTGTCAAATATGGAGGACTGTGGAATAAAAAGTAGCACATAGAACAAGTGTTTTGTCAAAGGCTCGAGCTAAGATGCAGTGTAGACTTTTCCAACCTTGTTCTGAATCAACTTTTGTCCTCCAGGAGCCATGTGAATGTACGATACTAATTAAGATATATAAAGCATTCATTATTGACCAAGCACCTGAAGGCCAAGATTTTTGCTGAGTCGGGGGGTTCTACAAGGGTGCCATTGATCCACTTCCTGCTCTGCGGCATTGCTTTCGTGGAGCAACCTTTCACAGAGGTCATTCACAGAAAACAAAGTTAGACCACATTTCTTGCCAAAAGCCACTTTGGTTGAGTCCATAGATCTAAGATTATGGCAACTTTTAATCTTATTATTGGGTTTCAATTTTAATGGACACATTACATTTAAATTCTGTCAGAGCATTTGGAGACAAAGGAAGTTGTGCTAGTCTTTTCTTCCCTATTGTAATGTATATCGAAGTGAAACAGCTGATTAAACTAGAAAAGTGTCGAGCACCAGTGTTTCTCAATGGAGTTCTCAAAATAACTTATTTTACAAGACAGAAACATTAAGCCAAACATAAAAAATAAAAAATGTTTCCCCTTAAAGGTTCAGTTCACCTAAAAATTTAAATTCATTCATTATTTACTCACCCTCATATCGTTCTAAACCCATAAGACTATCATTCATCTTCAGGACACAAATGAAGATCTTCAATGAAGATTGACACTTGTGACAACTGACACTTCAAAAAGTACATAAAGAGATCGTAAAAATAATCCACGTTGAGCAGTTTAGTCCAAATTCTCTAAGACGATGCGATCCCTTTAGATGAACAGATTTATTTTTGCCTCAAACAACAATTGTGGTAAACAAAAGCCCAAACATGCACACTTGATTTGCAAGAACCAATGAGGTTCATAGTCTCATATTACACAGCCCATTTAAGCTTCCACAAGAACAATAAGGTTAATTCTCACTCTTGCATGCCAAGGAGGCCCAGTTGAGCGGTTTATGGTTGCCATTGTGTATGTGAATAAAACCCTAATTTATGGTTATCATAAAGCAAACAAGTCTCTTCAGCAAATTTACTTGATCATAGAAATATCCATATGAATTATGAATTTTTTGAAGCATCAAAGTTTCAGTTGTGTAGCCGTCTGAGACAAAGCTTTCGTCAAAATGACCTTCATTTGTGTTCCAAAGATAAACTAGTCATGGTGCAATGACATGAACCTTCATTTTTAGGTTAATATCCCTTTACAAATTCAAAAATTCTAAAGATCCTCGAAAATTATCATGCAAGTTAATTTCAGTAATTCAACTTAAGGTGAAATTTATATAATGACTGATTATGGCTTACAGTTTATGAAAAGCTAAATTCAACTTTAGAAGTATTGTGAAAAGATTCACAGCTTTAAGCCTTAATCTAAATAACAAAAAGGCTTTAAATAGCTCACTTTGCATGCAATAAGTCTATATATTAGTTGCACCTTTAGTTGAATTACTGAAATGAACTAAGCACTATTTTCAAATTTTTCGAGTTTCACGTGCATATATTGCCAATTTAAAATGTTTCATCAGGTTAAAAAAAAAATACGTTTAAAAAAACCTTTATCAGCATATTAAAATATTAGTCACATTCAATTAAGCAATTAAGTGCCCTGTTAGACAATCAGCCTCAGTGTAATCTTAAAATTTGCACTATATAAATATAGGGACTATAAATTAATATTAAAAACAAGACAGATATGGTTTTGTTTATTTTTATTAAACAACTCTGCAGTACTGCATGACAACACCAGACAGAGAAGAGGACGAGCACATTTATGACATCTCCTCCTTGGCGAGACGGTCTTTCTTGAGGGGTCCCTGTTGAGGAGAAAAGAAAAAATATTTACCAGCTAAATCAAATAAGACATTTACGGCATGTTTTAAAAGTACAGCTTGAGTCATGTCATCAGAGAGTGAACAGGGAGAAAGCACAAAGAGGCACTACTCCCCTGCCTCACCGAGTTTTAATTTTGCACTGGAATGGAACCCAAATCTCAGACTGATTGGCTGAAACAGGTTACGAACAGTGCACTGATGTGCCTAGGATCATGAGTCAGCAGATTTATTGCATTCTTCAGCTAAGGTTGTCATTTCAGGTCAGTTGCAGGCAACAAAGTATGCGCAGAGTCATTCAATTATGATCTCTACAGGATCGAGGTCTAAATGCTACCAATTAAAGCTTCTAAATGATCCAGCCAAGCATGATGCACATCAACCACAGAGCAGCGATGAGAGTCAGGTCAGTCTCACCATACACTGACACACCTGTAGACCTAGGACTCACCATGAAGTTTTTCTTCTCCTCGATGGTCTGGAAACGTCCATGACCGAACTTGGAGGTGGTGTCGATGAATTTGAGTTCGATCTTCTCCTGAGCACGCCGGCTGGTCTGGACCAGGAGAGATTTGCGCAGGGTCAAAACCCTCTTCTTGGTTCCGATCACACAGCCTTTCAGCATGAGGAAGTCATTGGTCACCTCACCATAATGCACAAATCCACCCTAGGGAAACGCAAGAGTCAAGTTTAAAAAGCAACTACGTAGTCTAAAGTAACCAAAAACCACATCAGATAGACATCTACACACTTACGAGGGGATTGATGCTCTTGTTGGACAGATCATAATCAGTAGAGGCGTTGCTCTTAACTACTTTTCCATCCTTGGTGTGAAAGCCCACACCAATCTTGTAGATCTAATAAAAAAAATATATATACGTAAGAGAAGACACGCTCAAAGTGATCCAAAGGACCGCTTAAGTCTATTTCTGAGGCCTCACCTTCTTGTTGATCTCAGTTCGGTGGTGGTAGCCTTTCTGACCCGCACGAGCAACAGAGAAAGCCACACGGGCAGGATGCCAAGCTCCAATACAGGCCACCTTACGCAGTCCACGATGGGTCTTGCGGGGCAACTTCTTTGTGTGCCAACGGCTTGTCACACCTACAGTAACACATCTTTGATCAGAAAAGGCCTCTTTGAAGCTCATTTGCTTATTATATGGCAAGTGTGCAGTCAGAAGGAAGGCAGCATGGGAGTTTCCTCATGAGTTTCGGGCGCCATGCCTGGCGCGATTAATCCATGTCTTTCATCATTATGTGCACAATGCTTGTCAAGTCAAAATTAAAATCATGGGAAAAGACAGATTGTGAACAAAAAGTTATCCACCTACCCTTGCATCCATGACCCTTGGTAACACCGATAACATCAATCATCTCATCCTGAGAAAAGACATTAGAGATGGGAACTGACTGCTCGAGCTTCTCTCTGGCCCAGTCAACTTTATCAGCGATAGAGCCACCATTCAGTTGAACCTCCATCAAGTGGGACTTCTTCTGTCTGTGTGGCAGCAAGCGCATCTACAGACAAAACGAACGTTCAGTAAATCTTCATGACAAAACATCCAATTATATGAAAAGTAACCAGGACTTAATTTTGTTTATGTATACAGTTCTATGTACGCCACAGCTTGACAATGCTCAAATTAAGTAACGGTAACTACATTTTATTAGATTGAATGGAAGACAATTTCAATGGGGGAAGAGAGATTTCACAGGACCTTAAGTTAAAAGATGGTCTACTCCATGGAGTTTGCCTGTAAATAAGCTCACCTGTGTGTGGGCAATGATGCGAATGATCTGGCAGTACTTCTTCATGGAGGCGAAGTCTTTCTCCAGCTGCTTCTTGCCCTCCTCATCTTGCCACCTCTTGCAGTACTTGGTGAAGGCCTTCTTCTTGGACTTGTACCTGAATGTGGTAGATGAGTGCAGGGGAAAAGCACAAAGAAAGGTTGGCACAGCCCCTTCATAGCCTAGAGGGCCAGTGGAAGGAGACTGGGCATAGCTGCTTTGCCCATCCTCATGGTAAAGGGGAGGCGTCGACAGCAATAGGTAATTTCAGCTCATGGCACGGTTTCTAAGGAGCCCTTTCCACCGGCCAGAGGAGCCCGGAGCTCATCAGGGCACAAGGCACCTGAGCGGAGCTGCACCACACCGACACATTAGAATGGCTCAGAAAAACGTGACCGTTTAATCTGGCCAACATCTATCAGCTCCAGACTAAACATGCAAGGAATCATATGTTTTCAAAACCAAGCCTTACCAGTTCTTATAGAAGCGACGCTTGCACTCATCACTGATGTGCTCTGCAAAGATGGTCTTGAAAGAGCGCAGGCCACGTGGGGTCATAACGTATCCAACAACACCCACTACAACCATGGGAGGAGTCTCCACAATGGTCACTGCCTCAACCACCTCCTTTTTGTTGACCTCTAAGAACAAGGACAAGCTAGTTAGCTACAGACAATAAGACTTCACAGATATTAAAAACAAAGCTATATTAAGAATGCAGGTTTAAGACTTGATTACGAAACTGCTCTCAGTACTCGACATTCAGCAAGGGATTAAAAGCCCAAATATGTCCGCCCGTCGAGGATTTCATCACTGGCAGGCACACTACAGGCAAAGTAGAGACTTTTCTACATGAAATAAAATCTGAACACTTAAACGTTAACTCACTTGAGCCTGGTCTGTCAACCTCACGGACGATGTGGGTCATACCAGCCTTGTAGCCAAGGAAAGCAGTCAGGTGAACAGGCTTGCTGGGATCATCTTTAGGGAAACTCTTCACCTTACCACGATGGCGTTTACACCTCTTGCGTGGTAGGAAGCCCAGAGAGCCATGGCGTGGGGCCGAAAATTTACGGTGAGACTAAAAAAAGATGATAAGTTATTTTCAGCATCATATTCCAAAGTTCTGAATGTGAAAACTCCCAGTTTTTTGACATTATCTGTACAATTCCTCAACTGGTGTAATTATGCTGGAGACAAACTTTAAGTCAATTTCGATCATAGAGCAATTTCTAATAGAACAAACGTCTGAAGGGCCCGCTCAAACAGAATGCATTTTCCCTATTCCAGTGCACTACATCTCTCCTTTCCCCAATGTAAACACATGTAACCGTTTCAGAATCTCATGCATGACGAGATGCGCAAATTAAAAAAAGTTAAGTTGAATTGCCCATTACAAGAAAAGAAATATAACATTAGCAAGGAAAAACACATTTACAATTTTACTCTTGAATTGTACTCCATAAATGTTTTCTTGGAGGCAAGTAACAAACTGATTTTAAACTGAACAGGTCACCACATGGGAACATCAAGTCTGCTATTTCCTCCTGGGACCCAGGGGGAAAAAGTTTTTAATTTAGTAGGCTATTTTCTCACTTTATATAATTGTTTAAAGAAACAAATGGAAAAATTCTAAAATATGAATAAAATGTTATGCCATGTCCTCTGTAGTAGACAGACTCAGTAGTAGAGAAGTTATGATTTTTTTTTTTTAAACAAAACTTTGTATAAAGATTCTAAGCTGTCATGAAAAGATAAATTGCAACACAATTTCACTTTATGCACGGTGGTCAAAAATGGCCTTAAATGGGTTGTCCCGTTCAATACAAGGCATCTAATTTACTCATGTTCTTGGGGCAAAAATGTAAAGAAAATAGTAATAATGGGCAACACTTTCATACATAATATTTCCTAGTAATATAACTTTCAACATGCAATTGTCTCCCAGAATGCCTAATTAACATGCTGCCGTGCGCCCTCTACAGTGGACATGAAAATCAATGCCCTGTTTATTAACAAAACCACATTTAGACAATTTTACTGAATTGTTGATTTTAGAAATTGGTCAGATTTTAAGGGACAACAAAATATAATACTTTTCCATTAGTACTAAATTCATTCAAGTCATTTTTAAAGACAAGTCATTTTTAAAACTAACATGTATGGAGAAATTACTAAAATATAAAATCCACTACAGATGACAAGAGACTATTTCTGTGTCCCAGGAGCATAAAAAGCAGCGTAAGAAATGACTGACTGCCCCTTTAACTTGCGGCTGTAAAATTTACTTAAAGGCACTTCAAGAGACAGTCAGGCCCTACAAAGAATCGCGTAAAGAAACCATATTGAGAAAAGTGAAACCCAGAAAAGGCCAATTAACAATCAGAAAGGATTATTATATTATATTAATATATATCGAATACCTAGGTGTTACCAAAAACATCCAAATCGTTTGTGTTAAAGCTCAAAGCAGAGAAGAACGCTGCCATTTTCCCCTACGGTCAATCTCACACACCATGTGCAAAAAAACTTAGACGCAGAGATTATTTACAATCTATAACCACAGAAAATCAGTCGTTTGCCTTCTATGTGTAATATATTGGACAAGATGAATCTAAAATAAGAAGGATGTATTTGATTTAGATTGGATTGTGAAAAAAGGCAGGAACTCACCATTTTGTCCCCGGTCCGTTTGAAAGAGATCGACTGAGAGGCGGTGCTTGCTTTTAAAGCAAAACCGACGTTTAACGCGTGTGCGTCACGGAATACGCGTGTGCGTCACGGCATACGCGTCTCGTAGGTCCACGTTACGATCCTCAAGTGGCGTCGCCCTCTATTGGTGAGCAATACATTGTGCTCAATGTAGATGAAGTAGCCTATACGATATGAAATGTTCACATTTATTCATTCTGTGCCAAAATTAATGTCAAACACTGTAAGAAAATCTACAATATGCAACCAATCTTGCTTAATGTTTATTTTCTTTGCATAATTTTTCTTGCCATTATTAATCTAGGTTGTTGTAGCAGGGCTGAGCGAACATGGGTAGAACTCTTTACTGCCCTAGTAGGCTACTTCAGAAATCCCTTTAAAGGTATGTGAATTAAACGTGGCACAATGGCCTTCTTCATCACAGTATGCTAATGCCTGTTTAGTGCAAGGGCTCCATCAATGTGCTGGTTGTTGAGGACTGTTTGGGAGTGGGACACTTGGGTCGATTACACCTCAATGACACATCTGTACCATTTGCTTCAGGACACGTGCTTTCTACTACTATTTATCGCTACTACTGTTTTCTTGTCTTGTTTGGTCCCATCTGACAGCTTATAAACTGAAATGAAAAGTGGTGAACATAACAGAGAGTATCCTAATGTGCAATCCTACTGCTTAAACATGCATTAAGGAGAATGTTAAATGTTCTTCTCCCCCTCTTGATCACCAATCATTTGCCATATCTTTTGGTTTCCTATCAGTTGGCTTTGGTGTTGGTATTCCACTCATGTTTAACAATGCTTTGCTCAGGGTATAAGAAGGAAAGATATCTGTTGATCAAGGAGAAAGGCTTTAACCCTGCCATTCCTGCACAACGGTATGTAACCTAACCACCAGAATGGTTTTTACGCCCTCTCCTGCACGTAGTGCGTTATTTGCTACAAGTTGTTCTATACAGGATGTTGTTCCATTCTACGGTCTGTATTTTAATGTTACGTTATAAATAACTTCGCCTGCTTCAAAGATTCTTTTCTTTTACACTGATAAATGATGTTGAAAACTTAAGTAATCATAACTTTTGTAATCTAAGCACTCAGGTTAAATCCTTAATGTTCCTATCAGTTCTAATAAAGACTTCTACCTTTAAGGAAAAACAGCTTTAATGGCGTCAATTATATTGGAGTGAGATAAATCTAGAAACAAATCACACAAAATGCTATCATATAAAATCATACCAAGATTAAAATTAGATCATTTATTTATTTGCCCTCACATTGGTCCAACCCTGTATGTCTGTCTAGAGTGGAATAAAGATGATATTCAGCAGTGTCCAACTATTTCTTTATTGTTGTTTTGGCCATACAGTAGAAGTGGATGGGGACCGGTGACAGCTGCTGGGTAACTCTTGATGTGTTACTTGCAAAAAATTAAAGTCATATCACGGCATGGAACGACGTGAGGGTGAGGAAATGATGACATAACTTTTATTTTTGAGTGAACAATCATTCTACTCACACAAGGGCCATCACAGACATATTCAATAATTTTTTTGATACTTTCTCACAGTCACTCAGAAATGCAATCTATAACACATTTATGTAGTATGCTTCAGTAAATGCACAGAAATTATGCATGTTAAGTCTGCTAAAAATTAAACTTAAAAGATGAAGCGTTTTTTAAATGTCTTTTATTAGATCAAACGTGAGAACTGTCTAATAATTTCAAGTCAGCAGTACGTTCACAGCAGTAGACATTGTTTGTATCGGAACTAAATGCAGGTGTAGTTAACAGGACAAGAGCAGAGATCCATCCACTACACTAGGACATCACTTGCAAACAAATAATAAAATAATAATAAAAAAAACAGTGCCCATACAAAGGACTAGTCTTGTAAATAAGAATAATTAAAATTTAAGAACAAAAATTACATAAAAAATAAAACATTTTTAAATATTTTTTTCCCCCTGCTGAAAAAGACAGTCTTCAGTACTGACTATTTTATCCATTCATCTGAGGTTTCCTCAACATGAACAGCAGAGGGCAGCACTGTCTCTTTAATTAAAGGGACTCAAGTCAAGCACTGCAGATTCAACAACCTGGATGTTGTGCACAACCAGCAGCCATTTTAATAAGTGGGGCATTGGTGGGGAGGTAGTGTTTCTGCCAGCATGCTTTGGTATTGTTCCCTAAGGCATCACAGGGTTTGGGGAGGATTGTGCATTTATTGATGCATCATAACTGAAGTCCTCTCATACGCAAAGTATTAGTTAAAGTCTCACAGCTTTTAATTCCTTGTACCAGTCAATAGGCACATCACCCAACAATTTGAGTTTCATAAAAAAAAAAAAATCATTACAAAGCTGGGTATAAGTCATCAATGTTTGATGAGTCCCTCTCAGCTTCCTCAGGGCTAGATCCTGGACAAACCACAGGTCCTCTTGCCCATCTCAAAGGCCGCATCTCGCCTGATCCAGATTACGCTTCTGAAAGAAAGTCTTCCCAAACTCATAAGTGCTGATCATGACTGCACAGGCGGGAGCAACTTTGATCACTCTTGGAAGGAAACCTGAAAAAAGCAAAGCTGATTATTGTTTCAATAATAAAAAGTTAAAGCCACAGTGTATAATTCATAATCCAGTTCGGTCTTGCAACAAAACATTGTTTCAGCCAGAAAAAAAAAATAATAATAATTATTATTTCCTTTTATCCTATTATGCTTGGTTACATTTTAAATTTTCTTTAGACTGTAGTGTTACTGTTTGAGCATGGAAAAGGTCTGCAAAGTTACAAAGCGACTCCAAAGAGAGTTATTCTCTATATCAGTCAAATCTGATCCTGTTTTGGGAACGAACACGTCACAATATTCCTCATTTAAATAATTTAAATAAGGCTGGCCTGGTTGAATTGCGTTAGTAGTGTGTTGAAACTTTCCGTTATGGTAAGGGATGTGACATTTCCGAAACACGCTTGAATCAGTTGACCAATCACAACACACTAGTCGAGCCAACCAATCAGAGCACATTGTGCTTTTCAGAAGTGCGTCATAGTAGAAATTAGAGCTTACCTGCAAACAAACCCCTGTATCCCATGTCAATCCAGATATTCCTCATCATGTTCCATGTGGAGGCCGGTTTCTTCATAGAGATTGCTGAGAAAGGTCAAAATGTCATTAAATTTGATGCCTGATAAAATGTAACTAATTCTGGCTTAAGTAATCAGCACTGGATTGTTTTTTAAAAGCGAGTAGTCATCTATGAGATGTCACTCATCCTTCAGGTTGAATTACAACACTCTTTCTAACATATTAAAAGGTGAAACAACAGAAGCTGCTATACCTCCGACAGCATCCACTTCCCCTAACTGGATTTGCCTGCGCGTTTTCACCACGTCAAACGGCAGGGTCAGAACTGCAGCGATCTGTGTCAAAAAGAAAATTAATATTCTGATGAGGCCAGTACTGCACGATAAAATCATTTCATGGTTTTCAGAAAAATATTCAAAGCAGCACAACAGTTTTCAACATTGATAAGAAATGTTTCTTGAGCAGCAAATCAGCATATTGGAATGATTTCTGAAGGATCATGTGACACTGAAGACTAGAGTAATGATGCTAAAAATTCAGCTTTACCATTAAAGGAATTAACCCCTTATCAAGCACCCTTTTTTTTAATAGACATGAAAATGCACATTCCAAACTTAAATGGTTGTAATTCAAGAATGCTTTGGAATATAGATGTACGATTGGTCTTGTTTTTAAGAAGACATTTGGCAGATTTTTGTAGAAGTGAAATAAATTAAGAAAGTTAAACAAAAAAGTTATAGAAGTTTGAGTTTATGAAAATGTACAACGTTAAAAATGTAATTATTCATATTTTATATAAAATATATATTTTCAAAACCTGGTGGACTCTAAAACTGCAAAAAAGGCAAAAATCTAAACAAGTTGTGTTTAAAATTTTAGGTTGATATCTCAAAAAATAAGCTTTCAGTGAGATTGTTTGGGCGCAGTACCAAACTTTTTCACTAGGTGACATTACTGCCCATATAAGGGCGCCTCCATTTCCATATGTTGTTTGAGTGATCTGAACCATTATTTTTACAATTTACAATTTCATACAATTTATGAAGTAGACATCCTATTCAGAAGTAGTATTGGAAGTTTGTAGTATTTGAATTCAAATTTTGAAATGAATTCAACCTCTAAGAAACATAAAAAGAACACGTATGTGCATTATAGCTCGCTGCCACGAATGGTGAATCACAAATGGTGAATCTATAATTTTTTTCTTTATATTTAAAACATTTTCGGACCTTTTTTTCTAAAACAATTGAATGGATGCTATCTTTTGAACTCTTGGCATGAAAACAAACTGAGGTTTCTACCATTCTTTCATGATTTTTCATGTTCATCCCCATTTCAAAATAAAGGTCTGATCACGCATTAGGAGTATGAAAATATTCTTGTTGCAAATTGATACATTACGGCTCCTCTGTAATGTATTTTAAAAATCAGTCCCCAAAAATGAAAACTAGAGATTGTAAGCTTTCAAATGATATATAGTGTGTCAAGATTGGTTTAGGTTTAGAATAGGATATTACTGTTTTAAATTAGGGCCGGGACTTTAACGCGTTAATTAAGATTAATTAATTACACAAAAAATAACGCGTTAAACATTTTTAACGCATTTTAATCGCACTTATTTTTGCACCGCGGAACGTTTCTCACTGGATGAGTTTAGGCGGACCGATTATACTGGAGCACCAACTAGCGTTCACAACTTCCATAGACAGTATTTAAACCTGATTTAAACGATAACTTCTAGCGTTGCCACCCGTCCCGGTTTTCCAGGGATTGTTCTCTTTTTTGAGCGACAGTCCAGGAAAATGTATATTCTTTCCCGGGACACGTATTGTCCCGTTTTTTTGTGAAAATGTACTTCTAAAGTAGAATTTCCTGGTTTCAAATTAAACCGTTTCCGTCTACTGTTACTTTGTTTTCTTCATGGTTGTGTACATCCAATCCTGTGTCCGTAAACAGATACTGTCTATGTAAACGGGTAAAACAGTGGATTGGCCAATGCCAGGCGTTTACTTTTATTTGATTGGAAGCTCAACTTATCGCCTAGCAACTGCCTGCGCTGTCGGTCGTATCAACACCATGATCAACACACATCCAGGACTAAACAGCGTGAGCAGTTGCTAGCTAGCTTTAAAAACGTTCTATTTACATCTATTGTGTGAAATTGGGGGAGAGACGGACGAGGAGGATAACACAACAAAATCGGATGAGCCACCAGTGTCAAAGAAAAAACGATTTACAACCTATAAGAGCATGGTTGTGTGCAAGCTGTGCAACAAGGAATTCGGAACGGCTATTGCTAACGTTACAGGTCTGCTGGACTTGGTTAACCCTTTCGCACGTACGATCACACCGGTGTGATCAGTCTTGGCTGGTCCCTGGAGCGTACGATCACACCGGTGTGATTAGAACGGACAGCGCATCACGTGATCAACTGCTAAATTCAAATGTGCTTTCGCGCGTTGGCTGGCGCTGAGCCAGAGACGGACGTGCTCAGTGCTTGTCATATATCACAACTATTCAGTGTTTTCAACCACATAATGTTTATTTTAGGTTTCAGGCATTTAAAATCACATAAGTACTAGCAGAAAAAATGAATTTGAGTTTGTAAAATACACACAGATGTCTATGGAAGCGGCAATAATAATCCTTTCCATTATAATAAGACGACACGTTTTATTCATATCAGATACACAATGTGTAAGTAGCTTTACATTTTACCCTATTCTTCTCCCAGTTAACCTGCCACTTACTTTCATGTATTTCGTGAGAAGTGGAGGAATTGACGTGTTGTAAATTCTCTGAACTGTTGCACAAACAAACATGGCGCCGCCCATCGCGCATACAGCTCAACTAGCGCGATCGTTATAAAAGTGTTTAAACAACCAAACACATCCACATGCACATATTTGACAATCGGAATATCTGTGTTTCATGTTATATCTAACATATTGTTGAGTATTTTGAATCAAAAAGAGAAAATTACATAAAAGCAGATCATCATTCATTCAGCGCTGTGTTGTGTTTGCGCTGTGTCACGTGACAAGCAATGACGCGTCACCATGGAAACGATAAAGTGACAGGTTCTAAATAACGGTCGCCTTGAAAAACTCACGCTGGGGGGTCAGTTAGAATATTTTAAACTTACGTGTGAAAGGGTTAAACAAAAATAAACAATATTTTGTTGCTTAAGCTTATTTATTCAGTCATTATTCAATGGTATACTAAAAATCCATGTGAAAAAAATTACTTCACTGTTCTCAGGTCAAATATTTATATGCGATTAAAATGCGATTCATTTCGATTAATTAATTACAAAGCCTCTAATTAATTAGATTAATTTTTTTAATCGAGTCCCGGCCCTATTTTAAATATATAATGGCCGTGGGCCAATATAAAGGGTTTGACATTTATTTTCCCGAAATAAATGCAGCCTTGGTGAGCAGAAGAGAAATTTAATTATAGTGTTATATTCACAATTATACAACTCTTATTATCACTGCAAAACCAATTGCGTTATAAAGAGCTTCAACTATGTAGTCATGTTTTAAAGGACAAGTTCGGTATTTTACACTTAAAGCCCTGTTTTCAGATAGTTTCTGATGAAATAGAACGGTTAAGATTGAAATTTGGACACATGCTGCTGTCCCGAGAATTTTCGGTTTCTGTGGTTGCACCCAGAATTTGGTCAAAGAATCATGAAAAATGTATCATAGTTTCCAAAATATTAAGCAGCAAACTGTTTTCATATTTCTGAAGGGTCATGTGACACTGAAGTAATGATTTTGAAAATTCAGCTTTGACATCACAGGAATAAATAAAATTTTGAAATATATTCAAATAAGATTTTAAATTGTAAAACTATTTCACAATATTACTTACGTTTTACTGTATTTTTTTATTTAAAAATTCAGCTTTGGTGAGCATGAGCTCTTTATAAAACATTTTTTGTTCCTTTGTACTTTTTTTGTTCCTTTGTGCACTGGCTAAAGAGCATGAGTCAAACTGAAAAAATAAAAACCAAAGTTTTTCTGAGGTAATGTGTTATGTAATCTTGTTAAAATGGATTTCATAAAATTGGTATCGAAAAAAGTATCGTTAGGAACCGGTATCGAAACTGAGGTATCGAAATTGGCACCGGATCGAAAGATTTTGAACAATACCCGGCCCTAGTGGTCAGGGGTGTTCACTGATATGCTCACACAAAAATCGCTGCAAAAGATGCTTTCCAACAGGTTTTATCCTAGTTTTTGTCCAACTCCACTGACTTGTATTGGATGTGCTGTGAGGTACGGTATTACAGGGTTGTTTGTATTCTTTCTGTAGTCTTATGTAGTCGCGGTATTGTAGGCTACGCTCTCCAAACATTTTTAAAAGATCAAAGCTATCTGTCAACTTGGAAATGGATTCAGAGACATTTGTATGGGAGGATGAGGGTTTTGAGAGTAGCGTAGTCTACGATACCGCTACTGCAAAACAACAAATTTCAATCTTAACCGTTCTATTTCATCAGAAACAATCTGAAAACAGGGCTTTAAGTGTAAAATACCGAACTTGTCCTTTAGGTATGTTATGTAGTAAGATAATACACAAAATATTACTTGAACATTAGTTAAGTGCAAAAATGTCAATGAAAAAGATCAGTTTCACTCATGTCCTACATTCCTCTGGGACAGAAGTCGACCCAGCATTTTTTCTCATGTAAAAAGCCTTTATTGTTAATCAGTCAGGCCAGATAAGATATCACGCTCTGTTCACATGGTTTAATCTTTTTTCTCACTGTAGCCTTATGTAATCATTCATAAACTCATCCATATTAATTTACAGCTATTGAGTTCCTTCTTTTAATGCATAATTTAAGTCATCAATTATATCTGGCTTTTGAGAGTGAGGTGATACAGGGATACTCACAGCTCCTGAGATGGCCCCGGCTGTAAAACTGATGGTGAAGGAGGTCTGTGGTGCACTGTACCGCTCACACAGCTGTGCCTTCACTAGCTCATAGTTAAACCAGTACAGGGCTGATGGGGGGGAAAAACAGTCAAGCACTGCATCTGTGGAACAACCCACTGCCAGAGAATGTACAGGCTACTGACCTGAAAATGGCACGTCCCGTAGGACAGTGGGACCCCAGCCTCTCCAGAGAGATAACCAGCCATCCTGAGCCACAGCCGAGCGGATACACACCATCAGCTCGCTGTATGGGAGTCTGCGGGACTGCATCTTAGTCCGAACCAACTCCAGAGGACTGATCACAGACACTGCTCCCACTGAGCAGCACAGAGAGCAGACGTCAATAATGTGACAGCAGAGATCACAACACAGCAGTCACGATCAAACAGAACACTCGGAAAAGGGGGGCCCCTTTTGGGGGGCCAAAAGGGGGGGTTGTCTGAAATACATTTAAATCAATCATAAATACTAAACATGAATTTACAGCAATCATAAATACTAAACATGAATTTACAGCATTATAATGTACAATTTGAGATTTGCTAAAGTTTACATTTAATAGTGTATATACTTCTGTTCAAAGGTTTGTGATCAGTAAGATTCATAAGAAATTAATACTTTTATTGAACAAGAATGGATTTAAATGATCAAAAGTGACATTTCTAAAATCATATTTCACTGAAGACTGGAGTAATGATGCTGAAAACTCAGCTGTCATCACAGGAATAAATTACATTTTAAAATATATTGAAATAGAAAACATTTATTTTAAAAAGTAATATTTCAAAATATTACTGTTTTACTGTATTTTTGATCAAATAAATTGCAGCCTTAATAAATATGAGCATAAGAAACTCTCTCAAAAATATCTTACAACCCCAAACCGGTAGTATGTATACAGTACCAGTACGTTTGAACAAAAAAAGAAGAAAAAAAAAGTGTTAAACAACCCAGAATACGTTTTATATTTTAGATGGTCCAAAGTAGCTACATTTAGCCTTGATGACAGCTTGGCACACTCATGGTATTCTCTCGTCAGATACATGAGGTAGTGACCCACAGTTATTCTCAATTCACAGGTGTGTCTTGTCAAGAGTTCATTTGTGACAATTCTTGCCTTTTTAGGGTACATTTAAACGACAACAATATGCTTAAAACAGAGACGTTTTTCCTTTGAGTTTTCGCGTACAGACATTGTAAAACCGATCCCCATTCCCACAGATCCGCGAAAACGACAAAAAACCTTTATTCTGCTGCCAGGCCATTAGATGGCGATGAAACACTGTAGACTGAACATGTAATACGCATGTGCATGATGTCCTCGTTTTCAGAGATTAGCGTTTTTGTTGATTACACAGAGACCCTTTTCAAAAGTTTGTGTTTTCAGGCACCCAAAACGCTGTTGTAGTGTAATCAAACAGCCAAAACGCAAAAAAAGTTCAGTTTTTAGTTGAAAACGGTGCCGTGTAAAGAGCTCCTAAATGTGCTTTAGACCATCAGTTATCTTGTGCAGAGTAAGGGTGGATGCAGACAGAGTCAATACAACTACAACTACTGTACAAAATTACAAATCTATATTATGGCAAGAAAAGACAGTCCATCATTACTTTAAGAAATGAAGCTCAGTCAATACGAAAAATCTCAAGAACTTTGAATGTATCCCCAGGTGCATTTGCCAAAACCATCAAACGCTACGATGAAACTGGCTCTCATGAGGACCGTCCCAGGAAAGACCAAGAGCTAACTTTGCAGAGGATAAGTTTATTAGTCTGCAGAGGATAAGTTTATTAGTATTACCAGCCTCAGACACCGCAGATTTACAGCACCTCAGATTACAGCCCACGTAAATGCTTCTCGGGGATCAAGTGGTAGACATATTTCAACATCTACTGTTAAGAGGAGACTGCATGAGTCAGGACTTCATGGTCGAACTGCGGCAAAGAAACCATTACTTCGGAAGAACAACAAGCAGAAGAGACTTGCTTGGGCCAAGAAACACAAGGAATGGACATTAGATAACCGCCATGTCTTTGTTAGACGTATAGAGGGTGAACTGACAGTTCCTGAATGTGTGGTTCCCACTGTAAAGCATGGAGAAGGAGGTGTGATGGTGCTTTCCTGGTGACACTTTTGGTGACCAATTCAAAATTGAGACCACACTTAACCAGCAAGGCTACCACAGCATTTCGCAGCAACATGCCATCCTATCTGGTTTGCACTTAGTGGGGCCTAGTGTTGTCACGGTACCAAAATTTCAGTATTCGGTACCAATACCAGTGAAAATCCACGGTTCTCCTTGGGGTAATTTAAAAATGTACTAATACATTCATGTACTAATACATTCAAAGGTTTTATGTTAATTATTTAATGCACAATTGATGAAATGAACAAACATGAACAATCAAGTGTTTGTATTAACATTCACAAACATTAATGAATGAATGTAAAATATATTGTTCACTCAATGTGTTGATGTTAGAAAAGGCATTAAGTAACGTTAATCTTATTGCAGTGTTACCAAACTATACAGGAGATAAAACGTGTTTTATTTGACTTGACTGTAGCCTACTTTTATTTAATCCAAAACTGCGTTCATATTTACCCAGATACAACCGCACACGATACCACTTTAGGGGCCGTTCACATATCGCGGTTTGTGCGCGTGCAAATTCGTTTCAAATGTAGGCGCTGCGGCAAACGCTTTTCTAGGCGCGCCTATGCCGCGGCGAGATGAAAACATCTCAAAAGGTCATGTGACAAAAAACCAACGGCCTTCGTTAACAACATCGAAAGCTCGGCCGAACAGCTGATCGATGTACAGGGCAGCTTTTTATATCTCATCTCCATGAATATATCTAGTAGTAAACCTAATGCAAGGGCTAGAAATCAATTAATTATTTGCTGATACTTCCTTGTCATTATGGAGAGCGCAGTTTGCACAACTTTCTCCTTTCCACAAGCGCGTGCTTTCCCGTTGCGTCTGTCGTTGCTATGCAACCATGAACGGCCCCTTATGGCAACGTGATATTAGCCCATTCAAAATATTTCCACATGTGGCTCTTTCCTCCTTTCTTATCAACAAGTGGATTCAGAGCCACCGCATTAGCAGCGCCGCCGGTCTCCATGTCTCAGTGTTTTTATGAAGAGGACGCAACAGTGCACCTTTCGGACAGCGAATTAATAACCGGATTAACCCGATACTTCGATACCACCGGTACTTAAGAAAACCTGGTACCGTAACCATTTAATTTTTTTAGTACCGACTTGGTACCGAAGTACCAGGTCTTTTAACAACACTGGGGCCATCATTTTTTTCCCAACAGGACAATGACCCCCCCAAACACACCTCTAGGTTATTAAGAGGTTGTCAAAGGAGAGTGATAGAGCTGCATCAGATGACCTAGCCTCCACAAATCACCCGATCCAAATCCAATTGAGATGGTTTGGGATGAGTTGGACTGGAGAGTGAAGGAAACGCAGTCAACAAGTACACAACACCTGAGGGAACTCCTTCAAGATTGTTGGAAAACCGTTGTGGGTGACTAACTCATGAAACTGATGAGAGAATGGCATGAGTGTGCCAAGCTGTCATCAAAGCTAAATGTAGGTACGTTGGACAATCTAAATATACAACATACTCTGGCTGGTTTTTTTTACTACACAATTCCAAACATGTTCTTTCACAGTTTGGATGTCTTCAGTATTTAATGTACAATGTTAAAAATAAAGAAAAAACACTGAAGGAGGGGTGTGTGTGTGTGTGTGTGTGTGTGTGTGTGTGTGTGTGTGTGTGTGTGTGTGTGTGTGTGTGTGTGTGTGTGTATTGATTTGAGTTAGATGGCAGCAAATCTAAAAGTAAAAACAGTGGAATGATAATGCATAATTAAATATCCAATGGTGACAGATACATTAAATATGCCAATAACTGATTTATTATGCAGGTTTTCAGTTTTGTTTAGGGATGTACATTATATAAGTTTAAGATCTTCATAATACACATTACAATACTGCAGTCTTGTAAAAGATGCTTGTATGAGACAGGAAGGACGAGTAAATACTCACATCTCGCTAACCCTCCTGCTATAAGGGGAATATGGTCCCCTTGATAGCCCATGCCGTAACGCAGGAAGTCTCGCAGCTGGTCATAGCAGGTGAAGTAGATGACTGTGGCAGGAACCGCCATACCCTTCAAACACACCAATGAGCATTCACTGAAAACAGCTTGTGCACGATTTACAAATGTGTGTCATTTCAAGGATTCAGGGTTGTTTTTATTTGCTGGTTTGTCTGGCCACCGCTCAAGTCAACTAACCACAAATAAAAGATTATTTACAGTCAACTTGATTCATACGTTTAATCATTAACATGTTATTTATAAATGTACAAAGTCAAATACGGTTTAACAACATTTCAGTTATTCAGTAAACAGCATGACCACTTTAGTCGGATTCACAACTAATGACCAAATTATCTGAGTGTTATCTGTCTGAATCCTACAGAATCCTTCACTTAATGATCTTTGAATCTGTCAAAGCATTTACAAAATGAAAATCTTAATTTTCTTAATCTTAAGATCTTCTAAAATCTTAATTACTAAACTACAAGTCATTACTTTTAGCAACAGCTGAATCAAAGTCTTTCGTATGAGCTGCAGTTACAGCACACACTTTAAAAATAGAGGCACCCTAAAACAGGACTAGACTAGATCTGATAGCACCGGTTACAGTTCTGCCTATAAAGCTGATGAAGTACAATTGAAAGTATGCAAGTCAAGCAGTTTATATGTAACTGTACACTGAAATGAAGCTGGACTTACAGTGTGGGGGGAAGTCCGCTCCACAAAGACCTGATCCCCTCATTACGTGTGATCTTAACAAATGCATCCTGAAAAACAAAAAGTAAATAAATCATGAATGTGTCATTACAAAAACTTGAAATCACAATTTGTAAATGTGAGAATAAATTCTTACCACGGTCCCACTGAAATGGGTGGGGGTTTTGTACCAGCTGGAGCAGCTTGACATATTCTGACACACATAGACATGTCCATCAACCGTTACAATAGAGGAAACATTTCCCTAAAAAGACAGAAAGTATAGTAGCGTAAACCTAATTTGTAATACTTCTGCAAATACATGCACCCAAGTCTCTTTGTCTATTGTACAAACTCTCTTTGTGCATCTAATTTTACTACTTATGATTTTATTACTCAGATGTATCACTTTTTCCAAGCAAGACTTTTCTGGAAATTTCCTGCATTCAGTTCAAAGGATTTGGTGATTAGGACTGAGGTCTTAGATAAGAGGCTCTATAAATATTAGTGACCATGGCATTGGCCATGACAGTTTAACCAATTCCAGCTTTGGCACAAACAAGCCTACTATTTTTGACATTACGCAAGACAGGTTCAAGGTAGATCTGCCTGGCATGGCTTTTAGTTTGTAGTTCCTCATGAGGTCAGTAAATGGTCCACTGCTATAAACACAGTGAATAAACATTTATATCCAAGCAGAGCAGACCTCCGAAATATTTCCTGAATGCATTTTTCAACTTGTTGGGGTTTTTGTGCACACGTGTCATGTCTGGTTGCAATGTGACCTTGCATTTACCCCTTTAGAGATGTATTATACAAGCCAAAATGTTTTTAGCACTATGTGATTTAGATGCTTTGCAGAATGTGTTTGTAATTCAAGTGGTAGTTAGTGAAGCAAGCTGCTGGTCTTTGGGAGAGGACCATGAGCACAGATGCAAGTTCATCTGCCTCACATACTCACATTTTGAAGGGCGGATGACCCCAGCCCAGGGCCTTGAATCTGCTGAGAGAGAGAGACAGAGACAGAGACAGAGACAGAGAGAGAGAGAGAGAGAGAGAGAGAGAGAGAGAGAGAGAGAGAGAGAGAGAGAGAGAGAGGAGAGAGAGAGAGAGAGAGAGAGAGGAGAGAGAGGACAGAGTGAGAGAGAGAGAGAGAGAGAGAGAGAGAGAGAGAGAGAGAGAGAGAGAGAGAGAGAGAGAGAGAGAGAGAGAGAGAGAGAGAGAGAGAGAGAGAGAGAGAGAGAGAGAGAGAGATCATAGTGCATATAGCAAATGCAAAACAGCATGAGGTCTGTGTTATCAAGGTCTTACAGCAGGTTTTTAGATACAACCTACCGTTCAAAAGTTTGGGGTCAGTTTGGCTTCAGCAAGGTTGTATTAAATTTGTCAAAAGTGACAGTAAAGTCATTTTTAATGTTACCAAAAAAAATCCATTTTAAATGTAAAATACTATTTCACAATGTTAGGGTTTTTACTGTATAAAGGCAGACTTGGTGAGCAAAAGAGACTTTCAAAAACATGATTTTTTTTTTACTGGAATATTGCACTATTTATTATAAATTATTTATCCCACTTTTTTTCTTAATTGTTTTCATTCATGTGCCTTGGTAATTTTTAACCAAAATAAACATCTCTTGTCTTCTCTGATGACGTCTTTAATGGCGGGATCAACCTGTCACTCACAAGACATCACAGCAGTCCCGCTTCACACTTTTCTAGTTCGAGAAGCCGTTACACTCGGATACACGTCACAGTAGGGAAGAAAAGATTACCGCAACTTCTGTTTTATGCCAACTTTAAAGACCCCAATCTTTTGAGCGTTAGTGTAGCTTCATTTTCACTGTTAATTAAGCTCAAGTAGTTTAACTTATTTTATTCCAGCTTATTATTCAGAGAGTGAGCCATTTTGTACATGGTGTGTTTGAAAACCCTGTTTGGAATCAGTGATTTTTGCAAAAAAGAAAAACATTTAGAGTACAGCAGCAAGAGATAATTCCTCAGATGAGATCAGCTTTTGGATCTATTCTAACTTGAAGACTGTTTATTTAAAGCATTTGAAGGGAAATTTGAAGCACAGGTTGTAGAAACACTGGAACTGATATTGAACTGGTGTGACTTGTATAATGTCAAGAGAAAATGAAGTAAGTTTACTGTTCAATCATCTGACATTCTGTCTGTGATCAAGAATTAAAGGGCTGCTTGAGATCTGTACCTTGATAGAGGGGAGTTTGCTGGGTTTGAAGTCTGATCTTCACTACATCCAATGGTGTGACTGGGGGAGGAAGAAAAAGAAAGAGAAAAAGTTTAGCCTTGTATAAAAGTTAGATTCTACATCATTTTGATTCTACATATAAAGCACAACACTAGCACAGGCACAAAGCGTGAAATGTCTAATTAAACTGTAAAACCTTCAACCCACCTTCTAAAACCTTCTACTTTAGAAAAACAATTATATCCCAACAAACGCTACCCTTCAAAAGTTTGGGCTCAGTAAGGTTTTGTTTGTGTTTTTGAGAGAAGGCTCTCATGCTGACCAAGACTGCATTTATTTGATAAGAAAAACAGTGACATATTAATGTTGGAAAATCTGGAATCTGTTTCCTATTGAATATATTTTAAAATGTAATTTATTCCTGTGATGCAAAGCCGAATTTTCAGCATCATTACATCTGTCTTCAGTGTCACATGATCCTGCAGAAATTGAATGCTAAATTTGCTGCTTAAGAAACATTTTTTATTATTACCAATGTTGAAAACAGTTGTGATGCTTTATATTTCTGTGGAAACTGATACATTTGCTCAGAAATTCTTGATGAATAGAAAATTCAAAAGTCAAGCATTTATTTGAAACCGATATTTTGTAACATTACAAATGTCACTTAAAAAAATTATAATAATATGAATAATAATTTCTTGAATGTAATGCCCAATGCAATATATTTTTACTTAAACATTTGTATTTGATCAAATATTTACACTTTTACCGTATTTTCCGGACTATAAGTCACACTTTTTTTTCCATAGTTTTGCTGGTCCTGCGACTTATAGTCAGGTGCGACTTATATATCAAAATTAATTCATACTGACTGAGATGAACCAAGAGAAAACAGCCGCGAGAGGGCGCTCTAGTTGGCGGAGTTGTTCAGAAGCGACACCGAGGAAGAACTCATATGTTCATGCGAAAACTAAAGCCCAAGCTGCTGCCAAGCTCAGCGATACAATGATGTGGAATGAGATCGCGGGAGCTTGGTGAACTTGCTTACCGGTAACTTGTTGGACTCGCTGGCTTATGTGAATTTAGCCTATTCAGCCTCCCAGGCAGTGTTGGTCAAGTTACTTAAAAAAAGTAATTAGTTATAGTTACTAGTTACTTCTCACAAAAAGTAACTCAGTTAGTAACTGAGTTATATCATTACAAAAGTAACTAATTACCAGGCAAAGTAACTATTGAAAAAAAACAAAAAAAGAAAGAAAAATTTTAATATGTAAAATATCTTGGATACCCCCAATATTAAATATGTTAAATGAATGAAATGGACACTAGAACAAATTATTATAATAAAACATTGATGGTTTAGAACTTTTAATATTTATTGCACAGACCACAACTGGCCAACAAATCCAAAAATAAATTACCGGTATGCTTCTTAAGAAATGTACCAAAAATAAGTAATAAAAAAATATACATACACATACACTCTTTGTAGTGCAAATTAAAATGACAAAACTTACAACTGGTAGACATACTAGCCTACTTGAAGTATTTACTTCCTCACAAATGTAAACAGTTTAACTAAAAGTGTTCTCAATATAATATTGAACAATACCAACATAAATAATAATAATAACATCTAATGTTGTGGGGGTTTATTTGTATAACCTACAGAGAACGTCATCGTCAGAGGTTATTTAAGCCAAATTCTAGTCGTGTTTGCCGCACGTGTTCACAACCGGTCAAACAAATATGTTTTCTTTGAACGTTCCCTGCAGGTTATTTTGGAGTTTTATTTTATAACCATGTAAACTAATTAAAACGTTGCAGATGATAAACTATATTATGCTCGGACATAGGCCTACTCGGTCTCTCTCGCGAACTGTCGAGCGCGCTCTCGGATGGACACACTCCGGTCTCTCTCGCGAACTGTCCAGCGCGCTCTCGGACGGATCACACTCGGTCAATCTCGCGAACTGTCCAGCGCGCTCTCGGACGGATCACACTCGGTCAATCTCGCGAACTGTCCAGCGCGCTCTCGGACGGACACACTCGGTCTCTCTCGCGAACTGTCCAGCGCGCTCTCGGACGGATCACACTCGGTCAATCTCGCGAACTGTCGAGCGCGCTCTCGGATGGACACACTCCGGTCTCTCTCGCGAACTGTCCAGCGCGCTCTCGGACGGATCACACTCGGTCAATCTCGCGAACTGTCCAGCGCGCTCTCGGACGGACACACTCGGTCTCTCTCGCGAACTGACGACGTTCGCTTCGCTTTTGTCCAGTCCGGCGCCTCGAAACACACACACCAGAGAAAAGAGTTTGCAGTTCCTATGGGGGAGAAAAGAGCCCGATCGGATGAAAACCGCTTCAGTGAACTCAATTATAGTAACGGCGCATTTTATTGTCAGTAACGGTAACTGCGTTATTACGGAGGAAACAGTAATTAGTTAGATTACTCGTTACTGAAAAAAATAACGCCGTTAGTAACGCCGTTTATTTATAACGCCGTTATTCCCATCACTGCTCCCAGGTATATGTTCTTTATGCTATTGTGTAGGGTTTCTCGCAGAAAATGTTTTAGTTAAGGTGTAACTTAACTTGTGTAACTTATCTTAACTTTGTGTAACTTATCTTAACTTGTGTAACTTATCTTAACTTTGTGTAACTTAACTTAACTTTGTGTTAGCCTACGTGTCGCCACCATACACATCAGCATAAATGCTCCTGATAAATTATTTGTTATTAAAGCATTAACATTCACAAACCACTGTTAATTTAACATAAAAGCACGCAGGCTGCGTGCATGGTTTGCCATGACTGAAAGCGCGCTCCCTTAATAATTCCTAAAAGCTGACATCAGTTCATCGCGATCTCACACATCTCTGTTATTATCAATGAAGCTGACTGCATAATGAATCTTTCATAATATATTTTATAATCAGAGGATTTGCCAGCATGCAGAATTCAGCACTGAACAAAAAGTCAGTTTTGAGCGGTGAGGGGATTCTATCTTAAATGCTTCTGATTGGCCATTGCGTTCAAGAAATCAACACATGTCTGTGATTGGCTACATCGCTCAACGCTGCAAACATGTTACAAATATAAACTCTGGCCTGTAAATCGTTTCTATTTTGTTTTAGTTGTTCTTGTTGCTTTTCTGCAACAGATTAATAACAATTTATTCGTTTTTATATGTTTTATTCATAGATATTTCTATTTAATCGCTTTATTCTCCCGCAGCCCGCACACACAGAGTGAGTGCATTACCGCCCGCGCTCGCACTCGGCCATCAAATCTAGTCCCGCGCCGCACGTCTCTAGATCACAGGCCCGGCCCAAAAATAGTGGTGGGAAATATCGGGCTCGGCAGAGAACCTGAGCTCTAAACAGGATCGAGTAACGCGGCGGATATCGCTCATATAAACATTTTTGACAACGTAGTTAAGGCGGCAGGCGTGTGTTATTAGGCGGCCGCCTTAGTTCCAAAGTGCTGCGGGAAACCCTGTGTTAGGTAACACACCAGACACCTATTCAGCCTGTTGTTCTGTGTGCTATTGTGTAGTTGAATAACTTGCCTTTCCAGATTAAATGTCTGTTCTCTTGGTCTTGGATTTTGTGAAACTAATTTCTAAATAAATGTGACTTATAGTCCAGTGCGACTTATATGTTTTTTTTCCTCTTCATGGCGTATTTGACTCATGCGGTAAATACGGTACTCTTGATAAAATGTTTTATCCAGCTAAAACTGGACAAATGAAGGAAATTACATACAGTAAAAACAGAATTTTCTCTAAATGGAGAAATTATTGTGCTGATTCTTTTCCTCACCAAAAAGAGATGTTAGCACAGCCCCAGTGCCAGATGCCAGCATCTGCTGCACAGGCGTAATAGCGGCCAAAGGCCTGACTGCAGGCCCTTCCCCCATCCTGTCGGCCCACCTGAAAGACAGAGCAGAGGGGATATGAATACATTCATCCAAGATGCTTAGGTTATATTTATGGTCCTGTTTTAAAGCTCCTGTCATCACTATTGACCTTCTCAGTCCTCTGTAAGACAACGGAATATTGTCTGCTCTTAAATAACAACATTTATGCAATAATAAACGTGGATATTAGGAGAAAGTAACTCCTAGCGGCAGGCATGATTATAATGGTCCTGCACAGCATATTGATATCTTATCTATTGAGAACACAGACGGGGTGGGTCACCCTTCCCGTACCCTATACTACTCCTGCGGAAGTCAGTAAACTACCTTATAAAAAACAAATCTAGCATGAGACTTTGACCTACACCCAAGCGTGCCGCCTGGATGCATTCAGCATGCAACATGTTCAGTGTCAAAGACTGGGGTAGTTAGGGGAGTCAAGGGATAGTTCACCCAGAAATTAAAATTGTGTGTGTGTTTTTTTTTTTTTTAAAGAAGATTGGAAACTATACAGTTTTGGTTCTCTTTGACTTCCATTGCTTTTTTATTTTATTTTGCTTTTTTTTGGATCAACAGATCATGATCAACAGAGAGCAGATAATCAGCTGTGAGCACAAAGTTGATCTTCATGATGGCCAGACACATTTATGAGGTACAGGAAGCTAGTGATAATACTCCATAATGGGTTTTTGATCAGTGTAAACATGCTCATTTTATCTCATCTGTAAAAAGACAGAAAGTGCAGTCCATCATCTCTAGAGCAACAAAACAAAACCCAAACAGATATTATCCCACACCTTCACATCCCTTCATATACAGGGGTTGGACAATGAGACTGAAATACTGGCCAAAATAGTGTTTGAGGTTTCACGCCTATATATTCGTGGCCTGGTGGCCAATCTTAACTGATTTTACATTTCATCAGTAAAAGCGGAGTGTGCCGGTTAAACACGCTGTACATAAAATATTGCAATCCACATAACATAAATGGAGACATATCAGAGTTCAGAAGAGGACAAATTGTTGGTGCTCGTCTCGCTGGCTCATCTGTGATTTGTGCTGTATCGAGAGCTATGATATCCAGGGTAATGTCAGTATACCACCACGTAGGACGAACCACATTCAACAGGAGCAACTGTCGAGGAAGCGGTCTTAAAGGGACAATGTGAAACATGTATAGTTCACTGATGAGTCCACCTTCACGGTCTTTCCCACATCCATGGGGGTTACAGTGTGTAGAAGACCCAAATAGGCTTAACACCTGGACTGTTACTGTACAGTAAAGCATAGGGTGAATCAGTGATGTTTGGGCTGAAATATCATTGCATTCCCTACTGTGCTTAATGGGCACATCACTGCCAAGGACTACCAAACCATTCAGGAGGAACATGTGCACCTAATGGTACAAACATTGTACCCTAAAGGGGGTGTATCAGCATGATAATGCACCAATACAAACAACAAGACTTGTGACAGAATGGTTTGATGAACACGAAAGTGAAGTTGAACATCTCCCATGCCCTGCACAGTCACCAGATCTAAATATTTTTGAGCCACTTTGTGGTATTTTGGAGGAGCGAGACAGAAAACGTTTTCCTCCACCAACATCACATAGTGACCTGGTCACTACTTTGGAAGAGGAATGGCTCAAAGTCCCTCTGGCCACTGTGAAAGACTTGTATCTCTCATTCCCACGACGAATTGATGCTGTAGTGGCCACAAAAGGAGGCCCCCCTACATCATATTGATCAATTATTGTGGTCTCAGTTTCATGGTCCAACCCCTGTATACAAACAGGATTGTTGAGACGTGGGGAAACGCCAATAGTTTTGCAAATAGTAACATATCTACTTTGAAAATAATTAATTCAGGCACTGCCTTTTGTCAGTCTATGTTGTAAAAGTCACTTAATAGCCATATTTTCTAATCTACATCAGAATGTTTTACTAACATTTCCGCTATATTACATTAAGAGTAATATGCACTTTAAGCATAACAAAATGTTACGGATGTTATCCTTAAGCCTAAAAAAACACAACTGAACAGCCAAAATTCAAAAACAAAGAACAAAACGTGCTGTCAACTCAAAAACAAAACACTAGTAGGCGATGATAGGAAGTTGATCAACACTTGGGTAGCTAAAATATTGCCTGTCCAGAACAAAGCACGATATAATTTTTCTAGTTGCTACAATTGGTTAAAAACAAAACCATTACGGAACGAACATTCTCGATTACCAATCCCTGTGCTCTAACGGCTCTCTTCCATCATCAGCCCAGTTTCATGAGCTGTACGCTGATCGCATTAAACGTAACGTTAATGGCGCAAGATTGGCACATTGTGTAGAGCGCAGAGACATTAATTGAGTCCTTTTGAAGATCATGCAGCAGAAAAGGTAGGTTAGTTAAGAAATAATAGCACGGCTCATGCAGATAACTCACCTTTTGTCTAAACCGGAGGGTTTTCGTGCATTTGTTCGGTTCGTGACATTCTGAAGCGAGTCTCTCCTCCGTCGTGCAGTCGGAGAGTGAGACTCTCAATGCGCACAACAGCAGCACGCAGAGCGGGTGATCATGAGAAACACACTGCGCCCCCTGGCGGCCCAGCTCAGGCCAAATACACGTTTAGGGTTGTTTTTTGGTAATGCAGCCCAGCAGTGTCACGTTTATCTTAAGTCGTCCTCTAGTCTAGGCAATGAGAAATGGGATAAAAGTAAATTTAATGCACCTAATTATACTGCAGGATGTCTGCTATCAACTGAAATTCTAAGACTGCATAATGGAGGCATGATTTATGATTTCTAAAAAAAGGATTAACATAAAAAGTTACATAATAGTTTCTTAATGACATAACATGACCTTTTATTGGACTGAGGAAACAAATAAATATTTGTATACCTTCCAACCATCAAGGTTGCAGTGAAATGCTGGTTGCACTTTATCTTACAGTACACATATTTTAGAGTTTCCAATTTTCTTAGTTCTTTATCCAAGTACTGGTAAATGGGTCAGTGACAAGTAAGGAATTAAAAATTCGAATTTTTTTAATCTGGTAAAAACGTGTTTTAAAAGCATGCATCAGCTATGTTAAAATGTACATGTATTTATGTTGATTTTATGTAATTAAAAATGACATTTGCACCATTTTTTACGAAAAGACTGAATGTACATGAATGTGTCAAATGGTGGAACTGTCAAAGAATGAGAAATATTAAATACTTTATCCACCTAGATGGCATGTAAGTGTACATATAGAAATAAATACTTTATTTTAATATATCACACGAAAATAGATTTGATTAGAGTTATCTCTAAATGTAATTTTTAATGTTTTTTTGCAATATTTGGCAGGACATATGCTGAAAAGTTTTCAAAATAATCTTTGACAAATTATGTAAAAATGGTTAAAACCCATGTTATTACACTAAACTAGATTATTACATTTTATTCCACATTCATTTTCTTGTATATAATTATATTTTTATGAAAAATATTGGTTACGCAAATTGAAAAAAAAAATTGGTAAATTGGTTACACCACATGACCATGTTGCTTCTAGAGTTAAAGGCCATTGTTTGTTGAATAAATTGTGACTGAAAATCAAGCATGACAGTCAACAAGTTCAGCAGAAGTGGTTTTATTTTTGTCAATGCTGAAGAAAAAAAAACTGAAGAGCTGATGAGGTTCATTCTCGTGTTACGCAGCATGTTTGAGCTTCAGCAAGAACCAATGAGGTTCATTCTCGTGTTACGCAGCATGTTTGAGCTTCAGCGAGAACCAATGAGGTTCATTCTAGTGTTATACTCAGCACGTTTGAGCTTCAGCAAGAATCAATGAGGTTCATTCTTGTGTCATACAGCACATTTAAGCTTCAGCAAGAACCAATGAGGTTCATTCTCGTGTTACGCAGCATGTTTGAGCTTCAGCGAGAACCAATGAGGTTCATTCTAGTGTTATACTCAGCACGTTTGAGCTTCAGCAAGAATCAATGAGGTTCATTCTTGTGTCATACAGCACATTTAAGCTTCAGCAAGAACCAATGAGGTTCATTCTCGTGTTACGCAGCACGTTTAAGCTTCAGGGAGAACCAATGAGGTTCAATCTCGTGTTACGCAGCATGTTTGAGCATCAGCGAGAACCAGTGAGGTTCATTCTCATGTTACGCAGGACATTTGAGCTTCAGCGAGAACCATTGAAGTTCATTCTCGCACGTTTGAGCTTCCACAAGAATCATTGAGGTTACATTGAACACTTGAAAAGAGTTCCAAATAATAGGTTAGTTTATATTACATTTTAATCAGCATCATAAACTAGTGATATTTGACTAAATTGGCCCCTAACAGAAAGGCTTGTAAAGGAGTCAATGTAACCGGTTACACCATTTGACATTACAGTTTAAAATCAAATTTGACAGGCATTATCATGGACACCTATGAAATCATGTGGCCTTGGTGGTAATATTTAAAAAGTTATTTTTAAAGTTAATAATCATTTTTATAATAATGATGAATTATCAATGTATTCCCGGGGTCATACCATTTGACCTTGCCATACCCTAAAATTGTCTGTATGCAGCCATTAGTTTCACCGGGGGTCCGTCTCTGTGATATAATTTCCCGTCACTTCGTCTTCTTACACAATATTAACAAAATTATTCCTTGAATGGTTGGTTACACCACCTTGACATTCAGGAATTTGACTTGACTCCCATGATTTCCCAAATTAATTATAATATTCAGAACAATGGTGTTCCATTTACTGCTAAATAGTTCTAATGTAAGAGTATGCCAAATGAGCTGATATGGTGTTTTATTGAGAATTTCACCTTTTTTAAACAAGATCAATTATTTGGTACCAACTTTTGACTGTTACACCACATAGACATTTTTGCAATCATCCCCCAAATATTCTTTTAAAAATGAATTAAAACCAGAAATTTTAGACTTGGTCCTCAAAAAAGAAAACGTATGCAAAATGTGACATTTTATTTTGAAAATGTAACCCTATTAAATTGAATTAAACCATATGGACAAAAAAAAAATAGTGCCACGTCATTGATCCAAATAAATGGGTTTATAGGTAGATTCAGTTATTGCAATTACTATTAGTAGTGTGTACATGGGGAAATGGGCTACAATAAAGTGCTAACAAAATGCCTCCTCAGCAGTTTCCCTAAACATGAGAAAATTCCCCAAATTGGGAGGCTGTGGGAAAAATACTTTTAATATGCAGGCAAATCAAAAACAATTTTGAAATGTTTTCAGCCCTGGAAAATTTGACATGAAATTGTCAAAGTTTAGAGCAGTAACAAATCTTTAAATTTCAGCTCCATAATTATAATGCTCTATGTGAGGTTTATGTACATGTAGAGATAAAGCTTTACCATCCGTTACAAACTAGAACTTCCAATAAATTCAAATAGAAACACAAAGCCTTGCGTTCATCTCCACAACCTCAAGAGGTTTATTAAAAGGTTTCACTCTCAAGTCACTTCCCTCACAGCAAGCAATGAGCAAATTAAAACTATAAGCTAGTCTTGTTTTTAGAGAGCGATCTCACTCTGCAGTTGAGATTAAAGTGTGTCTGATTCTGCAGTTCATTGTCAAATACAGCATCAACAGGTGAAGTCATCCATTTTTATGTGGCAAAGTCACAAGGTGGATATGGTCACAACTGTGATGCACTTTCTATTGTTTCAAATGTTTTTTGGTTAAAACAAGTTATGGAAACTAACCATGTGGGTCGGCATTTCTACTCGGCTATTTGTTATCCAGTGCGTTTAATATTGTTCAGAAATATCTTGATATAACATTCTGAATGATGACATCCTTACAATGCTAACATCAATGTCAAGTTAGACAACCAGTAACAACCTGTTTTGATTATGAGATTATAAACTTCAGATATTGCATGTAATTCTCTTCTGAAAGTGATTATGACTCATAATTAATACAAAGTGATAAGCAACCAAAGTCAAAAGAAATAAGGCAAGGAACACTTTCTGGGATTTTTACAGATTTATTTGTGAAACCAATGAAAGATTAGAATCGAAGCTTCTGGAAGAACCATTTGTTCTTGCCCGTCTTGTACCTGTTAAAGAAGAAATTCATTGCCATCACTATCACCCCATGTAAGACAATACATGCTTATATTGATAGTAGCAAAGCGAATATTACGTCTAGTCCACAAGATCAGACTGTTTCTACAGTCAGCATTCTGAACACTTGACAACAACACTATGAGTCAAAATCTGCCAGTCTTTTTTTTTTTGATAAAAGGAAGCCAATTATCTGTGCACTACACTATAATCCTTTATGTAACATGTAAGCATTAAAGATCCAATTTAATTGCAATTGTAAAATGAAGTAGTTCAGATGGATCTGTTGACAAACACATACCTCTCCTCAAACTTAACCTTGGCCTCTCTCCTGGCTTTGCGCTTCAGAGCAGGATCCCTGAAAACATCCTTGTTGACAACAGTTTTGTCCAGAGGAATGTCAACAGAGTATCTAAGGAGAGATGATGCATTGATTAGACAAACAAATGTACATAATAAAAATGTGCCTTGTTATAGTCAGCATTTATTAGACAGGGAAAAAAACACAATTTGCCAGTCAAGACCCAGAGACAAAATATTCTGTGACAAAAAAACTCTGAACATCAGAGCACACCCAGAGGCGCCACACAACTTTAACTCACAACTAGAAAGCTAATTTAAGACATAAAACCTGTTCTGGTTTAAAAACGTTGGCTTCAAGAGGAAATTGAGTGTGTAGAGCCAAAGTGATTTCAATTCAAGGATTTGCTCACATTCTTGATGCAACTGTTTTAAGTAGGGTCAAATGAAACCCTACATTTAAAAACCTCACAATATGTAAACCCCGTAAGAGGGCTATGAACCGGTTCAAAGAAAAAAAAGGCAAACATTTTTTAACATTTTCCCCAAATCAAGCTCAAATGGAGGTTTTTCACCAGCGAGAGATTTGATTTTCAGGAGAGATTTGTGTTCTGTACATCACTGTTAACGGTCACATCTGAGGCAGTAAGTCTATCAACTTATAGGTTACAAAGGATATTGCAGCTAAATGGGCACTCAGTTTTTACTGTCGTTTAATGTTTGGCAAAAAGCTTTTATTATAAAAGATGAAGTGTTTCGCACAGGCTGTATTGGCTATAACTAGACGAAAAATACCAGACAAAGACACTTCTCCGCTCCTCAAATACATGAAATATTAGCTTTTACACGCATTGTGTTTCGAATAAAGAAAACGCTGTACTTATTCAAATAACAAAAGTTTTTTTTATTTAGCCTTGCAAACATTTTGCCATTTGAGGATCCACTTAAGTTATGATGTTCAGTCACAAGTTAATAGTATAAAGTTCAACTCAAGAATTTTATTTTAAACAACAACATTATTAACCTGCATTTTTTCAGACTCAAACCATTTGCAGAACAATAATGTTACAGAAGGAACGCAAAACAGAAACGGTAAAATACTGATTCTGCTCTGAGTGAACGAACTGTATTTTTTTGTTTTTAAGCCTTGCAAATGAATGCCTAATTCAGACTACACGACTTTAAACGTCGGCAGATCACTGTGCTGTTCAGACTACATGACTTGCTGTCTGTAATCGGGAGTCATTGCGGTGTTCACACTACGTGACACGTAAATGATCTGCAACACGGGCACAAACCACACGAGCTGACAACAACTGTCACCCAACGACTCGATCCCGTCCCCAAACCACGTTTTGTCACGAAAACAAACGCAAGAAGTGGAGAGGGAAATGACAGGAAACAGGAGTGGTTTATTTGAAAATGGACGTCGGGAAGAAATTAGCGCTGCAAGTTGTTTGCGTGAGGAGCGATTTTGAAAAAGTTTACACAAAGATTGACGAGCGCTGAACACCCACTGATTTGCCCCCTATAAAAAGCCCGACCAGTCGGCGAGGTTGTTGACTTGCAAATCAGGCTTAAATTCCTGTTGTGTGAACTTAGTGCTAACTGCATAAGCTCCATCCATAAAGCGGCACAATCAGTCTGGTAAACCGTATGTGACGGTCAGCAAGGAGCACTTAAATCACAAATGGTCCACCAACTAGACAATACTTCAACTAAAACCACACTTCAACCTCAATCATTCATCATGAAGTTGCATCTATACTATATAGACTGCCGCTCAACTTTGTGGTTAGTAGCACATTAAATTGATAAAAAGTGACCGTAAAGAAATATTACAAAATACTTAGGCTACATTTCAAATAAACACTGTTCTTTTGAACATATATATATATATATATATATAGATAGGGGGGGAAAAGCATGGTTTTCAAAATAATAAACAGCATGACTTTCCAACATTGATGAATGTCTCTTGAGCAGAAAATCAGTATAATTTAGATTATATTACAGTATTGCTGTTTTTATTATATTTTTAATCAAATAAATACAGCCCTGGTGAGTATAAGAGACTTGACTCATATGAGAGCAAGCATTGCTCTGAACCTGCACAGGATGTACATACCTGGTTGGCATGAGGTGGTTGTAGTTGAACACCTTCACAAAGGCCTTGATCTTGGACCTTTTGGCAACCTTCTTCTTGCCCATGGTTGCTGTGACTTTACGAGGATAACGGTCGATGCCTGCGACCAGAGCGTGGCTGTAAGGACGGTCTGTGGTGCCATCATCAATGTTCTGAGAGGAGGAATAAGAAGAGCACAACACGGTCAATATAAACAATCATTAAGATGTTATGATTCTATACAAATGTAACCCCGGAAGCCATCTTTCCCTGAAGATGGAGATGTTAAATGGAAGTACCTTGACAATCACAGCCTTGCGTCCGGCATAACGTCCAGCCAGGACCATCACCACCTTGCCAGGTTTCATAAACTTGCCCATCTCTGAAAAACATGAGTAAGAATGTAACATTAGCACCAAGAGCAAAACCAGAATACAAGACACCAAGTAGCACAATACAAGCTGCTTAACGATCTCCAAACCCGTTGTAATGGGCAAAATAATTAGGCAACCGTTACCATAGTTAAAACTAAGCTATACATGTAATTTGTCTCTGACTTTGGGGCACCACATTTAGTCTAGATACGGCAGCTTACAGCACTATGCTAACTGTACAGCTATTTTAAACCCAGAGTTTAAACATATCTTAACCATTTTATAATGGAACAATTTCATCTTCTTCACATATTCATTTGTATATTGCACGCGAGCTATAATGAACGTATGCAGCCGCTAGTGCCTCAGCACGGCCAGGAAAGCTATCATGTTAGAAGGCAGAGACGGAGTGACTATTAAACCCATCATCTCCAAGTCTCAACGTAATATTCAGACAATAAACACTTCAAATAAGCAACAGGGATATTCTCTCTCTATGTGACATGAAATAACCCCCCATAGGTTTTATATCTTTGTCGATGTTCATGGATTATTTCTCGTGTATAAAACTTACTGATGGTGCTCTATGGCCGACGACAACAGGAAAGGAAGTAGAAAGCGCGATCGTGACCCTTGACACCCGCGGCAAGTGACGTACTTCCGTCGATTTGTACACTTGGGTAAAACAGAATAAATGTTGAATAAATACAGATGCACATAAAAAGTTTGGGATATGCGATGTAGCCTACTCAGGATTAGGCAAAAATAAGAAATACCTTCCTTTTAATTCACACGTGTGTAATTAAATTCAATGGTAATTCTGTTTCAATTCCACGAATAAAAATACAAATGGTGCGTTCATTAAATGCATAATATGTTATTGTCAAAACATTATAATTATTGTATTATTTTATATTTATATCTAATGTTTGTGGAAATACCTCAAACGATTATAATAATGTGGTTATTGTGGGTTATTCATAATGGAAAATATAATGTATTATTAAAACCTACACTGAATACATTTCTTATTTCATTCTATTTTTATTCTAATTCCCCAATTTTACAACCAACACACAGTTCTTCATCTTACTACCCAATTTAAATTCAGAAACTGCCAAACCCATTGTCAATTCTAACAACCAACCCTGGGTGATATTAAACATACCTGAGATATTATTATTATTTTGTTTGTTTGTTTTAAATCCTTTTAGAAATCAGTTATAATTATGTATGAGATTAAATTAAACTATTAGTATTAGTAGACCAAATGTATTTTGGAAACCATTCATTTATTAATTACATTATTTTAATTAAATTATTATTTTTTATAAGAAAGAAAGTAAGAATTGAAGAGAATGTGACTGCACCAGATTCAAAGAGCATCCAGAACATTTAATCCATGAAATCACTGAAAAGACACCATCATTACATCTAAAAATGATGGCACAATTATAAAAAAGTGAATTTAATTGACACTGATTTGAAATTATAGAAAGACTATTTAGGTCTAAGTACAGGTACAAAGATAGCAACATTTCTGAAATAGATATGGGGGGGGGGGGGGGGGGCAAACAGATTGAGATCAAAATATTCATATATTCATATATTCAGGGGGGGGGAGACTACATTAAATAAAAATGACTAATTGAACAGGACTAATAAATGCATCACAACCATTCCTCCATATTCTAATGGTTTTGAATACCAAATCAATTTACAGTAAACTGTAATAAACAGTCCCTTCTTACTGGATGATGGTTTCAGTAAATCGGGATTTAGGGGTTAAAGAATGTGGAATCTAGAATCAGAATGTGTACAGTAGCAGGATACAATTTCAATGATTGTAGTACATTCAATATTTCATTGCAGTAAAGAAGAATTGACAAGACATGGAAACAGGTATTCAAGCAAAGCCTCTGAACACTGGCATAGAATAACAGACCATAAATAATTCAGACAGCATATCAGTTTCAAATTCAGCAAATTTGTTTGATGCGCTTCCTCCTACAGCGAACAAGCAGCACTACCACAAGATTCAGTTTTCTACAATCAGTTTTACAGTGTCAACTGGCTGAAATGAGCAAGTTTGTGGAGAGTAGAATCCAGTGATTTACACACACCAATGAGCATCTCTTCGTCTTTTCAGAATGACCTGAGTGTGTTGATTGCATGCATGGTCTCCTCAGAAAGCCATACGAACACAGAGCAGCAATGACACAGATATGATATGCACTGTCCAAGTGTTTCAAATATAATATGACAATATAATGCAAATGGAAACCAGAAAAACATCTTATGATGTGTCTGTGAAGCACTGTACAGTGATGTGGTACAAGCTCAGGAAATGAGTGCATTTAGCTACATAACATTGCATAAACATTTTGTTTATAACAAAAACATTTTTTAAACCATTAAGTTACTAATTTGCAACTATCGGGTGTGTGTGTGTTATATATACGTAGTGTATATAGTGTATGTTTTATATATATACACACACATACACTGTAGTAGTGCATCTCAAACATTTGCAATGGCCCTTGAAAAGAGCTCAAGTAATAAATCCTTAATGTAATGTGGTTGATTTTGGTAAAAAGCTAGACACAACAAACCCCCTCAAAAGGTTACGTGGAGGCAGTCACATGCTTACCCAAAATTACCAAATATGTTTTTGCTTAGAAAGCATCTTTGATATTTTTCAGCTGCCTGACAGCCAAGTCTACAGGAAGGCTGAATTTGAGATGGCTGAGGCGGCCCAGGATTCGCAGGGCACCTTCAAAGCCTGTCTGGGCCATGTAGCTCCAGGGCTGGTAGTGTGAGTGTATGAGCGTCCCGGACTTACACAGCAGGTTAAACCATGACACAAGCCTCTGCTCATTGAGAGCCATGCACACCAAGGCCTTAAACTCAGAGTCTGCGCTACGTTTGAATCGTCCGTGCTCTTTCAGAACTGTATGGATGGCCCATAACAGAGACTGCTTGGGTGTGACTGTCACAGGACCGCCCCCTACGGGCAAACTGAAGGATTGCGAGAGCTGTCGGGCAGGTGATTCCACGAACGCCTGGCCGTTTTTGGAATGATAGTACTTGACGAAAAGTTCCCAAGGATGCAGGGACTGAGGAGAAGAGCTGAAGGGCAGCAGGCAGGAAATGGGGGCAAGGACCAGGCTCATGCCCTGAGAAGGAGCATATATTCCGTGGGCCAGCAGGTCCCGGAGCGCAAAGGCTAGCTCTTTACGCACCAAAGCGGTGAGTTCGTCCCGAGGTCCTTCCGGCGACACGCAGGTGGAGTGGCTGACCACATGTTCCTCTTGAGAGCTGGGCTGCTGGCGGGAGGCTTGCAGACGCACACACTCCACGGCTCCTTCGAGTTTCTGCAGCAATGGGCCGTAATCTTGAGCTTCGGCACCCTGAGACCACATGTTCTGGGGCACGTGGCCTGCAGAGCATCCGAACTGGCTGAGAGCAAAGATCTGCAGAACCGCTAAGGCTTTCTGGATGAGCTGAAGCCCGGTTTCCCGCATCCTCTGGGCTTGTTCGGGATCCACTTTGGATGGGGAAGAAAAGGGATTTAAAGTTACACGCCTTAGCTTTAAAATCGAATAAAATGGTATTATAAAGTGAAGTATAATTACCTCGCTTCATCCCTCCAGTGGCTCCAGTGTTTGGTCCGGCTGCTTGGGCCTGCTGGCTCTTCACATCATCATTTAACAGAGGGTTCCCCACTTCATCTGCGAGGAGCATGATCAGGACAGTGAAC
This sequence comes from Phoxinus phoxinus, assembly GCF_949152265.1. Lineage (NCBI taxonomy): Eukaryota > Metazoa > Chordata > Actinopteri > Cypriniformes > Leuciscidae > Phoxinus > Phoxinus phoxinus. Next base: position 26,857,067 of record NC_136876.1, read on the forward strand.
CTTAATGTATTTATTTTACTGTACATAGGCACATCAAACTCAAAGGTAACAAAGGTCAGAATTTATGCACAGGAAACTGCAGATAGATAGTGGCATAAGAGTCAATAAGATACACTGCCATTCAAAAGTTTAGGGTTAGTAAGATTTATTTTTTTAAGTAATACTTTTTAAATTATACTAATACTTTTATTTAGCAAAGATATAATTACAAATATATAATATTACAAAAGATTTATATTTCAAATAAATGCTGTTCATTTGAGCTTTCAGTTCATCAGAGAAACCTGAAAAAAATGATCACGGTTTCCACAAAAATGTTAAGCAGCACAACTGTCTTTAACATTGATTGATAAGAAATATTTCTTGATCAGCAAATTAGAATGATTTCTGAAGGGTCATGTGACACTGGAGACTGGAGTAATTATGCTGCAAATTAAGCTTTGCCATCACAGGAATAAATTACATTTTAAAATATATTAAAATAGAAAACTTTTATTTTGAATTGTAATAATGCTGTTTTTACTGTATTTTTAATCAAACAAATTATTCTTGCTGAGCCAAAATTCTTACCGACCCCAATGTTTTAAACATTAGTGTATGAGAGAGTCCCAAATAAATAAAAGAAGAAAAATCTTAAAACTTTTATACCATTTTCAAGAAATTTTGAAATATGTGAACTCTAAACATATCATGGAGAGCAACCATCAAGAAAATGAATGACCTCTCTATGATATCACTTGCAGTTGTTGTTTTTTCTGCATGTTGGTCTAACCACATGACTTTGATTTAGCAGACAAACGTCATTTCAAATATTAATAAGCAATGAAGCAATGTTTCTTTTTAGAAAAAATAATAAAGTATGCAAAAAAACTTAAGGTTCTTTTAAAGGATATTCTCTTAACGGTATCAGTTCAGTTTTATAATTATTTACTCTACTTCCTCCCCCAAAAAACATGCTTATCAAAGAAGAAGTATATTGAGGTCACTGTACATACAATATATAAAAAAAATTACATTGGAAAGTATTTTTGAATAAATTAAGAGAAAAATAAGCATCACATCATTAGCCCAAAGCAGACGTCCTCACCCTGTATGAAGTTAATGAACATCTCCAGGTCTCTGATTTGGGTCTTGAGCTGCTCAACCAGCTGCTCTTTGACTCGAGCTGGGTTGACTATCTGAGCTATGGCAGAGTCCACTCTCTGTCGGAGCTCCTCTGGTGTGAGGTTCCCAATGTCTTCGTTCAGATTCACATCCAGCTTCTTTATTAGCTCATCAATGATCACCTACAATGTTGAAGCGAACAGATGCTAAATAAACCCCAACAATGGTTTAAGGGTAAGGACTCACAACTTCTAATGACTTTCAGAATGATGTCAACGATATGAGAGAGTTTTATAGTCATACCCTCTGCCTCTCCATGACGACAGACTGAGGCAGTGAGTCATAGCTGCCCTCCTGGTAGGCGAAGCGTTCCAGGTCGTCGAGTTGGGTCTTCAGCTGGAAAATCAGTTCCTTCTGCTTCTTTCTCTGCGCTTCCAAGCGCTCCCTCTTCTCCCTTTCACTCTGTGGATTATAAAAGCATAAACACAACTTTAAAAAAAACTAAAGTCAACCTTAAAATAACCACAATGTTTACATTATAGCTAGCTGAATATATTTGCATATGCTCCATAGAAGGATAATGAGCTTTTAATTGGTTTGCTTCATTCTTATCCCGACATGCAATGCAATTCAGAAGACATAACTATACATAGCTAGCTATACACAAAACGTGGCCTTAGTTTAACTATAATCCTGTAAATGTCTACACTTAATAGGCTCTACAAAATGATACTGATTAATACAAAAAAGAAAAAGAGATAACAAAACCAAACCTAGTGTGAATTGTTTCATATTAGAAATACTTCAAATTAACACTAAGGTTTAAAGAAAACACTGGACAAGGGTCATGCTCATGCTGTAGTACTCACCAATTCATCCTGCAAGCAAAGAGTGCAGAGGAGGAAATAAGGAGAAAGGAAGGCATTTGAATGGCAGTAACAAGATACTCCAGCATATGAGAAGGAACGGGAAGAAATACAGGGAAAGAGTGACTTTCAAATGTTCCCAGTGCTTACTGTGATTTTTATCACAATACTGTGCTGAATATTTTAAAGGGCGTGTTGATAAGGACAAAAAATAATATTTTTAACAAAAGAGATGCAGACAAATTGAATGCTGATTCCCGAGGGCAAGCACAGGTACTTTGTATAGGCGGATTATGTGTGGGTGGGGGTTTGTCTTGCTGTTGGTGCATGTGAATATTGTTAGAAGCTACTGAGGAGAAGAACTGAAGCAGGCAGGCCTATTAAAAACAAAACAAAACTGATGGCACTGTATATTAGGAGTTTTCAAACAGGGGTCCATGGAAAAATGCAGAGAAAAACAGTAAATAAATAATAATGCTGAACTTAGCTGCTTCCAGCTTGGCCAAGCTGGTTTAAATCCCCGAAAAACAGCAGGTCTTAGCTGACTTCAGCAAGTCTAGCTGGACTCCCAGCCTAGCCAAGCTTTAGCTGGATAGCCAGCTGGTCCTTCTGCCCAAACACTATGGATCGCCTGACCAGCTACTCATCCCTTACAACAGAATAGTCTGACCCCACTGAGAGACCAGCTAACTATCTTGGGCAGGTTTAATGTGTGTGTTTTTCCCCTGCCTGCACGATAGAGATCGGATCCACTACGACAGTAAACAATGAAACTCACAGAGTTTTCGAGCATCTGAGCATCTTGTGATCTGCACCCGATGACATGAGGGCATCCTTTGAAAGCAAAGTCCTCCAGCTCCAGCAGCATCCGCTCTTTCTCGTCGCCCTGCGCGTGGACGATCTGTTTCAGTCGAAACTGCACTTGAGCGAAGTGAGACGTTAACGCGAGGAGCGATGAATTCAGCTGCTCCTGCTCATCCTCTAGCTTCCGCACCCTGACTACCATGTCTGCATCGCCGGACAACACGGAACCAGCCTGCGTGCTCCTCTTCCACTGCTCATCCTCCGGGCTGGCCACGGCTCCCACGGGCGCCCAGCGCTCCCCGGCTCCCGCGAAGGCAGCTTCGCTGTCGGAAGTGGACAGATCCTCCGTCGACATCTGATTGACAGTTGAAGTAGACAGCCTGGCTGCCCTTTTACACAAAACAACTTCGATCAACTTAATTGATGCGCAGTTTTTTTATGTGAATTCAGAATATACGCAACTGCTCCTTCAGCAGGTGCAGCGCGGTGTAATACTTACGTCTACAGAAAACATTGCAACGTAATCAAAAGGACTAAGATCATGCTGTAATATGGAACCAAAGCACCAGAGTTCCAACAGAGACGTGCCGTTCTATCAATATGTTCTATGTATCAACGAATGTGTGGGCAGGATGTTTACGTAAGTGCGTAATGACGTCAGCGAAACGCACAGTTCAATCAGTTTGTTGAGCGTTTCTGTCCATATTTACTCTTCCTTCAATTCTCTCTCTGTTTGTTTTAATGCAACGCCCTACGTGTCAGTGTATTGGACTGCGTGTAAAACACACCCTATGATTTTTCTGCCCCAGCAGAGATTTTTATTACATGGCACCACCGACCAGGGAGATTTGATAAATAATTATCCAGCAACCGTAAAGGTTTCTTTGTCAGTTGGGTGTCCTGCTGGTTTCTGGTTGACCACTAGGTGAGACAAGCAAATAAGCTTAGGCTGGTTTCTTTCTTTCAAAAGTTGTACAAGGAGTAGGCTACTTATGACATAATACAGGAAAGAAGGAATATTTGTACTTTACATTTTTTTAATTTGTCAAGTTCCTCAAAAGTGACCTGCATAAGAATTAAATAAATCATTCGACGTTATATCGATGTGATGTCACTAGGGGTCGCACTTGACTTGGGAGCTCCATGCAAAACCTCGGATCATAGACTGTAATAAAACACCTCTGATACGCATTTTCGCTAATGTATTTCTGGATGCGGTCGACATCTGTTTTACACAACTGATCCGCGGCTGTATCACAAACACATTTACTTACTATTTGTATTTCAAATCCAGAAGTTAAAAGCAACTTTTATTTAAAAAAAAAAAAAGTTTGTCACTGCAGTGCGATTCTCTTTGTACACATGATACCGGTACACTCTTTAATGGACGTATTAAACAATTTAAACGTATTATTCAATACATTACTTCTATATTAAGTTGCTCAAGCAAATTATTTCAAAATAATTTTGAAAAGCAATCCATTTTACTCATCCTCCAAAGAAGAGAGACACATGGCATGAGTGTAAACACATTTTAGCTCAAAAAACAGTTTTTTTTTTCTTTCAAAGTAAAATTTCTATGAATAAGGTTTTTTGATTGTAGTGTCTGAACAAGTATAGACACGTTTGAAAACATTTCACATATGTTTTAGTGCTTTAGCATGCTATACAATGAGTACAGTTAGCTCTTAACTGCTGGATCATGCTAGTTTTTCAAACTTGTGGGTCTGGGGTGATTTGTGCCAAAGGGTCTGGGTTAAGTTGTGCCAGATCCAGGCCACCTATACCTACATACTCACAGGGGATAATCTAAGTGAGGAGATGGGCATGCCTCATCATCAGTGTTTGACTTAGGCCTACCTACCATTTGTTTAATTTAGCTAACACTGATTTCAGTTTTGAGTTTGCACTATGTTATTAAAGAGAAGTTTTATTAAGTTTTTAAGTGGCCTAAATCACAGGATGTTTAGAAATTAGCATAGTCACTTTATTCTTATATGTTACATAATTGACAGACAGCATTCTATGTCAAAAGGCATCTATTGCCAAAGCCTTTTTGCCTGAAATGATTCACAAATATCATAAATTGTGTTGCTATGGTGCTCTAAATGGTTGCTAGGGCGTGGCTTGATAGCTTCACAATGATCCTGAGAGACTGATAGGTCGTCTGAGTAAAATGAGCCCGCCCTCTTGTCTCTGTGACACTGTGATCCAGAGTTATGTTCAATACAAAATCCCTATGCAATTTACCATATTGGAAAAACGCATGCTATGGTATTCTAACAGTTTAATAGGGTGACAATATCTAAATAAACCTTCAATTAGTAATTTTGTATTGAATTTGTCTTGCTTTTATATAGGCTAGCATTACAGTTCATAACATTAACATGTTCTGTTTTACTTCAGAAATCACTGGCACAATTTACCCCCAATGTATTCCCCCAATGGCACAACTTACCCCACACCAGGGGCAAGTTGTGCCACGAGACCACTTTTTTTCCCAAAAGCTATATTTCTGAAACAATTTATTTCAGATCCAAAGTTATTGTTCTCAGGGATGCACCACATCCTGAAATATATGTACATCCTTAAGTTGAAGGCATTATTGTCATGGCCTCACTTTAAAGTCACTTTGAGTAAAAACTGGCACAACTCACCCCACTTTCCCCTATTCAATAAATCTGTCATGTCACAAATAACTTGTTTTTCCACCTCCACGAATGAGACGAGTGTCGTTCATTATGCCGCCTTGTTGAAGTAGGCCTAAATTGTAGTTTCCCTTGCTGTACCCCGGTCTTAAAGTAAAAAGATGGCTGTGAAAAATAGTAGTATTTAATTAAATGCATTTATGATCACATGACTACATTTTCATGTCAATTTGTGTTCATTTTGAACTATGATCGGTGCGTAACAATCGCTGCTGTATACGCATCCATCCGCGTGCAGTGTGAAAGCTCCCTGTTAACATGGGTACGTATACGGAGAAAAATACACACTGCAAACGTATGTGTGAAACGGGCGTCAGTTGTTTGGCCTGTGCACGCATGCTGAAGCAGCGTTTGTAGATAGTACATGCACTCATAGACCTTATTCAGAGCAGCGCCATTACAGGTATGAACAGGATAAGACTTGTTTTCAACAATGGCATCAGCTGTAAAAAGCCGTTTAAAGCTGCTGGATCACTAGGTTTCCACAGCTCAATTTGTCTGGATTTTTTATTTTATTTTTTTTAACTGAAATTTCTTGGAAAGATATTTTTGCAGTGTTTCGTCAGCACAATTACATAACAGTACAACCCACTGTGCAGAGATGCATGTCTATCCCTCACAGCCTCGCTTTCATTCCCGTTGAAAAGGAGAAAGGGGATTCTTAGCTTGAAGCCAATGGGGCTGTCGGCAAGAACAGGTATCAAGGTCTTTACTTTACATCCAAGCATGGTATTGTGTGTGTATGTGTGTGTGTGTGGTTTCTACAAAAGAACAGAAATACAGAGTTTTAGTTTATAATACACAATGCCATATCAGATTTATGGTAACTGCCAATGTTACATTGAATTCACAGGAAATAAAGTAATTGAAACAATACATGAGGCCATCTACTCATACTACAAGATCATCAAATACACATCTAAATAACTAAAGAACATGCCTAAGCATGAAATATAGCAAGCATAAAAATAAATACATTTAGGACAAACTTAAGAAATACCGAATAATATTAAGTATCAAACAAAGGAACTTGGACAATTACGCACACGCAGGAAAAAACAAAGAAAGGAGAAAAACTCAGTTCTCTGCACAGTACATCCATGTGCAACAGAAGGAAGATGCTGTGGACACAGGTGCAGTTATTAAAGCCTGATAGGCCCTGTCCCAAATGGCACCCTAAGCACTCGCGGTCTTCCTCTGAGTCCGCATTTTTGTGACGTAACGCAGCTTTGACTGTTGGGAAGAAGTCTGCTGTGGAGCTCACATCAGTGCGGGCTCTGCAAAAGTGCGCATCGAGGGCGCAAATCGACTGCATAGGGGGCGCTTGCGAACACCCTTCTGAGACCTAAAATGGCAAATGGGACACCCTACGGTCTCACGGATTTAACAGACACACACGTGGCAGCCATTGTAAGTCCACAAGACCGAAAGTGCTTATGAAGTGTGCCATTTGGGACAGGGCCATAGAGTCCTAATTGGCTTAATCAGGTGAGTGGAGCTAGAAGTTAATAGTAAAATTCACGGGCTAAGAGGGGTCTGGTACATGCTTTGCACCTTGCAGCTTAGGGACACAAAAACTTCTCAACACCTGTAAAAATCAAAGTTGACTCTTTTGTCAATAAGGTCTATGGGAATAAGGAAGCATGGCCGTGAGAACGTTGCGTTCGTGACTTCTTTTTTTAAAAAAGGAAGTCACTCCAGTTGCTCCCCGCCCTGGTCCTTCTGCCGTCAAACACAAGACCACAAGCTCTGGAGGCGATTTAGGGGCTTTAATGGAACCATTTCCCCTGGGTGAATCCTCTCAGGCCTTCCATTCACAAACACACTTCTTTCATGGTCAAGTTCAGGATGATGAGTTCGGCAGTTCCCCTGAGCGTGAACTTAATTTCTTATTCAGTGCTCGTGATGAGAATAAGATGTCAAACGTAGCATCGGGAGGTTAGCGTTTGCCTTCTGATTCGGAAGACTCAGCTGGGCCCCACCATCAGGTGTGGTTGCTTGCGTAGACTAGGTCTGACACTGAGATGGCTGCTGCCGCGAACATGCAAACTGCTGCCTGCGGTTAGATGAGTGGTTCCTGGGCTCGGAACGCCGCTTTCAGCCGCAGTCTGCCCCAGTGCATGAGGAGCCCACAAAGTCGTAGAAGACATCTTTTACTGCCAGAACACGCTTCACGGGTTCTTCCACCCTCACTACCCTTGATGTTGGGGCATTCATGGAATACTCAGACATTCTGCAGGCACAGATGCACTGCAAACGCCGCTCCCTGGAGGTATCATCTGAGATTCTGTCCGAAGCCACGTCGTCCATGAAGACAAGAACTTGCAGCGCTGCTGGACAGGCCGCCTACACCCTTCATGCCACGAACATGCACAAAGGTGCATGCATGTTAAGCGCTGTTGTTTAGTGGAGCACCTGGGAAACGAAGAACAAAAGCCAATCAACGAAATGGCGCTACCTGATTAAACCGGTAGCGTGTGAGCAGCTAGACCGTCTCCAGCACATCGCTGACCAACTGGCTTGACGCTTTTGCCGCTCCATTGAAGCGCTAACCAGCGCAAGTCACTGGTCTCATTTGAAATCGACATAAGCGCAACATCATGATATGTGAACATTAAAGGGGGTATGTGGTGAACCTATCTCGAATAGTGTCGAGGTAAACTGTACACAATGGTAATTGCAAGCTTTTCAATACACACTGCGCCACCACTATAAAAATGGCCATGCATTTACTAAAGCTGTAGAAATATAAAAGTATGGTATTTATTGTTAATATTGCTATCACTGGCCTATTGCCTAGTAAATATTGGGTAAAAAAAATGTTTTATTGCTTAAATGCAACAACTTATGTACCTAATCTTCAGACCAAGTCTGCAAAACTGTAAGCACATTATATGCTTTACCCTCAGTTTGCAATTGTAAAACAAACTTTTTGCAAAATGCATTAGACACATCATTCAAAACTAACAGCTCTTGTTTCATTTGGGAAACACTGTTACAGTCAGTTGAGGACTCTTTTTGAAGATGGGCCTCAAGGTTGGGGGCCTGCAGGCGTCCTCTGTCAGCAAAACATGCCTGGAGCTCGGCCCGGCATACTCTCACGTGATCTTGAGGCCGGGCTCATGCCAAAAGTTCTCGCTACTCTATTTTAGGGATCAGGTGGTAACCTTGCAAGCGCTCCCTTGTGATGAGCCAGACCCAGCCGTATCATTGCTGTGTCTGGTACATGCCCTGCGTGTTTACTTGGACCACACTGAGAGCTTCAGATGATGATAACATGCTCTTTTTTGTCCATGTGAGTTCCCTGTGTCTGGTGAAACCTGTGCATGTTTCTAAACTTCAGCACTCATTGGTGGCCAAGTTCGGTGGAGGAATTTTATAAAAACATTTTATAAAAATTATGCCCCTGTGTTTTTCCCTGGGAAGAGCTTTGCCCTGTCACCAGTCACTGTGTCTGTAGTGCTCCTCCCTCTTCAAGTAGGACCTACCACAGGGACTTTTTTTTCCATGTGTGGTACTTCCTAGTGAGAAAGTCCATGTGATGTATTCTCCACAATCTAACCTCCCAATGGATGTGGTCTCGGGAGTGTCCTTTTTTCTGCATAAGAAAAAGAACATTTTCCCCAGGACAAACTAATGGTCCGCACAACTGTCAGTTGTGTAAAAAAAAGGCTGAAGCGACCTATTTCCATTCCAAGTACTGTCCTTTCTGTCCCCGAGTGTCATGAAGGACTACACGGCTTACCTGGTGCATTGGAAAGATTACGATGTAGCCGAGTACACTTATTACCGGTACGCAGCAGCTTGCCAACATAAGCACCGCCAAACCTCGTAGCGCGGTTCAGCAGGTAGTGTCATTTTCCCCAGGGACCCCTAGTGTCATCACATCGACACAATGCCGAAGTGACTAACAGAATAGGGAATGTCTTGGCTGCTATTGTAACCTCTGTTCCCTGATGGCATAGTGACCCTCCTGCCACAACACTACCCACTGAAATGGCTGAACTGTCTTGGCTACTCAGCACAAACCTGAATGAGTGGATTCAAGACACCTTTTATACCCGCATGTCCAGCGGGGTGGCATGCAAATTCCACTCACCAATTGTCATTTACCTTTTCTGAAGTATCAGGTGTTTGGGGATCCCAAGTGCGACCCCTATAGTCACAACGTCTCGTTCTCCCATCAGAGAATGAAGGTTACAACAGTTACCATGTTAATTGACTGGGAATTTGTCTACTTATTTGTATTTATGCTATAATTTGTACAATTCATAAGAAATCTTAAATAAAATTTATTTTTATAGATTTTATTTTTCACCATTTATATAAATTAATATAAATGTGAAATTTTATTTGCACATATTTAACAGTAAAAATGTGAAAAGAAGATACAAAAGAAAATGAACAGACAATTATGGTTTCAGATCGGTCACCTTTTTAATTGAGAAATCTTATTGTCATTTGTCACAAAGCTCAATCAATATAGTTAAAAACCAATAAGCATTTAATTCAATAAAGAAGGAAATTACACAAATAAGAGTATAGATCAAGACTTGCAAAGGGAAGTTACACAGAAAAAATAAAGAGGTTTATTTAATAAATGTCCTTATCCAGGGCAATGTAGTCATAATCACAGTGCATGATGTCAAGTCTGAAAAATGCAACATAACCAGAGAGGCCTGTGACGTGTACATGGCAAGTTATAATGACCGGCGTGTGAATTCATGTGTAAATTCAGCCACTAAAGTTCATCTACGCTTTAATGTGTTACATCTTTACACTATTCCATAGTCAAATTATTCTTCAGATAAACTGAGCAGTAACCAAAACACTGGAAACTTATGTAAAATTATGAACACTGTGTACACACTACAATAATGACACGTTCTCAATGGCTCAATGGCTAAAATGTAGTTGGTTTTACTGATAGACAATGTAAACAGAACTTAACCATCATAGTCAGTCCTCAAAAAATTTCCCCTGCTAATAAAATCAAACCTTTGCAGTAAAATGTCTGATTACCTCTGATTAGTACTTTGTAAAAAATGAAAAAATTAAAATCTGACTCTTGCGCACTTTAGAAGTGTCAGAGTGGAAATAACCCAGGTGTTTTTTATAGAGTTGAGGCTCGTTTCTTTTTGGAGAAGAACACTCTCCAGTTGTCCCAGTTGTTCCAGTCAAAGCCAACGGCTGGAGTACAAATTCCACCCGCGCCACATTTGTATCCAGCAGGGCAGCAGTGTTTCATATCATCACAGCACACCGCCTTTAGAGAGAGCAATAACAAAGGAAGGAATAGAGTGAAGGAAAGTAGAAGAGCAAGAATAGGAATTTGCCTAAGATAAACATTTACAGTTTGACTGCCATTTGAATTTACAGTCTGCTTGTTTCCATTCATATATTCAAAAGAAATTCATTCTTCGATGCAGCTATTGTGAACTGGAGCTCTAAATGAACACCTTTAATTTTCTGTTTAGCATATGATGCAGACAAATGAGGAAGTGCTCATATAACTACAAGCATAATTTACTGTTATATGTAAGATTTTAAGGGATGTAAAAAAAAAAGAAAGAAAAGTAAATTCTGTCATCATTTACTTACCCTCATGTTGGTCAAAACCTTTGCAACAAAAGAAGATAATCTGAAGAAATGTTTGTTTCTATATAATAAAAGTCATTGGTGTTCAAAACAACATTGGACCCCACTGACATTCATTGTATGGACAACCAACATTTCTTCAGATTTCTTTCGTGTTCCACAGAAGAGAGCAAGTTTGGAATGACACGAGGGTGAGTAAATGATGGCAGAAGTTTTTTTTATTTTTTTTTTTTATTATTTATTTCTGTGTTTTATGCTTACATTATTTTTACAACTATTTGCTAATAAGAAAATAAATATATTTCAAGATTTATTCTCTGAAAATAAGTATTTTTATCTTCTCAAGTAAGACACAATGGTGAGTAAATGATGACAACATTTTTGGGTGAACTATCAATTTAAAGTTGAATACTTTACCATAGAATACAGGCAACAGCCCCAGGAGGTCTGAGAGGTTGGACAACAGGTCTGACCATCTTGGCAACTATATCCACTACCACACTGAATGTCCTTTTCTGAGACACTTGGCTGTGGCTTTTGGACACCAATGTGGGCAAGTGGGACTCTTTCCACAATCAGCCAGGTGGTCTTCATGCAGGAGCGTTTACGCAAATCACACTTGTAGCCTTTGGGACAGCAGTGCTCCTGGTCTTGGCAGCAAACAGCCTATGAGGTTATAAGAGGTTTATTAAATATATTAAACGTAAATAAATCTTCTGTAGCCAGTCCACATACACATATCTTTACCTCAGGAAGAGGGCAGCAGCCCCATTCTCCTGTGGTTAGATGGCAGCAGGTCGAATCTGCAGAGCAACTCGATTGCTCATCGCACTTATTGGTGCCGAGATCAGAGTTTGGAGATAGTGAACTTTGAGCAGCAATTTTATTGTACCAGGGGATCACAACATCTCCCTTGATGCAAGACACATGGCTCACATCGCAACTATAGTGAGCCGGACAACAGTGTTCCCCATCTGTGCAACATACAGCCTGAAAAACAATGAGAAATAGATTCAATATGAAAATATTGACCTTCACAACATTCATATACCACAGTTCAAAAGTTTGGGGTTTGTTAGAATATCTCTTATTCTCATTTAGTGCTGCATTTACTTGATACAAAAATATCCGTAAACAGTAATATTGTGAAAAAAAAAAAAAAAACTGGCTTAATATATTTTTTTTATATAATTTATCCCTGTGATGCAAAGCTGAATTTTCAGCATCATAATTCCTGTCTTCAGTGTCCTTCAGAAATCATTAACTTAATATGTTGCTGATGTGTTGCTCAAGAAAGATTTATTATTATCAATGTTGAAAATTGTTTTGCTGTATAATATTTTTGCAGAAACCAAATATATATGATGTATATAGATAGTTATAAAATACAGCATTTATTTGAAATAAATATTTTCTAACAATGTCTTTACTGTCACTTTTGTTACTTGCTGAATAGAAGTATTGTTTTCTTTAAATATATATATATATATTACTGACCCCAACATTTTAAACCTTTTTGTATTTAGTATCTATTTTCAAGTCAGTGAGAAGTGTGCATATCTGTTATAAGCACAAGGAAGTATCTGATATACACATCGAAACAAAGGGCCCTCTTAACACTGTAGATGCAATGCCATGATTGTAAAACCAGGTAAACAGGCTCTAAAGATAAACAACAACCTGGAGAACTTGTTTAAGGATAATTTAGAAGATGTTTAGTAAGGGACAATGTACATCCAGCCGGTGGTTCTCTCAAAAATAACCCCCGACCGGATAATGAGGACCCCGACGCGAAGCTGGGAATAACATATCGCTGGATGGCGCTATTGACCAATCAGAATCAAGCATTCCACAGAGCCGTGTAATAAGCACAAATAAACATCTCTATTTTATGTACCAGTCACACTCACATTAGGCAGAGGGCAACAGCCCCATTTGTTGGTTTTTACAATAAGACAGCAAGTGGTGTGATCTGGACAGGAAGTATGTGCATCACATGGAACCCTGATATACTTCCCCACTTCCTCTTTCACTTCTTCATGCTGTCTCTGTTCCTCCTTATCTGAGGCTGGGATTATGTCTGACATAGGTACAGAGGTGGTGTTGCTATTACAGGTGAGTGTTACAATGTCACAAGTGGTGCCGTGTAGACAGCAGTGGAATCTATCCCTACAACACACAGCCTGCAGACAAAACACCCTGACTTTTAGTTATTTTTTATGATTAATTGATTATAATAATATTTGCACTATTAGTATTTGTTGATAGGAAAACTAATTCATGATATACACTACCTTTCAAAAGTTCAGTAAGATGATTTTTGAAAGAAATTAATACTTTTATTCAGCAAGGATTAATTAAATTGATCAAAATTAACAACGACAAAACAAAACAGTTCTGTTACAAAAACTATTTATATTTCAAACAAATGATGTCCGTTTGAACTTTTATAAAATAATCTTGAAAAAAAGTGCATCACCGTTTCCACAAAACTCTTAAGCAGCACAATTGTTTTCAACATTGATTGTTTCTTGAGCAGCAAATCAGCATATTAGAATGATTTCTGAAGGATCATGTGACACTGGAATAGACTGGAATAATGATGCTGAAAATTCAGCTTTGGCATCACATGAATAAATTACATTTTAAACATATTTAAAACGTATGTAATACATTTAAAATTACATATTAAAGGGGGGGTACAATGGTGTTTCATGTATTCAGAGTTGTTTACAGTGTTAAAGAGATGGATTCTCATGCTAATAATGGCCAAAGTTTGAAAAGTTATTTTGAACGAATAACAGAGAATTTCTGTGCTGAAAATCATACTTCCGGATTGCAACACGTTTCGGCTGTTTTTTTTCTATCGTAGATCTAATGACGTAGACCAGAGTGGAACTCCTTATATGAGCATTGCTCTCGGAAAAGCGCGTTCACGCACACGTCGACCAGAGGAGAGAAAGACCGCGCTCATCGACGCGCTACTTCCGGAAATCATCAGCAGCAGCGCTAAATAGGAATGGTTGATGTCAAGAATGTCTCCAAAAAAGTGTGTTTTGGGATGTGAGGGAAAGTTTACCTTGTTCAGCTTCCCAAAGAACCCAGTGTTACTGGAACAGTGGATGCAGTTTGTATTTCCGGGACAGCAAAGGAGTGTGGCATGTGCGGTTTTGTGTTCTGGTCATTTCAGTGACGAATGTTTTATTAACAAGGCCCAGGCCGTCGCTGGATTTGCAAACCAAATACTATATATATATAGTAATATGGCCTACCGCACCACGATCGATAATAAGCAAACCTTCCCGGGCGCTCCCGCTTGACTCTATAGCTCCGCCCACGCCCAGAATCAAGGACCTCGGCTTTTTCCGGTTAGAATCGGAAAGCTGTATTTTTATTTTATTAATATGATGAAACTAAAGACTTTTTGGAGATATGAAGGACGCACTATTACTCTATAGGTACTCAAGATTAACATGAGATTGACTGAAACTAAGTATTTTACCCCCCCTTTAATATCACAATACTAAAAGGTCTTATTATTTTACAGTTTGATTTCTCAGATAAATGTTGCTGGGCACTTGAACATTCAGGGAAACAGGGACTGAGGGATATTACCAAGAGCAATAAATTCAAAGTTGAAAACAGAGTGTATATTTTCTCATTTGGTTACTCATGCAAGATTAGATTAGTATTTTTCCTTTGAGATATACTGTACCTCAGGCAAGGGACAGCAAGCCCAGTCTCCGTCGACATTTTTACAGCAAGTGTTGGATTCAGGACAAATGTGACTAGAGTCGCAATTCACGTTCTCATTTGACCTTTGACCTGCGACTCTAGGGTGAGTAGGCATCTTTTCCAGCCAGGGTGAAGAGCCTGAAGGGTCTTCACATGACCCGGCAGCAACGTTACAAGTCTTACCATGAGGACAGCAGTGGATGAAGTCGTTACAACACACGGCCTAAAGAGAAAATTAATGCACAACTTTAACTTTACCCAATACACATCTCTACATTAGGATTTGCTATGCGAGACGGAGATGTATTGGTCGATCTACTTGTCAAAGGGTGATTTACCTGTGGCAGAGGACAGCAGGCCCATCCTCCATCTTTAGTCTTGCAGCACGTGGTCCCATCTGGACAGCTCGCAGTGCCATTACAGGGAACATCTGAATACACTGAAGACACTAGAAGTCAAAGAAACAGATTAAGAACGAGTATATCTGAGTATTCATGTGTCTGCGTGTGATGGATTCAGTGCTTTGAACTACCTTGAGTAACAGCCGCATTCTGACTGCTGATTGGTTGGACGGGCATCTTCTCCAGCCAAGGCGTAGAGCCTGAAGGGTCTTCACATGTTTCGGCAGCAACGTTACAAATCATACCATGAGGACAGCAGTGGATGAAGTCGTTACAACACACGGCCTACAGAGACAATTAATGCACAACTTTAACTTTACCCAATACACATCTCTACATCTGGATTTGGTATGCGAGACGGAGATGTATTGGTCGATCTACTTGTCAAAGGGTGATTTACCTGTGGCAGAGGACAGCAGGCCCATCCTCCATCTTTAGTCTTACAGCACGTGGTCCCATCTGGACAGCTTGCAGTGTCATTACAGGGAACGTCAGAGTCTGAATATGCAGAAAATGGAGAGGTTTATGTTAAATGTGTACATGTGTGTTTGGTTTCAGTGCTTTGGAGTGTTTGTTGACCTACTTTGTGAGTCAATCACATTCTGACTGAAGACTGGTTGGACGGGCACCTGCTCCACCCAGGGCACACCAGAACATGAAGGGTCTTCACATGACCCGGCAGCAACGTTACATATCTTACCATGAGGACAACAGTGGGTGAAGTCGTTACAACACACAGCCTACAGAGAAAATGAAGGTGCTCCTTTAACTCAGTACACAAAATATCAACATTTACAAAAAAAGATGTACCTTTTCATGGTGCTGGATGACTACCATATCTAAAAACCATGGTATCTGCATGCTACTCAGAGGTATTACCATGGAATATGATGAACCCCTTCATAGGGACCACCATCATAAAATAAAAATATATTTTCATGTAAAAAGTCCTCTCATCATATTAGAATGACTTATGAAGGATCATGTGACACTGAAGACTAGAGTAATGATGCTGAAAATCCAGCCTTGACATCATTAAATTATATTTAAAAATATATTAAAATGGAGAATTATTATTTTAAATCTTTATAATATTTCTTAATATTACTAGTTGGTTTTTATTGTATTTATTGTATAAATGCAGCCTTGGTGAGAAAAAGAGTCTTCTTTAGAAAACATTACAAACTAGTATATATTGTCAAAGTATTTAAATTATATCTAGAAAATATATTTACTGAAGTTGACAGCATACTTTTTTATTTTTGACCTACAACAGGAGTAATGTTAGATGTATAGCAGTTAAAATAAATAAACTAAAAATCAATTTTGTTTTTATTTTTCTAATAATTTTTTTCTTTATTTTTAAAATGATCTATGGACCCCCAAGCATCCCCAGTGCAAACCATCTCTGGCTCTGTAGTTATTGGAGAGATGTTACGGCTGAGATTGAGCACTGATACTGCTTAAGTAGTAGATCAGGTGAGGTGATTTACCTGTGGCAGAGGACAGCAGGCCCATCCTCCATCTTTAGTCTTACAGCACGTGGTCCCATCTGGACAGCTCGCAGTGCCATTACAGGGAACATCTGAATACACTGAAGACACTAGAAATGAGAGAATCAGTTTAATGGGGTCATTAACTGCATTTTTATTATTTTATAATGTTTCCTGAGGTACACTTATAATGTTAGTATGATTTTTACATAAAAAAAAATCATCATTTATAAATATAAGGTCATTTTATACCCTGACTTTAGCCCTCTGATTTGAACGTTCTGTTGTAAGGTACGTGTCTGCTGTGAGACTAGTGTAAACGCTCACTGCTGTGATTGGCTAACATCTTTGCATATGAAATAAGTATTACATGTGGAACTCTCTTGAAATCTTTTACTACATTTTTACTATTACAGCTGTCGAGATTAACTAATCGTAAAAAGTGTTGATTATAGCATTATATTTAGATCTACTCCCGATGCATGAATAGTTGCAGTGATGAGCATTAGCCAGTGACATACATGTCTGTTTAGCGCATGAATGCAGTGATCTCATCATTGCTCGATTTCTGCCCTCTCACGCATGCTTTCATCATAACTAACAGTGCAGATATGATGTAAATAAGAGATTCATTGTGTAGTGTAGACAGCGTCATTGATTATATAATGGGAGTTTTGGCGAGAGTCTAGAATTCAGTCACTGATAAACTTGTGCTGCGTGATTGACAGCCCTAGCGATTGTAAAGGGAGCGTTCTTTGATCGCTTCCTGTACATAATTTTATCACAATTTAAATAACAGATTATTTTCATTCTACTAAGAGGTACAATATGAAGTTGACCGTTTAGTCACTGGCTGGATTTACTGACGCATAAACAGAAGTAAACGATTTTGAGACAAAGAACGTCTGACTGTTCATGAATCATTACATATCAGAAATCATAGATTAAGCATTAGAATTAGCATGGTTACTTATATGTTGTGGCATTACTGTTGGGTCCATATCTTACAGTAAAAGTCTGTTTGCAAAACATGCACTGAAATTGCGACTGATTTACCAAAGAATCCACAGTGATGTGTATCAAACAAACAAATAATGCTCTACTTAGACATTCACATAGTTGAAAATAAATAACCATTTTCCTAGCATTAGGATCCTTTGGAAGGTAATGTTATTTTTAGTCCAGTCATCTTGTATCTCTCTTCTCTGCCAGTGGGCGGGGCCAAAGATGTGATGATGTAGAAGTAGGTGTTGATCTGATTCTACAGAGGCCGTATTTCGTTGCACTATTACATCATAATGTGATAAAATCCAAAATGAGTAGTCTCCGGAGCTTGGTTTCAATAAAAGCTGTTTTTGGACTAAAGAGGAAGTTTTGAGTTCTGGAACTTACAGGATTTTTTTATGTCAAAAGATCAAAGACTATTTGATTTCTCAATTCATGACCCCTTTAAGAAATAATAAAATAGTGGTTTTATACTGTGTCTGCGTGTGATGGATTCAGTGCTTTGAACTACCTTGAGTAACAGCCGCATTCTGACTGCTGATTGGTTGGACGGGCATCTTCTCCAGCCAAGGCGTAGAGCCTGAAGGGTCTTCACATGACCCGGCAGCAACGTTACAAATCTTACCATGAGGACAGCAGTGGATGAAGTCGTTACAACACACAGCCTACAGAGAAAATTAATGCACAACTTTAACTTTACCCAATACACATCTCTACATCTGGATTTGCTATGCGAGACGGAGATGTATTGGTCGATCTACTTGTCAAAGGGTGATTTACCTGTGGCAGAGGACAGCAGGCCCATCCTCCATCTTTAGTCTTGCAGCACGTGGTCCCATCTGGACAGCTCGCAGTGCCATTACAGGGAACGTCTGAATAAACTGAAGACACTAGAAGTCATAGAAACAGATTAAGAACGAGTATATCTGAGTATTCATGCGTCTGCGTGTGATGGATTCAGTGCTTTGAACTACCTTGAGTAACAGCCGCATTCTGACTGCTGATTGGTTGGACGGGCATCTTCTCCAGCCAAGGCGTAGAGCCTGAAGGGTCGTCACATGACCCGGCAGCAACGTTACAAGTCTTACCATGAGGACAGCAGTGGGTGAAGTCGTTACAACACACGGCCTACAGAGACAATTAATCCACAACTTTAACTTTACCCAATACACATCTCTACATTAGGATTTGCTATGCGAGACGGAGATGTATTGGTCGATCTACTTGTCAAAGGGTGATTTACCTGTGGCAGAGGACAGCAGGCCCATCCTCCATCTTTAGTCTTACAGCACGTGGTCCCATCTGGACAGCTCGCAGTGCCATTACAGGGAACGTCAGAGTCTGAATATGCAGTAGGCAAAGAAAATGACAGAAACAGTTTGGGAAGTGTTATATTTTATGTGTACATATAATGAATGTATTGTCATCTACACATTTCCACATACTTTCTGCACCAGGCAATGTAGTCATTGGGTTTCCAGCAGTAGTGTGTTGTCTGGTTGTAGTGACTTCAGCTTCAGCTCTCATTTCTGTAGCTTTTGAATGAGAGAAATTAAAATGCAGAATTATTCAGTGGAAGACTCCACTGGAAGTTATCAGAAAAAATTAAAAATCTCTGGGACAATAGCCTACGTTTGTGATCTTCCCATTCAGCCCTAAGGCGAGCAGGGAACTTGGCCCACATGGGCAGCTCCTGATTGGTGGAGGACATGCATTTATTGCCTTCAACATCACAAACACTGTCCTCTGGGCAACAGTGGATTTTATCATCACACCATACAGCCTAAAGAAAACGCACATGACAGAGAAAAGAATGCAAGTGAAAACTTTGGGAAAGGTCATTTTTTTTCAATGATTCTTGTTCGATTCTTTGATTAATAGGAACAGGATAACAGGATGTATAAATATATATTTTTTGTAACAATGTCTTTACTGTCACTTTTTCAATTTAAGATAAGATATATATAAGAATATATATACACACATATTTATTTAAACATGTTTCTCCAACCGTGAAAAAAAATTGCATGTCTGCACATATTACTGTATCGAAACTGTACCCATACCCTTGGTAACGGGCAGCATGCCCATTGACCATCTTCTGTCGAACAACACGTGGTGTCCACAGGACACTCTGACTTCCCATCTCCGCAAAGAACAGTCACAACTTGTTCTAAAAACAACCACATGACAAAAATGTAGTTGAAATACACAAAGATGATTTACATTTATTCCCCATCAAAATTACAAGATTTAATCTGTAAATGCTAAATATAATAATAACGATAACTATATTGATGTCCACACCAACTTACGATAACTTTGTTTATTATAAGCACTTTGCAATTATGCCATTTGCCGCAGTAAATACTTGGGCTTTATGAAGCAGGATGGAAACTGATTGGCTGTAAATGTTTTTATAGTTCATCAGCTGGAAAAAAATGTTCTGAAAGTAATTCCAATGCTATTGTTCCTCGTTATAGCTGTGGTTCATAGTTATAGTTATCATTATAGTTATCGTTCTTGGTGTGACCGGGCCTAAAAACCATAATACATTTATGTGGGATAATGTATGTTTTAATTATTAAACTCTCTGGTCCACCTTCATTCCTTCACTCTCTTCGATACCTTTTTGTTTGACACATGAACTGCTGTCTGCACTACATTCATGGTCTTTTGGGCAGCAGTGTTTCCCGTCTGAGCACACAAGGCCCTGAAACCACCAAAACTATAGTCAGCATCACAGCCAAAACAATTCTTAATCCATTTATATAATCATTTAGAATTTATTGGCTCTCAAATATTAATCTGTCCATATAGGTTTCTGTTTTAGCCACACACAACCTTCTTTTGGGACAGGGTACTACTGATACAGGCCATTCGGACGAGGACTCATATTCCTGAAAATTTTTTACTTACTTGTGCTACTGGACAACATCCATAAGATGAAGCCATCAGCAGACAGGAGAACTCAGCAGGACAGAAAGAGCCGTCAGGACACGTGATGTCGTCTTCACTTACAGGTAATGAGGGGATCATTCTAAACGACTGAGGAACAAGAATTACTAAGACAGTACAAACAGCTCTGAGTACTATCATTTCATCATTTTATATCATTTCTCACTTTGGGAAAGTCTGTCTGTTTAGCCGGTCTCCTCTCCACCAATGGCAGTGTATGTGTGGCGTTTATACATGTTAAGTCCATAATACTGCACAGCATGCGTTCAGGACAGCAGTGCATGTGGTCCTCACAACACTCTCCCTACACATAAACACAATTATACACATGCATGAGCTGATCATTTAACACTTCAGTGAGCAATACAACACTGAAGCTGATCAGGTGACAGGCAACCTCCTGATTACAGCTTCATTGCTTTGAGTTCTTTGAATAGTAAGATAAACGAGTTAAATAGTGAAGTCATTTGCATGTTGATACTACACGAGTGCCTTATCATGACCTTTATAAAAAAACTGACACTGCGTATGTGTCTAGTAAAGGGTGCTATTAAAGAATATCTGACAGAGCATAAAAAATGAGTGACCGCAGAACACTTTGGCTTCCATATCAATGTGCAATTAACTGTCTAATCTGATCTGCTTTCTACAACATGCACTATATTCCTAGAATATCTGAAACTAATACTCTGAAATTGAACTGTCTTTCCCCCGTTTCACAGACAAGGCTTAAGCTAGTCCCAGACTAAAACGCATGTTTGAGCTGTTGTAACTTAAAGCAACTTGCAGTGGCATATCTTAAAATATGTCAGTGCCATTGTTTTGTCTCAAGATTCACACCAGTAATGTTTTTTTTTCCCTAAGGCACATTTATAGAATCTACTTAAATGTCCTAATTAAACTAAGACCTAATCATGGCTTAATCTAAGTCCTGTCTGTGAAACCAGGCCTTTAAGTATCTGTCACTAGTTCAGCCTCTCACGTGATGGAACGGGCAGCAGCTGAACTCTCCGGTGGGATCCTGGCAGCATGTCTGGCCTGCCTCACAGACTTCATTGTTGGGGCACTGCGAGCAAGCAACCAGGGTCACCAAAGCGAGGCCTACAGTCAGTTTCAACATCTGGGTGGAAAGAGAGAGAGTTCAAATGTTAAAACTAACAGATTTAAAATGTGAAATGCGACTAATGTGTTTAAGTGGAAACATTATGCAAACAGTCATAAAAACAGACTGCAACCCATCAGACCTTCACATCTCAGATGCAGGGTCACCATTTTTTTTTTTTTTGGATGTACAGTTCACTGCATGTATTCTCTTGCATATATAACAGTGCAAGTATGTAGTTTTAATTCTGGTATCGCTTCCTCTTTCACATCTAGAAATATTATGCTCATCATCACCAGAGAATCTATGCTGACCTCAGAAACGATAACTGAATCTAAGGATTATGAATGTTTTAGAGAACGTTTTTCAAATCCAGCAAAAATAAATTTGGATATACAGTTGGTCAGTGTCTTTGTCTTATTTCTGAGGGCACAGCAAGGAAACTAGTCCATTAAAAATGTGCAATTTTATTTCCTTTTCTAAACAAATGGAAATTCCCTTGTTTGCCAAACCAACAGAGTGCAGCAAAAATGAGGAACTGTGAATGTTGTATTTCACCTGTTGGTAAAATACGCACCTAGTTGCTTTTTACCCTAAACATAATGCTAAAATTAATAATTATTTTATTCAGAAACACCAACAAACCTCTTCTGAAGTAAACATACGAGAAAAATGCTCTTTGATTCAACTTAACTTTTTATGTAGGCTAATGTCTGAACAGGTGAATTTGTAAACAGTTGAAAGTGAATGACCAGTCAGTGGATGCGTAGGGTCCAAGTTACCGATCTGTGAGCACTGAGCAGAGATAAATGTTTTAGATAGTAAATAAATAAACAAATAAAACTACATCCATCTGTCCATTTAATTGTCTTTCACAGTTTGGAAGCCTACATAAATTAAAATGAAATAATAATAATAATGATTATATCTAATAATAATAAAAACTTCTACAATTCTAAACAGACGATCGTGTAAGGGCAAAGAGTATATCAAAGTTTAATTTATAATTTCGTGAGTCAATTCATTGTAGGGAAAAAAATCCTATAGCAACGAGTGACGCGTGATGCTGCTTGAAGCAACATGCACAAAACACTTTTGAACGAAACTACAATTCAGTTTAAAAATACGCAAAGACGAATGAAAGATATGCAAGACCTACCTTGTCTCCTGGCAAAGCTCCCGCACGGTGCTGGAATAAAGAATTTTTTACCTCTTAAATAACTTAGACTTCTCAAGCTCCGCCTATTTTAGAGGACAACCTTTGGTTAATGTAACTGTCAATTATTCACAGAGGCGTGTCATCCGTGTTTGATTACAAGGAAATGCACATGCAGTGGTGTCAATTCATCAAAAACCAGGGTATGGCAGGCAGAGACCATGATGATGTCATCCGATCCAATCTTATTCCCTTGACGTGAGAGTCACACTTTCTTTACACAACCTTTTCCAGCACTTCAAAGCTCAAAAGTCTGAATATTATCCAATTTAAATGTTATTTTGTATATGATTACCAAAAACATTTTTGTTCATCGTACAAAGGTTGTCACCATTTGTAAAACTAAAAAGCAATCAATCATAAACCATAGCCAATCAGAACAGCGTGTGGGCGGGCTCTAGAGTGCACTAGATTGATCTTGACGACACTCGCAATGAAATGGTGGATAAGGTTTTTTGTTTGTTTCTTTTTTGCATTCGAACATTAACATAACAGGCTAACATGAGTAAAACTATAAGACTTCACAGACTGAGATATAAGAATTGGTATTACATAGTAGGCTACTAGCCTACAATAATAATACATAAATAAAAATCCGGTTTTTTACGTTCTTTTAATATTTAGATAGGGTTAGCTATTTTTTAAATATATTATACGGGTGCAGTTGTGAAAACTTTACATTCGTGAATAAAATATTTTTTATAAGAAATAGACAATTTGAACAAAGTCTACATTTTTGTCCTCCAGTCCAAATGTAGGCCTACACCAAATTTCATCATATCCCAAGTAATAGACGGGGGGAAAGGATTTGTTATCTTTTATTTAAAAGACTACATTTCTCTCCGAAACGGTAGGAAATTAAATTAGATTGAATGGAGGATTTTAACTGTGACAAGATGATTGACAGGGCAGTTTACAGTGACAGGATGCACGCGACAGATCTGTCCGTTAAAGATGACGAAGTAGTATATCTCAAAGCTTGCCTACTTTTTTGCTACACACTCAAAAGTATATACTTTTTTTTCACAAAAAGAGTACATACTTTTAGGTCGTAGTATAAGTAGGCGAATTGGGACCCAGCCCATAAGTCTGATTGGACATCCATGACATGCGGAGTTCCTCAAGGCTCAATTCTTGCGCCACTCCTATTCAACCTGTACATGCTCCCAATGAGCCAAATAATGAGAAAGAACCAAATCTCTTGCCACAGCTATGCAGACGACACACAGATCTACTTAGCCCTATCGCCTAACGATTACAGCCCCATTGGCTCCCTGTTCCAATGCATTGATGAAGTAAACAGCTGGATGTGCCAAAACTTTCTTCAGTTAAACAAAGACAAAACGGAAGTCATTGCGTTTGGAAACAAAGATGAAGATCTCAAGGTGAATGCATACCTTCACTCTAGAGGTCAAACAACTAAAAATCAAGTCAGGAATCTTGGTGTGTCTCTAGAGTCAGACCTTAGCTTCAGTAGTCATGTCAAAGCAATAACTAAATCAGCATACTATCATCTGAAAAATATTGCAAGAATTAAATGCTTTGTTTCCAGTCAAGACTTAGAGAAACTTGTGCATGCTTTCATCACCAGCAGGGTGGATTATTGTAATGGACTCCTTACTGGCCTTCCCCAAAAGATCATAAGACAGTTGCAGCTCGTACAGAACGCTGCCGCCAGGATCCTGAGCAGAACCAGAAAATATGAACACATCACACCAGTCCTCAGGTCTTTACACTGGCTCCCAGTCACATGTAGGATTGATTTTTTAAAGTATTATTACTGGTATATAAATCATTTAATGGCATTGGACCTCAATACATTGCAGATATGCTCACTGAATATAACCCAACAGATCACTCAGATCATTAGGATCACATCAACTAGAAATACCAAGGGTTCAAGGAGAGTCCGCTTTTAGCTACTGTAGCCACATTCAAATCCAGACTCAAAACACATCTGTTAAGCTTTGCATTTACTGAATGAGCACTGTGCCACTGTGCGTCCGACTGTTTGCACTGTATTTTATTTTTTTATTCTAAACTGTTTTAATTATTCTTATTTCTTTTGATTATTTTAATTTCTTCTATGTAAAGCACTTTGAATTACCATTGCGTATGAAATGTGCTATATAAATAAACTTGCCTTGCCTTGCCTATGATTTCCTGAGATGTTGAAAACTGTAATCTCCTTTTATACGACCATGGGATAGCTTTCCCTCAAAAGACAATTTCTTCTACAATTTCTATAATATCTCATCTTAGTACACTTCTTACTTCTTAGTTCGTTTCTTACACTTCGATGACGTCAGTGACAAAAACGTCACGTCACTGGCATGGTACCACTGTGGGCTAAGTAACGTTATGTCTACTCTACTGCTACTCTGACTGAACTGACTGATTTTAACAGTATGGACAGGGAACTGTACAAGTTAACACTAAAAACAGCATTTAAGTAAAAAAATGAATCATCAAATGAAATAAAACTGCATATGAATGAAACGTATACTGATTCTTATATAGACTGCTGTCACTTTAAGAACTACAGTAATGCAGCGATAGTTGATACACACACGATTTTTAACAGATGTTTACATTAACTTAAGACAAAAACCAACTGTTTAACAAGACTACTAAACAAGAATTTAGTTTAGTGCACGCGCTCGACAGCTGGCTGTGCATTGCGTTTAGGAGTTTGCGCACGTCAAATTTAACTGGCAAGGAGCTCTGCCGCGTCTCTCATACAGTTTGAAAGCGGCTGAAATCACACTAACAAGTATCTTGTGGGTGTCGTCGATGGTTATTACTTATATTGGATAGCACCCTCAATGTCAAATTAATTTAGCAAGGTGAACTACGGTGAAGGTGAACAACTAAGGGGTGAGTGGAACTTGTTTACAGGACCCGCCGTGGTCACATTTATGCCACAGTCATTTTTGCAATCAGGTTATTCGGTCATTGATGGCATCGGAGGTGTTATATTCGCTTGTTGGACAGATCACAATTTTTGAACATGCTCTTGAGATGCCATTTTGCTGGAGCTGTCAAGGTAGCCTCCCATGTCAGTGACGTCACGGACCAATTAGAGTTCAAGATGGCTGCGCCCTAGTAACAAAACAACAAACTACTTCAGCAGTTTTAAGTGTCCACAAATAACTATAATACACCGTTACTTCCTATTTCGTTTAATTTCCCCTTTAAGACTAAGAGGTTTGCCCGTTTTCATTTTTTAAGGCCAGATCTAATTCTTTCACAGTAAAGTCTGAATACAGTGAAGTATTTTTCTCCCCCTCTTCCATCCATTTGCCATTATATCCATAAATTTCCTAAGAATTGTTTCTAAGATTAACTCCACAAGGTATTGAATATTCTCTGATTTTGTATTTAAAATGGCATACATTTCTTAACAATTTCAGTTATAAGCCTCTTTATACAGCTATATAGGCCTACAATAGTCTTCCTGAATCAATAGTCAACATTACATTTCCAATATCCTTTAGTTTTATGGGAGTCTCCCTTTGGTTTTAAACTTAAATCAATTAAAAATTAGTTTATGGTGCACTAGATCCTACTAGAACACTTATATACATAAAAATAGCCCCAGTGCCAAGCCAATCAATTCTCGATCTAGCATTTGCATTGGGTTTAATCCAAGAAAACGGTCTAATGTCTGGATTGTGAAGTCACCAAATATCAATCAAGAGGTTTTAGGTGCAGAATGCTATATGTTATTGATTCGAGTAATAACATTTTAATTGCCTATCTCACTCATATGGGGCTGTTTACACTCAGTTCGGATAGCTATCTGATTTATCAAAACGATTCCATTTACAACTGGGCTGCGTTCAGCCTCGACAAAACGTTACACAACGTTTTTTAAACAGAACGGTGATGCGTTGAACACACTGTTCTGATGACGCAAGAGTTGATGAGAAGGCCTGTTCTTTGTGAAGAATTTTCGGAGCCTGGTGAAGTCGGTATAAATATGTGTTTAATACTACAAAATATGCCCGATGTTACATACTGCACTTGACGCACAGAACAAAAGAGAACATTCCAATCGAGTGAAGGGATTTGTGGAAACTGGAAACATTTTACCTAATTCAGACTAAAACATCTATTTAGCCTCACATACTGACTTTATTTGTAGTTCATACTGTTTTAATACCCTGTATTTTCTTTCTCATTTTTAGGAAAAGCACTTAATTTATACCATTGTTTATTTTTATACCAAATGTCATACACTTGCAATGAAGCTAAAAATATAAACATCTAACTTACATCATTATTATGTTGATATCCTATATTTTTACAATAAAACTTACGACAAACATGTCTTCTAATATCCTCAGTTGTTGCGTATACCGAGCTGCATCGAAAACATTTGTAAATTACTTTCCTTGGACCCATTGTGCGAGTTTACTTTAATACCGCGTGCTTTATGTTGCTGCTGATTGGACTGCAGTTCTGACACACCCACGTGACCAAACAAGAGAAAACGTATCTCAAAGCCCGTTGCGTACGTTTATATACTGTCTATGGTTGCGTACCGGTGCACGCCGTTTCCAGGAAATTACACAATGAAAAAAAAAACCTTACAGATATAAAATAATAAATTAAAACAAATAAATAAACATATTACGTTCAACCCGGAAACCGTAGCAAAACGTTGCGCACCGTTTTGAACTTGAACGTGCCCCTGGTTACATTACGGATACGGAAACGGATGTAAATCCGATCTTCAATTCCCTCGCTATATGCAGATTTAATTGAGTGCACGTCACCGAAAGCAGCATATGAGCTGCACTTTATTGATCATCAGCTAAAATTTAAAAATCAAAGACAGCAATAAGAGAGAGCGGCAACCGCCCTGGTAAGATAATTTCGCCTCTTTACTTTTAATGAAGATGATTGTGTGTTAAGTGTCTGCGACTTAGGCCACATTTACACATAGCCGGGTATTTAGAGAAACGAATATTTCTCCCCCGCCGTTTTCAATAATAACATCGTGCACACAACCCGCATAAATACGCCGTCGAGCGCCTTTATAACTATGCTAAACCTATGGGCGGCAGTGTAGGGAGAAGGATAAAGCTATGCAAGCCAATCAGAATCCTCAGAATCGACAAGAGAGAAGCTAAAACTCCGTTTCTCCCAGTTGACACGGCAACACATAACCGGCGTTTTCAGAAATCTCCACTTTGGCCGGAGTTTTTAGAAATGATCGTTTTCTGGGATAAAAACGGCGTTTTCGTGTAAATGACAGGCCAAAACGCAGAGAAATATCTGCGTTTTCCCATCGTGTAAACGGGGCCGTTTTACTTTGATTTGCGATAGTTTGCACGTTGGCTTGAATATGCTCTGCGTGTTGCAGTAGTAGGCCTAGCATCGTCATATCTAACACATCATCATATAGCCTATAACACGCTCGCACACGTTTAATTTTTTAAGAAAAATTTTGGGGAGGAGTAAAATTTGGTTTCAGCAACCAGATGCATTTACACTTGTCCAGCTTTGTCTGGAATGTGTCTCATATAACGTTACCATATCCTGAAGTGATTTGAGTGATCGGATTAAAATCTATCTCGAACGCGTTTTGGAGGGCATTATCTACTCTACACCATAGACAGTATATAGGATGGTCACAGCGACCCCATAGGTTTCAACGGAGTAAAGTGAAGCCAATTAGAAGCACTCACTTCCTGATCGCCAGGCGTACTGCGCAGGCTCAAACTGAGCTTGACGATGTAGATGTGACGTGAGCAACCTGTCTGACAGCTGTCAGTCTTCTAGTAGCTGTGCCGAGAGAAATCTGAATCATTCCCTTCCGAATCTCGCAGAGACGGAGAGTGTGAGTATTAGCTGTCCATGAGCTCGCAGCAGGAGCAACTTTATCACTCTCTATGGGCTTCTCCCTTGACTTTATGCCTCCATGTCCCCCCGATTGCGAGCTTCTCCGCCGGTCTATACGGTAATTTCTTGACTGTGCGACTGAGAGTCGCGTGGTTATGACGCAATCGTTAGCCTATTTTTACAAAATCGGCTTCTACGAGGCCATAACGTAAGATACAAGGTAATGGAGCCTTTTATACATTGTCGTGTTTCTTTAGAAATAAATAATGAACTAATGGAGCCTCAGATGTAAAGTTATTCGCTGTCAAAGTGATGCCAAAATGAATGGGAGTCAATGGAATGCTAACAGCAGGTGAAGTTCTGCTACAATGGCGGCCCCCCGAGGGAAGCTTCAGTTTCCGGCTGATGGATTACCCCCTTGGTCTACACCTGGGGTGCTTTTCATTTCTTATTTGTGCATCCTTGTTACCTTTCCTCTCTTCCTTTCCTCGCGTCTCAGTTCCACCCCCTATAGGAAGCGAGGGGAGACTGCAAGGAGTTTTATCGACTAAACGTGACGCATGGATCAGTATATATATCCAGTAGTATATCCTTTGCAGTATATATACTATACTATACTATATATACTACTATACTATATATATACAGTTGTATATATATGTGCACAGATTGCACATACCTATGTATAAATGTATAGGATAATGCAATGTAAGTCGTTTTGGATAAAAGCGTCTGCCAAATGCATAAATGTAAATGTAAATATACCCCACATCTCGCATTTTTCAACAGGGTATCTTGCTTTATTTTATTTATTATGAATTTCTTAAATAACCTAAATTCAACAACATAAGGGCAGATCCTTTGAGCGCAGCTGATGACTCTAGTGATCAAGTATTCCAATGTATAAAAAAGCTTTCCTTCGATTCCTCCATCCTCATTCTCTTTTCTTGCAGCCTTCCCTCGCTTCCTACAGGGGGTGGAGCTGAGATGAGAGAAAAGGAAGCGAGGATGCACAAATAAGAATTGAGAAGCACCCTGTGTATCCTTGCTCATATCTCCTCTGGAAGCCTCCTCGATCCTTGCCCCCAATTAGAGAATCGAGATGTCCTTCAAGATGGCTGAACTTGATTGGTTTTCCGGGTCATAGGATGGAGGAGCGAGGAGGGATATTGAGAAGCACACCTGTTCTTTTCAATTAATGATCTGATAGCTATCCGATCACAGAAAACGCATGAAGTGGCCAGGTGTAAGCAGCCCCAAAAACATGTAATCACACTGCCTACACCAGAAACGAACATCCGAAGCTTCCTAATGAGTTCCTTGAATAATTTTTATTTTATTTTTTTACTTTAGCAAAAAAGGAAAATGCTTTTTCTTTTAATCGAGTTTTTCAGGCACTTGCCGTTTAAAGACGAAAATGAAATATCAGATAATAACGAAAACATAAAAATTGATCAGAAACAATTAACTTTGCCAAATAAGCCAATAATTGCCCTAAAGTTCAAGCGAAAAGGACAGAGTCCCGAATCATTTGCACCAAATTCCCGTTAGTTCTCTGAAAAAGGCATACGTCTCCCATTTATGTAGCCTATACCCATAAGCAGGGATGGGCAGTATTTCAGATATGCTAGCCTAGGCCTATTTAAAATACGTATTTGAAATACAAAATACTCTTTTGTATTTTAAAGCCGTTGGAAAAAATCTAGTGTAATTTGTATTTAAATACATTTAAGATTTTTAAAATATGTAAAATGCTTTTTGCCGGTCAACCTGTTTATCAGGGTAGCCTATAGCCTACTGATTTCGTGCATCAACTAGTTCAGACACGCCCCTCCCCCCAACCCCAAAATTCATGGATGTGAGCTGCAGTACAACTCCTCATTGAATCAGCAACTTTTCTGGAATAAGGTGAGGATGTCATGATCAATTCTACTTGTTGATTAAAGTTATAATAGTGCATTATTCAGATTTGCCTTCAGTTAACATGAAAGAATAAAAGAGCACAGACAAGTTGGAAAATAGCGTTAGCCAATCAGTCTTGATCTATTTTCCCATCCATATTCTTTGGTAAATCGCAGAAAAGGTTCCCACAGTTTTACATACAGTATGAATTTTTGAATAGTGTAAACCACAAGTAATAGACTACATTGTAACCTGGTTAGAAATAAGTATATAAAGAGATTGAGAATGATCACTTCTCTGGATCAGTTCACCTCTTTTCTTCCTACCCGATGCACAACATCCACCGCGTTGCAAACATTAAAGTCGGCATGAAATCAAAATTGACCCTATTTACTTTGTTAGCGGATTTTACTAGTCTTGTGGTGAACAATTAATCCGTGCAAGTTAATACACGGAAAAAAATTGTTTGCTGAAGTTATCTTTAATCAAAGTCTGAAAAGTTACTTCCGGGTCTGGAATGGTTATTTTTTCTGATGACGTAGGCATGAGAACTTGGGTTGTTTAAACGCTTAGCCACTCCCCTCAAACCGTTACTCTGCTGTGGGCGAGATGGAGAGGAGGAGCGCTGAAGTAAAACCCTGCCCTCTGCTCAATATTCCGGTTCACTCGGAAATGCGTCACAACACTTGAGAAAAGTAGTTTGCAACTTCCGGTTCACGCGGACTTTAAACATTATAAATAATGCTGTAACACTTTACAATAAGGTTCATTAGTTTACATGAATTAATGTATTAATTAACAAGAACAAATAATGAGCAATAGGCCTAGATTTGTTAAAATATTTTTAAATCTTTGTAAATGTTCATAAAATTACAGCGGTTCATTGTCTGTTCATGTTAGGCTAACTAATGCTAATAAATACAATTTAATAAAGTAGGCTATTAGTAGCCTAAATGTTGAAATTAATATTAACCAAGATTAATAAATGCTGAAGAAGTATTGTTCATGTTAGCTAAGGTATAGTTAACCGTTAACAGACCTTATTGTAAAGTGTTACCAATATGTTACTGATGCAGTGAGATCCAAGCAGACAAGCAAGTCAGATCAAATTTGAATCAGGAATAACACATTTTATTAAAATGTAAAATTATAGAGACCAACAAAGGAATCAAGCAGATATTAAAACTGTAATAGTAAATAAGTTTAGAAAAATAAATCTTAAGTATTAATGTCTATAATCCAACAGATGAAGATTGTGAAGATCAGAAAGAAGGACCCAAAAGAAGAAAGATATTTGCAGAATAAAAGGAGAAGAAACAGAGAATAGAAGAAGCACAGTCTTCTGAAACTAAACATTTTATATGTTGTGCTTATGTAACAGGAAAGAACTTGGGGAAAGTACCAGACATATTTTGATACCACATGCCACATCCTCCAGGTGGAGTGCCCTTAAGCTCCACCAGAGGGCACTCCTCCCGACTCCTGGGCTTTTCCATTTTTATAGGGTAACTAAACCCTAAAACATTTTTTTTTGTTAATTATCTGTTAGACTGGGGGCTTTATTAATGCTGTTCATTAATTCAAGTAAAAAAAATTGACATTTGGGTATAAAGTGTTGAATTCTACAATATATTATATGGTGTAAAAACGTCTGAGTGCTGCCCTCTTCAGGTTGAACGGTGGCTACTGCAGTTGAATTTTCCTATTGGATGTTGTGGTACTGCGTGATGTAGGCAGGTACCAGCTCACCACGCCCTTGCCTACAGAGAGACGGGTCTCAGATGCACTGTTATATGGATTATGATTTTGGATTCTCCCACTGTGATGGGTGTCTGAGGCTGCTTTACCAATGAGCAATGACATGAACCCAATGCCAGACGAATAACATGCAGGCTTGGATAACTGAACAAAAAATGCTTTACTAGAGAGTCCAAGTTCAAAAGTATAAAATTAAGCTTAATCTGCAGAAAAAAATACAAGAAAGCAAAAGGCAAATCCGAAAACACAACAGACTTAGGTTTCTGCGAGGATAACACATGCAAAGTAGGCTGAACACAACTGAAAGAAAGAGGCATGCTTAAATAGGCTAAAACTAACCCAGGTGGAACTTTTTTTATTTATTTAATTTTTTTATTGAACAAAATGTCATGTACACACAACATGGGAACTAAAAAGATATAATATGACATTAAAACACAGGTGGAACTAATAAACTAATGCTCAGCAACACAATGAATTCTACAGCAGCTGGTGCCGCCTAGTGACTGGGAGAGTCATTACAAGTGAGCGCCAACTAGAGACTGGGAGAGACATAAGCTGGAGCCAAGCTGCATTTGGATCTTCAACCCAAGTCTCTTGAGTATATTGTAGCATACATACATGTATGTCAATGATAAAAAAATTAAAAAATCATGTATGAAAAATCATACAACGATTAACAATTATCAAATGAATACATCGCTATCAACGACTAGAATTTATAAAGATACGATTAATAAGATTCATAAAAAGGAATGATTAATAAAATAAATGAATAAAAGGCATTAATCAAAAGAATAAATTGAATACATTCAAATATAAAATTTTCTGCATACACTAGCTACTAATCCATCATACACACAAGTAATAAATAAATAATACCCTTCACTTATTAAAATAAGTCTAAAAATTAAAACTAAAATCACTTTAACAGTGTACAAATAACATTTTTTAAATAATAACATCATCACACAATGGAGTACAACTATTTTAAAAGCACCATTATGATATAGAGTTCATCAGTCTCCCGTTTGGAAATATGCTATTTCTTAGCCTGTTCTGCCCCTAATGTTGCACATCTCCTTCCTGAAGGGAGAGTGGACTATTTTATCTGTGGGCAAGGTCCCTCATAATACAGATTTCCCTCCTTCTTCATCTGGTGATGTAAATGTTGCTTACTATAAATTATAATTCTATAGGCAGATTTAAATTCCGCTCTAGTGCCCTCCTGTCAGAAACAGTACAATTTCCCCATCAAACGGTGATACAGGACGTGAGCACACTTTCCATCATTCATTTATGATGTGAGGACTGAAAAGCCAAGAACAGCATGCTTTAATTTTTGCTTTCAAAGTTGTTGATGGGCTTTTTTTTCCAGACTGGCTTTATTTTCCTGTAGCCTGCAGTGTTTTTATATAGTCAGATAGAAAATCATTGTTTTTTTATGGCACAAAATTTTGATAGGTAGGCCTAATATATAATAACGTATACTGGCATACTGTTGATATAAATATATGTTCAATAATAATGTATGTGATCAACACCACCCCCTTGCGAATAGGCTATAGCCTTATCTTGATACTCGGAAAGCCGCCCATAGCACCTGAAACGAAAGCGAAACTGTTCTCTACTACTTCATCACGGTATGTGTGTTGTCTCATCTGTTTATTTATATTTAGCCTTAAATTATAATTAGGCTACACAGCAATGTTAGCTATACAGTGATTCTAACGAAAAGTCACTATCACTCAACTTAGGCTATGATATTTTGTCGTTGTTAAAAAGGTAAGTTAGTCGCGACAGACGCAGCGGATATCACAAGTGAAAGTGTTTAATGTCAACATATTTCAATTTAAAAAAGAAAGAAAGAAGAAAACAGATCAAATAAGTAAAAAGGTGTAGTTTCCTGTTGTTTCATAGCGCTTTTTTGCGACGTCAACAATTCGTCGTGCTGTTGAGCTTCACGAAGTTAGCCTAAAGCTTTAGTAGGGGAGAGCCGGGACGATTGAAACGCGGGACGGATGAAACATTGAGGTTTCCTTGAAAACCACTCACGTCATGTACGTCAAATTTCGTCAGCACGTATAACACGCAATGCCTACCAGACCCGCGAAAACATTTCTTCTTTACGTCATGCCGTTTTGGATTTAAAGCCGGAAAGCTGTTTTTGAATGCAGTAAGTGAATTATTTCGTGCGGTACTTTTTTTTGACTGACAATTTGTATTTATTGTTTCATGTGCCATTGTAATGATAATACGGCAGGTGTATTAGTACTGTAACACACCCTTAAGTGTGCAATATCAAAGTTTTTTAGTTTAAGGGGAAAACAGGTTTAACTGGCGGGATGCGCTGTCGGGACGGATGAAACAGCGCCTCCTGCCAGTTAAACCTGGTCATAGGAAAACCGCTGTTAAGGCTATTCAACTTGTAAACACTCGATATGACTCAAGGAAGAAATGTAAGATAATTAATTGTAAACGGATTTGTCTGTCTTCGTCAAAATAGTCTATTAGAAAGATTACACAAAATGCGCATAGGCTTATCGCCTATGTTTAATGGGTGATAGAACAAAAATGGTTAAAATTAACCTTTAAATTAAAATAAATTACAAAATATGTTTGTAACAATATGTACATAAGTTACTTGTCAGGTATTGTTCATAAAAACAAGCATTAGATGAATAGTTGCCGTTTAAACTGTTATGTTTCATCCGTCCCACCCCTGTGTTGCAACCGTCCCGCTCAGGCGGGACGATTGAAACAAAGCACAACTACCGATCAAAGTCAATTTGTACTTAAATCATTCTATATTTGTACCGAATAACACATGATACTAAGAGAACACATATGTGCGTTGTTGATCACGCACACACAAAAAATCTATCTGTAACCTTATCGTAGAAAATGACGTTTATCTGAAAAGTGTTTCAACCGTCCCGGCTCTCCCCTAACTACAGTTTATAATTTGTATAATGGAATAGTTCCGACAGAAAAAAAAATCCTATATTTTAAGAATCACATAGTTTATAAAGAATGCTCTTCTTCTGTCTTGGGTAACAGTGCTTTCTGTTTGGTCGCAGGTTCTTGCGTTGGTAGATATGTCTACTGAGGTAAAGGAAGTGATCTGACAAAGGTTTTTTGTTGTTGTTTTGCATTAGATTATGTATTTATAGTACGTTGACCCTGTTTGTCATGTCTCTCAACTCAGGATTTCTCTCTTGTTATGGACGGCGAGTCTTTGGACAGTAAACAGAAGGAGATCCACAAATGCAAGGTTTATGAGTGGCTTGTTAAGCTGGATAGCTGGATACCTGTCAACCAAAATTCAAGGCATTAACCATTATGTCCTTTCTGTCCGCAGAAACAGCATGCATTGTTATTGAATGATCAAAAATTACTGAAAGATGGTATCGATATGAACAAAAACTTTGCCAAGGAATTTAGACAACGAGCTGAGGAGAGGAAAGTGTCAAATGAGGAAGAAAACAAGAAATATACTAAGACAATTCAGAAAGAGAAGGTCTGTATATATAAAAAAGATACATACACTCAGACACACAGAGACACTCATTATAATATATATATATATATGTATATATATACATGTGTGTGTTAGGCTATATATGGATTCCTCTGTGTGTAGGAGAAATGCAGTAATATACAGGAGGAGCAAAGCAGGCTGCAGATGGAGATCATGAAAATGAAGGAGGAGTTGCAAAGCCTGGACCGTAAAAACAGCAGTCTGAAAAAACAAACTGAGGTTTACAGTTTCAAAATATATAGTTGCAAATATATATTAAGAAAATGATTTTGACTAGTATTCTAAACATTTTCTATATTGTCCTTTATATTCATATACATTTGACCCTAAAATCTCCCATGTTGATTTAAAAAATCCATGGAAACATAATGCATCAACTGTGAGATTAACACTGCTCTACGTTGACTCCACAGATCTCTACAGCGGTGCCTGAGAGGAGAGTCGTTTTTCAAGGAACGACAAAAGAGGGTGCGCATGGTGTGAGTTTCGATGTGAATTCCCGTATAGTTTATCCGATGGAGGGTGGAACAGCACTGATCACCTTTGAGGAAGAGGATGGTATGTAGCATCATCAAAGTGGGAAACAATGTCAAAAGGGCTTAAAGGGCAGTTCAACTGTAATTTCTACTCAAAATATCTTATTTTGTGTTGTTTCTCTTATGTGAAAGAAAATCATACAGGTTTGGAATGACATGCGTAAATTAGTAGAAATTAAAAGTAATTTTTCTAGTGTTTTTGACCATACAATGAAAGTCAATGGGGTCTGAAAAAACATGAACATTATACAACATAGACTTTTCTTAAAGGTTCTTAACCTTTTTGACTACAAGGCACTCAATTGTCCATGACAATATTCAAAGGCCCCCAACCATATTTTTAAAACTTATTTTAATATATAAAAAAAGTAACATACATTTTAAAAAAAAGGTGTTAAAAATAAAATATTGATTAAAAAAACAGCATTCACTGTAAAATATTATATGATCAGTAAGTTATAACAACATGTTTTTACAATGCTTTAACTCCTCAAAATAAGTTAAGCAATTTTTAATTTTAGTTCTACTAGATTCAACTCATTTAAGTCAGTTTAATGCAATTTAAGTTGAAATAACTTAAACATGAACTTAAACAAACAAAAGTTGATTGTACCTAAAAATTTAAAGCAGCATTGTTTTTTAGTGTTCATTGAATGGCCAAAACACAGACACTTTTTTTTATCACTGTAATAAACAGGCTTTTGTGAATTATTGTTTATTAACTTCTCTTCCTTCATTCACATCTCTTCTGATCCTGCATCTTTAGTGGCTCAGAAAATCTTGAGCCAGAAGGACCATAAGGTGGAGCTTGGGGACTGTGCCATCACTGTGCAGGCTAAACCCATTCAGTTCCTGGTACCTGAATATGTTGAGGTAATGGAGACAAGCTGACTTCCGTTTACCTACATGGATTGTATGTATATTATGGACTGCATTGTGTTACTATGGACTATCATGACATAAAACGTCTTACTCTTTCTCTCTCCATCTGTTAGATGGAAACACAGGTGTGCCCACGCAGAATCCTGGTCTCTAACCTGCCAAAGGAAGAACCTGAGGACAGAGTACTAGACAAACTGGATATCTATTTTTCTAAGAAGAAGAACGGAGGCGGCGAGGTGGAGGACAAAGACATGCTGCATGACTCTGGCGCTGTGGTCATTACCTTCGTAGATGATGATAGTGCGTTAACCAAATTCATGCAGTCTGACATATCTCAGCACAAGATGCTTGAAGTGTTTTTCTAATTCTTCTATTTGTTTCTCACTTGTCTTCAGTTGCCAAACGTCTCTCAGACAAACAGGATCATGAGGTAGAGTTTTGTAAGAAGAAGAAGTACAAGGTGAAGGTCACTCCATTCCTCAATGGCGAGATCTCACAGATGAAGGTATGTCATGATCATTTGAAACTGTTAATACCGGCGTTGTTAATGATGTAAACTGACTGCTGCTCCCTCTCAGATCTGTAACTCAGAGTGCATGCGCACAGTGCTGCTTACGGGCATCCCTGACATCATGGAGAAAGACGGCCTACAGGACAACCTGGAGATCCACTTCCAGAAGACAACCAATGGTGGCGGAGAGGTAGAAGGCATCATCTACAACCCTCTGGGCCACACCACGATGGCTTTGTTTGAAGACGACTCTCCTAAAGACAGCCAGACCGTGTGAGAAAGCTAATAAACCGCTACAGCCCAGAAATCGAATGCTGCCTGTAGATGACAAAATATAGAATTCATTCATAATAGACTATATGGAACTCTTTATGAACTTTTTGATTTGGGACTATTTTGCGGAAAGACAGAGTATGGATCTAATCTCTGCCTCATTATCCTTTATAGACTATAAATTATATAATAATATACTTCATTCATGGATTTTTTTCTTTCTTATTATTTACAATCCTTAGTTGTATTCTTTGTCTTTTGATGATACAAATGTTGTCAGATTGAGTTAAGGTGTATGGGTTAATCTGAATCATGAGACATTACTCAACTATTGCCATGTATGTGAAGACAACAAAATCTGAAAAAGAACAAAGTCTTGAATAAATGTGACAAAACCATCATTGTGATGTTTATGATACAGTTATATAAACCAATACCAAAAAAGAAAAGAGAAATTATATTCTGCACAATGAATATTAAAGTTTTTTTTAAGACCAATTAAAAAAAAATATATATATATATTTTACATGAGACAATCTTATTTTGTTTAGATTTTTTCTCACTGGTCTCTCATTACTGCAATACAATGTTTTTATAATTTATCATTGTAGCTAGTGAGTATATCTAATAAGATGGCTATTAAGAAAATACATTGTCTTTATCGTACTGTAATAAAATTGTTGTTTAAAAAAATACTACCATGAAGTATCAATATTTTACCATGTAAATGAATTCATGTTTTGGCATAGTCCACTTTTAGACATTCTACTAACTAAAACTTTGCAAGTACATGTCAACTTATTTCTACTAACCCTAACCTGACAGTCTACTAATACACGAGAAATAACAAGAGTTAGTTGACATGCAGTTGCACAGTTAATAAAAAAGTCTAAAGTGGACCATCGAAATAAAGTGCAATTTATTTTCCTTTGATTACTTTTGGGATAAAATATAAATCAGACATGTTCTTGACAAGTGATATTCAGCCAATAATGTGTGCAGGACATTTCCAAACATTTTACAGCCACAAAATTTTATTAAATCACACATGAAAGCAAACTAGACTGCAGAAACAAATATTTGTAGGTGGTTGAAGCAAAAGGCACGTTCTATATTTGGACGCAAATTGAGTTTATTTGAAAAAAAATACAGCAACAGAAAAAAATAAAGACATCTACCCCGAAAACCATCAAAACAAACCAATCATGAACAACAGCAGCCCCCTCAGCACAGTAATGATACATGTGAACGATAACTCAAGAGACGAAGTAACAGCCAACTCCATCAGGCACTTAGAAGAGAGATGTGGAGTGTACGGATTAAAATGTAAGTTTAAAATGAAGACAAAAAAAAGGGAGTGTTCACAAAGAGTAAAAAAAAGACAGCCGATGTGTATTCTAGCCATAACCACTAAAACGACACCAGAAATAAGTTAAAACCAATACATTCTACATGTTCAGCGAACATTACATATTTCACACACATGTACATACGGGTTACATTGCTGTTCCAGATATCATATAGACAACACACACAGCCTAGTGATGATCACCTACGATTATCACATCAACATTTTTCTAGTGGTCTCTAGAGCTGCTATGTCTGGGCTGTCCTGAAGCCCTTTGTGCGTGCATAAGTTCAGCTCACGGTTCATCCAATCATCTAAATCTGCTGATAATATATTGTCCTTGAAGTAGCATCCTCATCTAGATAGACATATACAATCATTTACAGTTTTTTTTACATTTTGGACATAAGAAGACCAATTTAGTGTCTTTTAAAGGAAAACAGAACGGTTTAAATGGAAGCAAAATGAATAAATGCATGTCCCCTTGATAGTAAGAAAAGCATGATGGTCTGTTCTCTTACATTACACAAAATAAACAAACAGCTCAGCAAATGAACATTTACATTTAAAAATCAATATGTGCTGAAGTTTGATCCTTCTCAACTGCCTGATTTCTTATCCCTCAATATAAAATTTTGAATGTTAATACAGTTAAAAGTTGTAGAAAAACAACAAAAACGTTTTCAGCCATTTTAGGAAATGGCGAAAGCATGACTGGTTGGAAAACAAAAAAACCTTTAAAGACAGGACCAGCAACTACATCAAGGAGAACATATTTGCCTGTGCCTTTGTACCTAGCTACTTGTATATGGCTTATGACGCTTGTGCTCGACAGGTTTAAGGACGATTTCTAGTGCAAGCAGGATGTAAAGTCATTTGGAAAGACTATATATTTAATATGTGGTTTTCCATTTAGGAAGGTTGTTGTTACTGTAGAATAACACCCCTGTCAATTTAGTCCACACACAAACACGTGAGATGAGAGGTTTTAGACACGAAACCTGCATGAGATCCGTTAGATGACCAGCGGTGCCCAGTCCTTCTGAGTGCGCCCATACTGTACATGGAGAAACAGAGCAGGGGTTTAGGATGGAATGAACGAATAAAAATATGCATTTATTATGAATTCAAGAGTAATTCCAAAAGTAACAAGATTCTACCTGTATGTCAGTGAGCTCCTTGTGGAATCTCTTGGCAAGGTCTGGACCGTTCTTCATTGTAGGAATTTGGTAGGTCTAAAAGATAAAAAGAAAATATTTTCAATAAATGTAGTAATATTATTCACTTCAACCAGCACAATCTAGGT
This sequence comes from Phoxinus phoxinus, assembly GCF_949152265.1. Classification (NCBI taxonomy): domain Eukaryota; kingdom Metazoa; phylum Chordata; class Actinopteri; order Cypriniformes; family Leuciscidae; genus Phoxinus; species Phoxinus phoxinus. Next base: position 26,897,964 of record NC_136876.1, read on the forward strand.
GTTTACAAGTGCTGTCAACAGAGACTGACAGTTATTCGTAAACTTAGACACTGTCTTATTTATTACTTATTCGTCTTATTGTCGTCGTCTTATTTTGCATCACAGTATTATTGAGCCAGTTCTAATGCCATTTGCTTCTTTCGTATGCTAAGTGTTACCAATAAGAACAAGATACCCTATTTATCTAGTCAAATTATTGGTATCGCTACCCCTAATTTATCGGACAGTGTCTTTACATTCACGCTCTGTAAAGCACATAAAATCTTTAAAATGACCCAAACCACCCACTCTATCAATATTTCATTCCCCTTCCTTCTGGCCGTAGGTATAGATTACCCATGTGTAGTAAGAGTTTTGTTCCTGTAGCTATACGAGCTTTAAATACATAGGAAATCGGCCATTGATACGTCACGTCATCTTATGCTTTTTCTTTCTTTTTTTTGTGATATGTCTGATTGTTTTGATTGTGTTATGAAAAGTTGATAAGTTAACATGTTTTGTGTCGTGTTAAGTACAAATAAATTATCATTATAATTTTTATTAAGCAGTAAAAATGCATTCAATGGACATTTGCATTAGAGAGCCGAAGTGTGCATTTCCTGTTACCTTTCCTCTGTAGAGCAGACTGCCAACTGGACACACCACACACGCAGTACCAGAACCGAACACCTCCAGAACCCGTCCATCATCTAAAGCGCCTATCAGATCCTGCATTAATACTTGACGCTCTGTCACTTTGAAGTCCCCCTAAAAAAAAAAAAAGACACACAACCGTTACAAAACGGACTGTGGTGGATTCATGATACAGATATGGCAACAGACATCTTGGTACTTGATAAATAACATGCTATGTAACTATTACCAAAGTCATATACCAGCTGTTGGGAACCTATGACTCGTGAGCCACACCTGGCTCTTTGACAAAAATCACGTCTTGCCAGGTCTCGCACTCTTTACTAACAAAAAGCCATACACAATTAATTAATTAATTGCAACTAATTTATTATGCGTTGTATATTTGTTTGTTTTTAGTTGTCTATGGACCTGAAACATAAAAAAGTTACTAGTATTGAAATGGTATTGAACAAAACTTCTCAAATAATAATAATAATATTAATATATATACTGCTCTGGCTCTTTAGGAAAAATGCATTAACCAAAAATGGAAGAAAAAAAAAAGAAGAAGAAACTCTTTGGTCAAAAAAGGGCTTCCGACTCCAGTCATATACTATGGTATTTTCATAGTATTCCACAGTATTTAAAACAATAGCATGGTGTTAGCATGGCACATGTCCTTAATGGGTCATTGTCATATTGACATTATTATTAGCGTATAAATATTCTTTAATCAAGCAAACATTTTGATCAAATATATATGACAGACAGATAGATAGACAGACAGATAGACAGACAGATAGATAGATCTAATCTTCCTTCCCTGCTCAAAATCCCTTTCACTTTTAAGAATCTCTCCATTTCACTTTTTCTTCTTTCCACTTTTCCATCAGCGTTTCATATTTCTCTTTCTCTCACCCATTCTCTTGCGAGGTCCAGCAGCGCCTGCCTGGTGACTCCTGGAAGAATGACGCCATCAAGTGGAGGGGTGACAAGCTCTTTCTCTAAAAAAGACATGAATGTTGTCCACAAATAGATTGAGATGCATTAGTACGTATCGCCAGCAGGGGGAGACAAGCATCATCATTCCACATGGAATACTGAACTATCAACTAAATGAACATCTTTCCAAAATACAGCAGGGCTCACTGCACGAGAAACTGTATCCCGCAATGCACTTGAATTGACCTGGTCATTCTGAGAGTGAGAAATGAACCAAAAGCTATATTCATTGTGATTTTAACACCTTTTGATAAATGTATTTCCATAGCTTTTCCATTCCTTCATGATTATCGAATAAGGATAGAAAAGAAAAAAAAAAGATTTTAAACAAACAAAGAACAAGTTCTAGCTAAGTAAATATTTTAGAGAAGAGCACAACTTAAGTTATAGATTTCTATAATAAATATAAATGTTAAAAAATGTAAGATATTATTCATTTTAAAGACTTTTCTGGGCCTACATATCTTAATTTCCTGATATCCCTGACAGGAACTGCAGAAACCCTGTAAGGTATTTTTACACACACAGTTTACAGGGACTCTCCATAGGCATAATAGTTTTTATACTGTACAAACTGTATATTCTATCCCCTTACACTAAACCTACCCTAAACAAAAAACGTATGCGAGTAATGCGACGTACTGCTGATATTTACGCTACTTCCGACGTCACAAGTTGCGCTTTAGGCGCAAGTAGACTGCGTATGGCCGCTTGGATGGAAGCTAGAATTTTACTTTGTAGCGAGTTAAATATGGATAATTTTCATACACAAACTCATCGCTTCACTTCAGAAGGCCTTTATTATGCCCCCGGGCCATGTAGAGCACTTTCATGATGGATAGATACACTTTTATGGACTTCAAAACATAAACGGCCATTCACTGGCAATATAAAGTTTGGAAGAGCCGGGACATTTTTTTAATATAACTAATTGTATTCGTTTGAAATAAAAATGTCATACACACCTAGGATGACTTGAGGGTGAGTAAATCATGGGCTAATTTTCATTTTTGGGTGAACTATGTTATGGAAATTTTACATTTAGATGTGTTTCTTTTGCTTTTGTATGGGTACAACTTTTATTAACATTGAAGATTCATTTTTACTCATGAGCATTTAAAGGAATATAATCATATAAGCAAAAAGCACATTATTAAAGATATAAAACCGAGCTTTTAGAAATGTTAAAAGTTAGGACAAACTTTCAGGAACGAAATGTTCTCTGAGTCATGTGAAGGCTGACAATATGTGTGTGCGCAGTTTCGATCAGCACACGAGATCTGTAGCAGGAAACTTTTGCTGACATGACAAGTTGTTCTGTCTGATAGAAATAATGTTGGACATGAGATGATGAGCACATGAGACCATGAGCTAAGAAGTCTGGGTTTAAGGTAACAAAGGTTTTTACACAGGATGTGTTAGGGTATATAACATTGGCGAAAGGGACTAGCCTTCGCCTTCTCATTTCAGATGCTCTCTGCGTGAGAATGCCATGGGCCTTCTCATATCAGACGCTGTCTGTGTGGGAACGTCTTATTTCATGCATGAAATAAAATACTTTGTTTAATCTTTTGAGAATCGACTTTGTCTCCTTCATCCAGGTTTTAATATTGATAATTTCCACAACAACTATCCCTTTAATTTGTGTAAGGGTGAATTAAGACTTTTTAAGACCTTCAGAACCACTGTAGAAGCTTCTCTCACCTCCTTTCTCTGTGGTCCAGTAGATGAAGAGATTCATGGTTCCGACCTCAGTGATCTCCTCATTGTCTCCGTACAGCCAGAGGACCTGCTGGCAGCCCTGCCTGGCCGCCTCGCTCTGAACAGCGATTGTCGGTCCGTAGTTACTGGAAAACATAAAGCCACAATTACAGAGCTGCATTCAGGGCACAAAAACAATGGGTTAGTATGTTTATACCAAACATTTGAAAAGGAAGAAGTTTATAACAAAGAGTGAAAACACGGATTCATGATGTGAACAGACATAATAGTGACCCTGGACCACAAAACCAGTCGCATGGGTCAATTTTCTGAAATTGAGATTTATACATATCTGAGAGCAGAGTAAATAAGCCGAGATATGAATATTTTAAAATCTGGAATCTGAGGGTGCAAAAAATCGAAACATTGAGAAAATCATCTTTAAAGTTGTCCATTTATGTTCACGATTGAGCCGCATTCACTCTGTTTTATATCTTTACGGTAGGACATTTACAAAATATCTTCATGGAACATGAACTTTACTTAATATCCTAATGATTTTTGGCATAAAAGAAAAATCGATAATTTTGACCCATACAATGCATTTTTGGCTATTGCCACAAATATACCCGTGCGACTTATGACTGGTTTTGTGATCCAGGGTCACATTTGCTGTATACACATTATCTGAACACTACGGGACAGCAGCAAAAAGCTTTGCTAAAGTGGACCTCAAATACTTAATGGGACAGTGAGACAAGGAGGACTGATAAGAGAGTTGAGACAGATACAGCATATAAACAGAAGCCAGAGCTGCATTAGTGTGAAGGGTCAGCAAACCGCTGAGGATTTACAACAATCCACATAAGCACATGACTAGGCTTAATGCAGCCTGCGCAAGGCTGAAATTCTCTGGATGACCTAAATGTGAACATTACTCTTAAGACTCCACACATTGGTGCAAAAAAACAACAACAACATTTGCTTTTAACCATTCAAAGGGCAATGGAGTGTGACACAAATAATCTCCAGCCGAAGTGTAACTGCTATTCTGCAGTTCATGACTTCATTTAAACAAACGAGAAAATCCATCACTATTCCTGCAACAACGAGAAACTGCATACAAGTTTAATGCAGATAAGTAACATTTGAAATGCTTTTGCTTATTCAATAATAGTAGAAATAGTAAAAAATCCTTTGGATGAGACGTTAAACCGAGGTCCTGACTCTCTGTGGTCACAAAAAAATCCCAGCATCCTGGCCAAATTTGCCTAGTGGCCTCTGTCAATCATGGCCTCCTAATCATCCCCATATATATATATATATATATATATATATATATATATATATATATATATATACTGGCTTTTTATATATATATATACTGGCTTTATATCCTCATCACTGTCTCCTCTCCACCAGTAAGTTGGTGTGTGGTTGGTGTGTGGCGTTCTGGCGCAATATGGCTGCCATCGCATCATCCAGGTGGATGCTGCACATTCACATCACAGATCCCCCTTCTATGTAAGCGCTTTGAGTGTCGAGAAAAGCGCTATATAAATGTAATGAATTATTATTAATATTATTAATTACAAACTAGAGAAATAGTTCCAAAGAGTTCAGAGACAAATATAAAGGTCCCACTTGATATTAAGTGTCTCAATATAAAACTGCTATGTACTAACACACTGTTGACCCTTCCCTTACCCCTTAAATCTGTCATTCCACCAAACCTGTCTCAATAGCAGCAAAAGTTGCGGTACAACAAACACAATACTGGTAATTACATTGTACCTTACATTTTTTAATTGCAAGTAGCCAAGTACATAGTTGTTAAAAACACCTAATATAAAGTGTGACCAAAAATAATAATTTGTGACACATTTCTGCTTTAAATCGGCAGGGTTAATTAGGCAAATGTGTTTTATTAACAAGAAAAAATAAACCAATTTTTTTTCCATCAATTGAAAAATATTTTCATTTTATTCATTTAATTCATTGATGTATGCTTATGAGGAATGTATATGTGACCAAGTCTTTGTGAAAACTCACCCTCCCATCTTGTATTCTCCAACGCCACCCCTCCAGGCCCGAACGTATCGAGGATCTGCCAGCAAAGACACCGGACTAAAGCCTCCAGTTGCAAAATAAGGTCCAACGGGTCCAATAATGACAAAGAGCAAAGCGTGACCAGCTCGAGACACACCTAGAGAAGGCTGGAAAAAAGAAGGATGGTCACAATTAAAGATGAAAAGACCAAAATCATTCAACAGATTACACTCACTGGCCACTTTATTGGGTACACTTTGATGTACTGGTTTGGACACAATTTTGCCTTCAGAACTGCCTTATTTCTCATGGCATAGATTCAACAAGTTAGTGGAAACATTCCTCAGAGAGATTTTGCTCCATATTGACATGATAGCATCACAGTTGCTGCAGATTTGTCGGCAGCACATACATGATGTGAATCTCCCGTTCCACCACATCCCAAAGGTGCTCTATTGGATTGAAATCTGGTGACTGGAGGATATTTGAGTATAGTGAACTCATTGTCATGTTCAAGAAACAAGTTTGAGGTGACTTGAGCTTTGTGACATGGTGCGATATACCGCTGAAGCAGCCGTCAGAAATTGGATACACTGTGGTCATAAAGGGATGGACTGGACATGGTCAGCAACAATGCTCAGGTAGGCTGTGGTATTTAAATGATGCTCAATTTGTACTAAGGAGCCCAAAGTGTGTCAAGAAAATATCCCCCACACCATTACACCACATGCAGCAGCCTGAACCGTTGATGCCAGGCAATGTTTTTCCAATCTTCTTTTGCCCAATTTTGGTGAGCCCGTATGAATTGTAGCCTCAGTTTCCTGTTCTTAGCTGACAGGAGTGGCACCTGATGTGATCTGCTGCTGTAGCCCATCAGGTTCGATGTGTTGTGCGTTCAGATATGGTCTTCTGCAGACCTCGGTTGTAACGAGTGGGTATTTGAGTTACTGTTGCCTTTCTATAAGCTCGAACCAGTCTGGCCATTCTCTTCTCACCCTTTGGCATCAACAAGGTATTTTTTTTGCCCACAGAACTGCTACTCACTGGATATTTTCTATTTTTCTGACCATTCTCTGCAAACCATAGAGATGGTTGTGTGTGAAAATTCCAGTATATCAGCAGTTTCTGAAATACTCAGACCAGCCCATCTAGTATCAACAACCTTTCTTCTCCATTCTGATGCTCAGTTTGAACTTCAGCAGATCGTTTTGACCATGTCTACATGCTTAATGTGATTGGCTGATTAACAGGTGTACCTAATAAAGTGGCCGGTGAGTGTATATTTGAATATTTAAGGTGTCTTACTTCAGTTCCTATAAACGTGGGTCTGATGTACAGGCTGGCGTCTGTGGAGTAAGGAACCCATTCTTGGTCGATCTCAACCAGCTTATTGATACACTTCACCAGTTCGACCTTATCAAACAACTAGAAGAGACAGACAGGGAGAATATGTTGATGGTGATGGAAGGAGATACAGTTCACAGATTGCCTCATTTGAAACGTGATAATATCAAAGAGCATCAGTCAATAAACTAAAGTAGGTCTGTAAATGCCTAATAGGATAAGATAAAGACTAACAGGTAGGCAGCTCCTTTCAGAGCTCCGGTACATGCGCTCCATATTCAACATAGGTCTGAAGAGACGGATACGGTTATCTACTCCCCGGAAGGCCTTCATGCCCTCAAATAGCTGAGAATAAAACAGAAGAACAGAAAAGATCAGACAAAATATATGAATAAATATATAAATATATATTGTTGGTGCTTAATTATTAATAACGGTTCTTATTAGTATCAATGTTGATTTTTTTTTGCAGAATAATTTTTTGTGGAAAGGATGTGTGATACATGTGATGCAAAAAAAAAAGAATCTGGATTCTTGTAATGAATAGAAAGTTCAAAAGAACAGCATTTGAAATAGTAATCTATTGTAACAAATGTCTTTACTGTCACATATGAATAAAAGTCATCTTTGATGAATAAAAATTATTAATTTCTTTAAAAATATATATTTTTGACACCAAACTTTTGAGCGGTACTGCATATAACCTTCATTGTTGAGCTGAATAATTAACTATTTATTAATCAATAATATTTAATAAAATGTGTAAAAAGAAGATTATGAATTATAAACATTTGATATATATATATATATATATATATATATAAATAAACACACAAAATAATACAAATAAATGAAGACAATAATACATGAGATATGTACATTTATAAATTAATAATTGCAATTATAATATTATTATAATACCAGTAAATTGGGATTATTATAATATTATTATAGAGAAAATTGTGAAGTCATTATATTTCTACATTTTTACATGTCTTGGTGCAGAGCATCATCTTGGATAGAATTCAGGTAAAAACAGCAGAGTTGGAAAATGAAGCCTAGTCGCTTTTGGCTAAATAAGAAAAAGATGCTAAGAGCCATGTGGATCACACACTCCCTTACCTCTATGGAGTAATGCAGGGCTGAGCAAGCAGGATGAAGGGACAGATTCTGGAAGGGCTTGATCTGAGGTGCCTCCCATCCTCCTGCAGCAGACCAACTGATGGTCAGCATGTGGTCTGAAAACTGCTTGCCAAACACAAGGGTTGAAGGGTCCGGCTTTGGCTTCAGTACAGGGTTCCTCTCTATGGTGAGATCTGCAGCCTGACACAAACAAAAAGGGAGAGAAAGACAGAAAAAGAGGGAGAGAAAACGAAAGACAGAGAGGGGCGGGGGAGTAAAGCGGGCATGTGGACAAGGGTTTATTCATTATCATTGATTATCACATGCATTTGAAAAATGAATCTGGATTCATCATGCCAGTCAAGCTCTTATGGAAATTGAATTCAATTAAATTGCAGTGAGAAGAAGGGAAGGGGGTTGTTGGAAGAAAGAAAGCGTGCAAGAGGGCAAAGGCACAAAGAAAAGAGACGTCAGATCCCACAAGTTGACACCGTGGCCTGCTTAACACTTCGGAAACTGCAACTCAGGATGAGCCGCAAAACTTTACAGGTCTGGAAAAGATCTGCATTGCCCTCAAAAATGAGCTTGTACCGACTCTGAGGTAAAACTGAAACAATTGAACAAATTCACAAGACCTGAGGCCCAGGCTGACCAGGCTGGTGGAACGGAAATAAAAGTTGTGTGTGAACCTGGCTCGACAGGTTCGTTTTAATACCTTGAAGGAGGAACTGACGAACCGCAACGACCCACATGACAGGGAGAGAGGATGAAGAAAGCGTCCATTTAGTGCCTTAAAACACAGAAACAGAGTGTGACTTCAATCATTTCCTTTCATGTGTTGTTTTTGACAGAGCTGTTTAGCCCTCATGTGATGTGAAGGTTGAGTATGTACCAGCTGTATATACCTGCATTTATGCACAAGGAGACAGCTAGGTCACACAGTAACCGTGCTTTTAATAGCTAAAACCCCTGAGTGAATCAGACAGCAAAGCAAAAGAAAGTTTTGCTTTTTTCCCCTTAATAAACTAAGTCACACACCAGTCAGCTCCTCTTCTAATTCGTTTTCTTTGCATGTTTTATTAGCCATTTGTTTGCCTAATGAATAATGTAGCATGGCTACACGATAGCTTGCTGCTCTATCTGTTGGGTAAACTCTCTTTGGCAAACAATGGGTCTTATGGAAAGACGCTTGACCAGTAGTTCCTGAAAGCCTATATTATTGCCACTAGCATTTATTTAAATTAATAGCAAGTAACCCAATAGTTTCTAGCATCTTTTTCAACTTCACAAAAAAAAAAAAAACCATTCATTAAATACTAGCATTTACTTCTTTGCTACTAGCCATCCAGGTCTGCTAAAGTAACTATAACACCACTGGTACTGGTAACAAATTGAAATTTGGATAGAATCCAAAGGTAAAAGTTGAAACGACTCACTATTTAGTATTCCACTATTTAGTATTTAGTAACTAGTAAGTATTAACTATTGATTAAAGTAGTAGTTCATATTTCTTAGTATCTATTTGGGGAGTACTATCAAACTCAGTTGATTTCTTATCTCATTTGTTAAAGGGATAGGCTAGTTCACTTTAAAATTAAAAAAGAATGTCAGTAACCAAACAGTAGTCTGTACCCATTGACTTCCATAGTAGGAAAAAAAAATACTATGGAAGTCAATGGGTACAGACTACTGTTTGGTTACTGACATTCTTCAAAATATCTTTCTTTGTGTTCAGCAGAATAAATAAATTAATACAGGTTTGAAACAACTTGAGGGTGAGTAAATGATGACAGAATTTTAATTTTAAAGTGAACTATCCCTTTAACATATCTTTTTACCCCAACATATGTAATGAATACTAGTCAGAAGTAAGATTGAACAACATTGAATAAACTTCAATAAATAAATACACTAAACTTTAACATTTAGTTAAATGTAACTAAAGAATAAGACCTAGCACCGAATGACAAGTCGCAGGACAAGTAAAACAGGAATAGGTACCAGTACCAACTGGACAACATAGGCTACTAGTTGGAAATGAGTAGATAATATCACAGATCCATATTGACTTTATTTTCAAATTTGAACCAGTAAAAATTACATGTTGGATAGTGAATAGAAGCAAAGGAACACTAGTGTCCCGTGAATAATCAACTAAAAAAGATATGGGTCACTCACTACAACTGTAATGAATAGCCTACAAGTCTCTCTATCTAAATAGTTAAATTGAAAGTAAAACTGAAAATAAAGTCTCATAGTATTAACATACTAGTAATAAAAATAAAAAAAAACATGCTGGCAACATAAATAGATAATAGTTATGTTGAATGAATGTTAAGTCTGCATGCCGGAAATACGTGGAAAACTGCAGTCATTCATAGCTCAAGCGTACGTTCACCCGCGATTTGCAGGCATTTTTTAAAACAGAAATTCAGAGTAAAAAAAATAAAATAACAACTTTTAACGTAAATATAAAAACAAACACTTAAACATATGCCTCCTGCACTTGTGATGATTGAAACTTGCGTGTTGTCGATTTGCAACATCGATGATCCGCAGTTTAAAGCTGCTTAATACAGTTCTGTTAAATATACTCCAGGCACACGTCGAATGTGTTTACAGAGCCATTAATTATTGATAGAATGATTTGGAGATGTGTTAGCGAAGATAAGTGAAATGATCTTTGAACTCACCGTCCTGAGCGCTGCCATTGCTGCTGAGAGATGAATGGTAAACTAGTCCGAGTGGGAGCAACTGCCCCAGACTGACGGATCTCTGCGTTCCGGATTGGAGCCCTACAGAAACAACGAAAATGTGCTAGGGTTTTAAACCAGTAAAGCTTCAGTTTTGGGCTTATTCTCATCATTTTCAACACAAGCCAGTGTGATATTCGCATCAAAATCATTGTTTTAAATGTCTTAGATGCCGTTATTTGTTAGGCTACTAGGATATTATAAGCCTTCAAAAGGCAGATACTAGAAACTTTCTAAATGAGTAACACTTTTATATTTCTGACCATTCATTCGATAATCTTTCATAAATAAGTATGAATCGATTATATCATTACATCTTTATATGAATTTAAAAATGCATTCATATTACAAACAAAACAATTCCCATCCATTAAATAGTTAATAATAACCCGCGGGTAGGAGTGACGGATCTCTCGCATCTGATTGGATAAAAGGGAGTTGTGGTCAAATCAACGGGGGTTAAACAAGGTCATGTGGGAAACATTCCATTCATGAGGCGTTGGTCCGATCCGCCTTAATGATTGGCTTTTCGAAATTCGAAGAAATATGTTTGTCAATACCTTCAGATGATGATGTCATACAAATAAATATAGTCTGTCACCTGTGTTGGTCGCTTTAGAGTTCACAGAAGACTGAAACCCAGTTTCTATTTGCATATTTAATTGATTGAATCTTCGGTCTCAAACTTTCAAATTAAGGATTTACTAGCTATTTTAATAGCTGTATCATTTTGATATAAAAGGGCTATAAACAAGATGAACACATTATTTGTCTTACATGATCTCAGAATAATCTCTTGAGTGGCACTGCATGTTAAAGAAGGTCAGTCATACTTTTTCTAGTTAATATGAAGTAAAATAATTTGACAACACATGTACAATAATTAAGCTTTTTAATTGGTAAAAAACTTTTTGCAGAAATACAATGTATGAAACAAATCACAATCTATCAAGAGTCATTTATTAAGTTTCAAAAACCACTAAATTACACAGTTAAAATCTGATTACCGGTATTATTTGACACACTGGCCTGGAAATGTCTTTGCAAGCACATTCACAGTACTGTACTTTACAGTTCAGGTCCCTTTCATATAATATTTAACTACTTTAATATTTGCATTAATAAAAATGAAATATCGTTTAGATTAATTAAAATTTTGCACATAACATAACACACATAACATCATAAATTCTATTAGAAATGCAAACAATTGCAGATGGCTTTAAATGTAACAATGGTTAGGTCATACATAATTTACCTGACCATTATTTTATTTATTTATTTATTTAACAAAGGCACCTTAAAAATGTATCCAAAATCTCACATTTTGTCTGCAAATAGTTGCATTTTGAAGCAGCACTGTCTCAAAAGCATCAAACAAGCTGTCTGAGAGAAGGAATGAAACCATATTTTCATTTCAAGGACCTTTCATTGTTCAGTTATGGAACTTGGCTTTTGAAGCCGTAGTTGAGTTCGGCCCCTCCGCTCAGAAACAAATCTATCCCAGTACAGTAAGTGGCATCAGCTGCCAAGAAAAGAGCAGCTAATCCACTCTCAGCCTCCGTTCCCATTCGACCAATCAACTGTTGAGAAGAAAATTGTTACTATAACATATCCAGCAGGACACCAGCTTCTTCTATTGCTCATTTGCCCGTATGAACACTTACCTGAGCATTTTCTCCCCCCTTAATAGTGGTAGAAGGGTTTTCGGTTTGGCCAGCAAGCTCCTCCCACAGAGATGTCATTATATTGCCTGGAGAGATGCTATAAGAGAGTTTGAATTTAAAGCCTGGTAATAATAAACATAAATAATAAACAATGTTCACAGATGGAAATTCAGTAGGATCAGAGAAAATAAATGAATAGTTTAGATATAAATAAAAAAGCAGGGAACCGCTTAGATGGCAGGGTGATAATTTCACTCACCAGTTGACTCTCACTTGATAGCGACTCTCATCCACAGCCATTGCTTTAGTCATGGCGGTGACCGCCCCCTTGTGGATATATGGAAGAATTGCTATTACTTTCAAGATGATCACTTGCATTTGGCACAATCAGAAAAACTCACCTTGGTTGCCACGTAGGTAGCTGCGTCTTTCTGACCTATTGAGGCGACAAGGCTGGACAAATTGATGATGTTTCCTTGCGTTTTGCGCAGGTACGGCAGTGCATACTGCTCAGAGGTAATAAAAAGAGGTTAGTTAAAAAATACGTCATACTGCACACAAGTAAGGAGACCAGAGTGTTATGTTACTTGAGATTTTACCTTGGAAGAAAGGAAGTAGTTGACGAGGTTCAAATTAAGCAGGTCTCTAAACTCATCTGCAGTGGTTTCATCTGTGGGCTTGTGAGGGGGGTCTGGTGTATCATTTAGGAATTTCACATGAAATCAGTATTATTAGACTATTTATTTATTTTTAATCATTATTTTGAAATAAATTATTAATATTTTCTAAATAAACGTAAAAGTCATTGGTTAAAACAATGACCACAAAATAGTGTAAAACAAATCAAGTTTAAACTTTAAGTACAAAAAAAATAAAAAACGTTGACTTACGCCACCCAGCGTTGTTCACCAAACAGTCGATTTGTCCAAACCTCTCAATAGTCTCACTTATTAATCGCTTGAAGGTAAGATATGATAAAAAAATAAAAAAATACATTCAAATTTTTTCTAATTTACATTTTTTTTTGTTCTTATATAGGCTATTATAAAATTAAAAATCATACACAATCAGAATTATATATATATATATATATATATATATATATATATATATATATATATGAACATTTATTTAAATAAAGCCTTTAAATATAATATTTTACAATACTAATCTCAAATTTTCAAATGGAAACCTTTTACAAACATGGAAAAAACCTGAACCCTAAAACCATACAACGTTAAACTGCTAAAGCTTTAATGAATAAATAAAGTAAAGTTTGAGAGGAAGAAGATAAAGGGTAGGACAGAGACTGAGGTGAGTGACAATTATGAATGCATGCAACCCATAGACAGGGGATGCAACCATACAATGAACGCCAGTGCATACCTTGATGTCATCCTCTTTTGTCACGTCACATGACAAAAACATGCATGATCCCGGCCCTTCCTTATTCAGCACAGACTCAAGAGACTGGCCAGCTGGCAACTCAGCTGACAGTTATAGGAAAAAGAAGTAAAGTTATTGCATTCATTGCTGTAATCAACCAATATTCAAAAGTATATTTAAATCAATCACATAGCTTACTCTCTTGAGCGCAGAACACAACTTTGGACCCATTTTGAACTGCAAAGCAAACAGGACAATATTATATTTACTCCTCCTTTACTTTCGATTTATTAATGGAAAGATATGTTCTATGAATCCTTACCAAACACTTTAACGATGCCCCTTCCAATGCCTCTAGTGCCCCCAGTGACGATGACCACTTTGTTGACATACCGCTGAGCACAAGCCATGTCACTACTGTACGCTATGCGTCCACCACTTATGCAGGAAATTAAAAAAAATGTCAAGTGTCTGCACACGACTGACAGCGTCTACTCGGTTACTAATGCACTAAAATCATATGATAGAGAAGTAGCACCCGATATCACGTGTGCGTGCTAGCGTGTGTCAACTAGAGAAGTTCGCTTCCTGGATGAATCGTTGTTTCGAAGTTTCGAATCGCTTTGAGCAAACAGGATGAACCAGTTTACCAAGTCCGACTGAATCGTCTGATTCCCCATTTATTTATGTATCCTTTTTTTTTACTCAAGCCAACAGCGTCCAATGTCCATGTAGCTGCTGCCTGAAACTAATCATGCCGGGTCCGTTTTTTTGTTTGTTTTTGTTTTCTTGTGTGGGCTTTGCAAATTTGGTTTGCAAAGAGCACCTGATTAGCTGGATAAATCCTATGTAGCCTAGTTTTTTTAACGTATTTATTTTACATTTATTATTGATACAAAATTTTTGTTATTTATTTTGTCTCATACTTTGTCTCAAACGATGCCCTATATCAATGTAAAATGTTTCCAATTTGACTTCCACTGAACAAAAGTCGTACGATGAGCTGATGGTGCGTGAATCAAGGACTTGTGGCGAAATGTAGCTTACGTTTTTTATTTATTTACAGTTTCTGTAAAATGATGCGCTTACTCAGATTTATTTTTTAAAACATTTGCGTTTGCACATCAGCACGTGTTTTAGGTGCTTTGAAAAACTTTTATGTATGAATAATTATTTGGCCTATTGTTATTAATAGGCTATTTAATTTAAGAAAATGCATATCAGCCAAATGCGCTTACACGTGGCATTATGTCTATTAGTGACGTAATTGCGTGATGAGGTAAAAAACTATAGTGAATGTTTTTTTTTGTTTGTTTGTTTTTAACAAGCTCATTGAAACCAGTTAGGGCCAAAAAATAAATCGGACTTCCTATCACTAGTGTCAACAAAAAAAATCACATGGGTTAATGGACTTGTAGGACTTGTTGGGTTCATCCTTTAAAAAAAGCTATTAAATTGAATTGAAAAAAAAAATGTCTAGGGTAGGCTACTAATGTAAACGTCATGTAAACTGACGAATTGGGATCTCGCCTGAGGTACAGGAGTTGTGGCGACGGGGGTTAATGTCTCCGTTCCCTCCTTCATGGAATGGGGGTTTCATTAGAAACCTAGACGTCAGTGACTGTCAAATTGGGATCCCTATGAAAGACGCCACAACTGCTGCCCCTTCCAGCACCCTGAGCAAGCCAGCTGGTCACCCCGCACCTGTTTGGGGGCGGAAGTAGGACAGGGCTGTGTGCAGAGAATGTCAATCACTGATGTTCCATTCAGTGAACAGTGAGACTATTGGATAACACTAGGAAAAGTGCCTAATCTAGCTGGAAAGGAGCGCTATGGAGACCACATCCTGCTAGTAGGGAGGTAACGTGGAGTTACACATTATGGCCTGACAGACTGGCAGTGCTACATAATGGAAGATCTCTATGGTAGATCCCGACTCCACTCTGAGATTGTAAAATCTTGTGATCGTGTTAGGTGTTGCCCAGCCCGCAGCTCTGCATATGTCTGCCAGAGAGGCTCCGTGCGCCAACGCCCAGGAAGAAGCAACACTCCATGTTGAGTGAGCTCTCACTCCCAGAGGGCATGGCTCGTTTTGGGAATGGAATGCTAAGACGATGGCATCCACTATCCAGTGGGCCAACCTCTGTTTGGAAAAAGCCAGTTCACCATCTCCTGAGGAGCAGCTCCCTCCATCTCTGGGTTGCCGGTCTCAGGGCCGCTTCGTCTGCTGTTTGGAATGTTTGGCAGGTGCTGAGACGGGCGGCGTCACCTCATTGCGGGGAGCTCGATGTTCGGGCCTAGGTAAAGTCTGCTGCTGTGGCCACGACTGAGCAGATGTGGAAGCCGCAGAGGCACGCCCTCGCTGAAGAGCAGGCGGGGGCCAGTCCCAGACGGACGGGTGTTGGCAGCAGCTTCCCATCGTTGCAGGATGTGTTTAATCTCCTCCGTCTGCTTTTGTACTGCTGGGTGAAATTCTCAACAGCGCTGCTGAAGAGCCCAGCCTGCAAGATGAGAGTTGAGAAAGCGAATCTTGTCCACTTCCTTCATCTTGGCCAGGTTCAGCCAGAGATGGCTTTCCTGGACCACAAGCGTGGACATTGTCTGCCCCAAAGGAACGCGCAGTGACTTTCGTAGCCCGTATGGCGAGGTCCGTCACTGTACACAGCTTCTGCACCAACCCCGGGTCAGAACTACCCTTATGTAGCTCTTTTAGTGCCTTAGCCTGGATGGGAGATGTGCACGACCCTGCCAGATGGCAGCATTTTGCGGGTACAGCTGAACTGCAACTGCACGCTCCACCTGAGGGATCTCCACGTACCCCTTGATGCCCTCTCACAATAGTGAGAGCGGAGGAGGTAGTGGAGCGGCTTCTGGGAGAAAAAGGTTCCTTACATGACTTTGTGACCTCCTCGTGCACTTCCGTGAAGAAAGGCACTGGAGCAGGACGCTGCTGTTCAGCATGCCTCGCCCTGAGAAACCAATCGTCCAGCCACGATCTTTCGGGACACTGTTTCACTCAAGCCCAATGGCCTGCCCAGGAAAGCATGGCAGTCAGCTCCAGGTCAGACTCGAACACTCTCTTCCCGAAGGGGGCAACGCAGCCGAGCCTTCATCCCCAGAGGACTCTAGCCCGCCCTTCGATGCAGCAACCAACATCCGGTCCTCCGTGGGAGGGAGCCCCAAATGAGATACTGGGACCTCCACGAGAAGGCCCAGCAACCCCAGCCAGAAACTCCACAGCCTGCGATGGATGCGAGGAGTGGGGGGCTGCGGGGACTCAACGAACCGCCACTGTAATCCTCAAATCACCCAGTGTAGTAACCGAAGTGGACCTGTGCGCATCAAAGCCAGATCGGGGAATAGCAGAGGGGACTCCACCTGTTTCCAAGTATCTTAGTCTTGATATCAACATCGCGATGGTCATCTTTCCGCAGTGGGTGCATGACTCAACAACGAACGTCACCTCAGCTTGCTTACAGCCCAGACACGTGACACAGAGATCGTGGCTTTCAGACTGGGCCAGGAAACGACCGCATCCACAAACACACGGGTGGAATGACATCTTAAAAAAGACGTAACGTCAAATCCATGTTTACTCTATTAGGGAAACTGCTCTTTAGCGCCCAGGGGAACAGCGTCTGCACCAGACTGTGCACTCTCAGCAACGGCGACCTCTGCTGGAACGCGCCGTCACACCAACACCGAAACAGTATCTCGTTCTGATACTCTCTCGAGCGATGATTGAAGAGCAGAGTGAAAACCCGGTCAACTCGGCTCCGAAGCGAAAGCTTAATGTAAGTATTTGCACGCTGCCCTATTTTAATGAACTACAAAAGAATTACAAAAAGTTTCTTTTAAAAACATTGAAGAAATGGTGAAAGATTTATGATTCACTTTCCAAGAACTTTAGAAATTTAGATAGAAATGTAATTCATGCTGAATAATTATGTTCTGCAATTATTATGGATGGTTATGTTCAGAATTGTTTTATATTCTGTATATTTATTTATATTGTTTCCTGGCAGAAGTGTTGGGGTGCATGGGATAAATAAACATATTGCAAATCTTTGGATTGTAAACAAAAAATATAAAAGAGAGAAAATGAGTGAGACAGGCATTTTAAGCTGGTGTGAAGATGTTTGGGACAGTGAGCTGATGAGGGGACGAGGGGCTCTGGATTGAATTTCAGCATGACAGCATTCCCCAGAGCTGCAGTGAGCGTGAAAGGGAGTGAAGACAGTGACCTACAAACTAGCTATCCTTTACTGCACTGGCGGAGGGAAGGACAGGGTTTATGGTTTAGGGTACAGGAGAAAACACCTCCTGTTGGACTCATAGAGTAGACCGCCTGGCAGAAGGGGGGACAGTAGTTACACAGCTCATGGTGTGGTGCAGGTTGGGAAGAAACACGGATAGTGTGGGGTAACTGTTCTGGATCTACGGTCACCAGTGACAGAGGGTAAGTGGAAAGACAAACAGAGTGTCTTCTTAGAAACTTTTCAGAGACACAAACCTCTGTATTTATTATACCAAATTTCAGAATAACGGGAGATATTTACTTTCAGGGGATTCTGACACTTTTGTTGAACACTTTTTAAGGCTTGTTTCCATACTTGCTCCCGGGTTGTTTTGGTGTCTTCATATAAACCGGCTCTGTTAATTTACCGTAGTGTTATTCTCGAGGTGTGGGTCAAAGTGGTAGTGGAGTCAACACAGGGTTAGGATGGAGTGAGTGAAATATTTGTATATGATTTCATGGGAGAATCATTTAAATAAGGATAGCATCTTCAGTTACATAAGTCGAACTGGAACTATATTACACATATATTCAGCATTGCGATATATAATTCCATAATTATTGTGTACATCTTTTTGCTGTCATTACATTTATGAAAATATATTGTTTTTAATTTATATATATATATATATATATATATATATATATATATATATATATATATATACACATACATATATATATTAAAAACAATATTTTTTTTTCTCCTGTACCCACCATAAACCCATGTCCTTCCCTCCACCAGTTCCACTTATATATTATACATATATATATTATATATATTCATGTAATTGATTTTCATTATTAAATTGAAATTATTAAAATGACATTCAAATTTTATTTAAATAGTATTACATGTTTTTTAGCATTACATCATTCCATTTACCATACCATTCCAGATGTGCATCAAGTTTGCTATCATTAAAATATGATTTTTTTTATATGATTTTAACTTATTAAATATAATATAGTTACAATTGTAATGATAGCAAAAAACACTGTAAAAAAATGTTGTTTCAACTTTAAAAAGTGTTCATGCGGTCTTAAAAAATGTCAAGTTTAGTCAACTTGAAATGTGAAATAAAATTTTTACTTAAAATGTAACATTTTAAAGGAGCATGAACCACTGTAAAAACAAAATCAGTGAAGATGTACACAACAAAAATGTTTACACTTTAAAATGTATTTCTATACTCAATATTTAATTTCAATTCTTTAAAAATATCTGTTATGTTTTAACAGAGAATGAGATCTCTTTATTGACAAGGCTCTCAGGTGATATTGGAACTGACACCAGGAGGAATGACCACTTCTGTTAGTTAGCCTATAGCTGATACATCGGTCTAACACCAATTATACATTTCTACAATCCTTTGACTGCTTGGTTCATGTTTAGCTGAAATTATTCTGTTTCTACCCCATATAGCCTAACAGACTGAGAGAAAAAGAAAGAAGAAAAAATGGACAAAGAAGGAGGAGAAGGAGAAGGAGGAGGAGGAGGATCTGATAGTGGAATCGAGGGCAAAAAACAAGTAGAGGAAGAGGTCAATGAGAGTGACAAGAAACTCAAGGACCAGCGCAACAAGGCAGAAAAGGGTGACAAAGAGAAGGGTGAGAAAAAGAAAGAAAATCGAAGATCTGGTTCAATGATGAGAGGAGGTTGGGCGCTGTCTGAACGACTGGCCATCAATGTGTCGGGCATGCGCTACGAGACACAGATTCGAACCCTGGCCCAGTTCCCTGACTCTCTGCTTGGAGACCCTCGGCGTCGCCTGCGCTACTTTGACCCGCTCCGCAATGAGATCTTCCTGGACCGCAATCGATTCTGCTTTGATGCTATCCTCTACTTCTATCAGTCTGGAGGTCGGTTACGGCGGCCTGCCAATGTGCCTCTGGACGTCTTCATGGATGAACTGCGGTTTTATGAGCTGGGAGAGGATATCATGGCTCGCTTCAAGGAGGATGAGGGCTTCCCCAAGGAGGAACCTCGGCCCCTGCCAGACAATGAGATCCAGCGCAAGCTGTGGATACTCTTTGAACACCCAGAATCCTCTGGAGGCGCCCGCATCATCGCCATCATCAGTGTGATGGTGATTGTGGTCTCCATTCTGATCTTCTGTTTGGAAACGCTGCCTATATTCAAAAAGGAAACGGAGACGAAAGAGGTAAGAGGAGTTATGAGTTTGGACCAGAATGTAGCTAACAGGATTTACAAATAGTTTTCAGTTGTAATGGTCATAGTAATGAGAAAGAATGGTAGAATGGGAGTTAGGAAGCAGATGGGTTCCTGAGCATTTGAAGATGAATGAGCATGCATTCAATTCAACTTTATTTATTATTATATATTGTGTAAAGTCAACATGAATTGAATCAATTACACTTTGTGCAAATAGCCGCTGCCATTCTTTTGTATATATATTTTTTTACATTTGAATAGCTATTAATACTACACAATATGCATTAATACTATACTATACTATAGAGCTATTAACTTGAAACATTTTAAAGCCTATTTGTGCAGTCCCATTTTTTGGTTGTTCAGTATTTTCACAAAGAATCCACACAATTGCAAATTTAGTGAGGTGAAAGATTTACCTGATTGGTTAGTCACATTAATTTGTCACGTCGACCAACAGAAAGCAGCTTGATGTGAAAAAGTGACTTCTGTGTGAGCTGTGCTTCATACATCACTACACTGTTGCCTTCTAAATTCTGCCACAATTTAGCTAATAACGTTAAATATTCTCAGTGAACTCTCCTCACTTCAACAGTGTACTGGATGACATGTGCGAACAGCGTTGCCACATAGTAGTACATTTACATTTTCTCAGCGTTGAATGGACAGGATTAACCAATCAGTCGTTTTTGATTACAGGACAGGTGTGGATATCTACCAATCCTTGAAATTAGACTAACAAAACAAAACAAAAAACAATGAGGAAATTCTCGTTCTTGCAGCATTTGTGACCCAGTGAGCAATCCCCAGTTGTTTACATTTTTAAAGGTTGACATGTTGGTTTGTTGCCACTTTGAATTATGGGAAATAACACTGTTTGTATTATATCTGACTGTTTTAGAGCATTTCGCACAATCGTCCAAGTACCATGTGTAATATGTTTATGCACACTGAGTACTGAATTTCTATCAATTGTAAAAACAATGTTATACTGAATGCTGAAGTTTTTTGAGGCATTTTCACTGTATGCACTGTATGCAAATTCATTTAAAAAAAACACATTTCAAATCACAAAAAAGGTAAGTTTAGAGTGTGAAAAGTCACATTAAAAGAAAAGAAAGCACAGATGAAGAGTTCGGGAGCAGGAGAGAGTGTAGGGTTATTGCTGAGATTATTTTAGAAGTGTCGTTAAATCTGATACACAGATTGGGAGCAGAGACTCTGGGGGGTTGGAAAACAGTCAAGTGACGCTTCCATGGAGAGATTCAACCGGCATACACAGATAGAAAAAAGGGAAGGAGATGAGAAATGACAAGATGACAGGTGACAGTATGAAAGAACGCCTGTGCCTGATCGAGTGTGGGGAAAATAGTGAGACGCGATGCAGGGTGGGGTAGGGTGCGAGGAGCGAAAGTTAGTAAAGAGTATCAAATTAGTTTCCCAGCAGCGACCCACAACCCAGCAACCTCAACACGCTGCCAAAGCAGCTCAGTAATTTTACATGGATCAGACAGTTAACGACAAGCAAACTAAAGCGGGTGAGAGAGAGATTGTGGAGTTACATTCTCAAGTTTCACCTTAGAGATCTAAGGTGTTATTTTTAGAGTAAGGACAACCCTTCAGTGCACATTAACACAGATACAGGAGCTTGTATTAATAAACAGACCCACTCGAATGCTGAAATAGGAATGGAAACACACACTTCCACAACATCTTATGATGACTTTAGCAAAATCAAAATAAGCACTACGATAGGGAACACTTAAGATCCAGCTAGCCAGACACAAATTCACACACAAGCACACGTGTATATACACTCACATATCACATGTCATACCATCTAATCACCTGTCTTACTCTTTTACAATATGTTTTTCAAGCAAACACACCACCACTGGTCATTAAAGTGGGATTATACATCTTTATGGAAACATATTGCTCACATACTGATGTGGTTCGCCCTTGTGTACATGTTAGACTAAGTCATTTCTTTATGGAGTCGTGGTGATAAAAAGCAAAAATGACTGACCTTTGAGTGAAAGGTCATATACTGTGACCTTACAAGCAGAATGGGACCTAGAACTTCACTCAAGTGGTTGTCAAATGAGCAACCAAATTGTTTCTGTCAGGCACTTGTTAAGTCAAAGCATGTCTGTCATAAATATTCTTATTAGGGTTGGGAACTGAGAACATTTAACAGTTCTGTTTCCATTAAACAGAATTACCTGAACTGACCGGCACACAGTACGCTTCTCGCTGCATTCTTACTTTATATTACCAATCTTAGTTACTTAGTATTGTTGCCATTCATTTTTTCCCCCATAGGAATTTAAAAACAAAAACATTGTTAACACACAAAAATCGCTACAAAGGATGCTTTCCAACAGGTTTCACGCTACCACCGTGCTAAACCGGGGTGCTAAACCAGAAATTCTCGGGCCAGCAGCTTTCCAGGGCTTTCAAAAAGGTCCAAATTTCAATCTTAACCGTTCTATTTCATGAGAAACGATCTGAAAACAGGGCTTTAAGTGTAAAATACTTGTCCTTTAAAGCATTTTTTCCCCCGAAGATCAGACTTTACTTGGGTACATAGGCAATTTGTTTACAACTAACTATAGTGTAACCCTACATTAATTAATTATTATTTTATTTTTTACAAATTAGGTTGTCCCAAAAGGTTTTGTCCAATTTAACTCACTTCTGGGTACAACTTTGTCCCCAACATATTATTAACACACACAGATGCAGAGTAAATTAAAGTATTAAGTTGTAACAGAAGAACATGTCAAAAGCACAACATTTTTTTTATATTACTACACTTTGAATATGCAACATATAGCCATCAGTTTCCATTTTCTGAATCTAATTTCTCTTTTTTTCTTTCCTGTCTTTTTTCACCAATGTGCTTACCAGCTTCACCTGGCTGGAAACAGTACCACGAGCATCATGGTGTCTTCCATCTTCCACGATCCATTCTTCCTGGTGGAGACCATGTGCATCTGCTGGTTCTCGTTTGAGCTATTGATGCGTTTCGCTTGCTCTCCCAGTAAGACGGTCTTCTTCAAGGATGTGATGAACGTCATAGACTTCTTTGCCATCATTCCCTACTTTGTCACGCTCGGCACCGAGCTGGCCAAGTCTAAAGATACGGCGCCGTCCATGTCCCTGGCGATCATAAGGGTCATCCGTCTGGTTAGAGTTTTCCGAATCTTCAAGTTGTCTCGCCACTCCAAAGGCCTTCAGATCCTGGGCCAGACGCTGAAAGCCAGCTTGAGAGAGCTGGCGCTGCTCATCTTCTTCCTCTTCATCGGAGTCATCCTGTTCTCCTCAGCCGTGTTCTTTGCTGAGGCGGAAAACCCGGGCACGGCCTTCACCAGCATCCCAGAAGCCTTCTGGTGGGCAGTGGTCTCCATGACGACAGTGGGCTATGGTGACATGTACCCGGTGACGGTGGGCGGAAAGCTGGTGGGCTCCATGTGCGCCATCGCGGGCGTGCTCACCATCTCGCTTCCCGTTCCTGTCATCGTTTCCAACTTCAGCTACTTCTACCACCGCGAGACGGAGTGTGTGGACAACCAGGAGTACACACACGTCAACACCTCCCTTTGGGAGGAGGAAGAGGGTGGTGAAGAAGGAGAAGAAGGAGAAGATGGAGAGGAAGAGCCCGGGGAACAGGGAGACTGCGTTCCTCTCGAAGGAGGCACGACCTACAGGGGGATCTGTGCCCCTCTCAATGGGACTCTCCTGGCTGGGCTGTGTGCGGGACAGGCCGGAGAGCAAAGCATAGGAAGCGTTTACCCGCTGGTCACCCAAGTCTGAGAGACTAGAGATCAGAAAGGGGGAATGAGAGATGGAGGTTGAACTGTGCCATGTTTTAAGGACACTGCATCGCTGTGACTCTCTGACTATCTGGGTACTATGGAAAGGAGGAATGCAGGAATAAATGCAAGAAACAGAAAACAATTGACACAGAGGCTGAGAAGGTACAAAATGCAGTAGCCAAAGGAGAGGAAAAGTATGAAGAAGTCACAAAAAACATTGATTTTAACCTCCACAAAAAGTTTTTTTTTTTTCTAACGTTCCGGTTACAAAACTTTTATTTTGACATCACAACCTTTACACTGAATGTATTTATTTGTGAAACTATTTTTATCTATTCAGAGAGTTGCGCCTTAATGCTTGGATTAATTTGGAAAAGTCGCTGAGCTGTGTTGTGCAATACAAGCGTTTGCACTTTTGCTTTACTGGAATTCTCGACATATATATATCGGACATATTCATAAGAAGAAGCGCCATGCGGTGTCATTTAAATGTCATGTATTTTGTCACCCGGGTTGCACCCATGAATGTGCCAGGGATTTGTGTGCCCGACGGATGGCTAAAGTCTTAAGCATCATTCATCTGGAACAGTTTAATGTTACTGCTGTTCTGAATGACACAGTTGACATGATGTGAATGAGAGATGTGTGTTTGTGTGTGTATTTATAAGCTTTTTAGGAAAATATCATATGTAATATCTAATGTGTGTGCGCGCGCGCGCATGCTCTATGAATTATGTAACTCTGAGCCATGTTGATGTACTATTTATTAAAATTTTTAATCACACAAGAATCATACTGAAGTGACTCAGTGAACTACAAAAAAACAACAAAGTGGAATCTGCTCCAGCAGATACCCATCACGTCATTTGAAATGTAATGTTTCATTTACAGTAATAATTATTTAATGTTTAATATAACAATGTTTAAGTTAATAATGATACTTAAATTAATTTAAATAATTTTAGACCATAGTAAATAAATAAATATTATTAAAATAAATACAGTTTCAGGCAACAAAATACAGTAACAAAACATTTTTAACCTTGCAGTACAGTGACAATGTAAAGTGTGCCTCCATAACTGACGTTCACCCGTCCTCATTTCTTGGCATGCAGACTGGGACTGAAGGGATGTGTGTGTGACCGACGTCCCATTCCAAGTGGATCATCATTTTCCAGGTTTAAATCCTGACTATACTGTTTCACCTCCTGTGTCTGGCTGTCCTCTGCCACCTTACTCAGAACGGGGAGGAACCGAGAAATTGGAGGCCCATGTTTCTCTCCAGACTGCTTTGAGAAGAGCGACACAGAATGCTGAGTGTGTGGAGAAAGAAAAGCAGAATATCCATCTTCCAGTAGCAATTCCTGAAAGGTGCAGTCTACTTCAGAGTAAAGCGGCTGAAAGAGAAAACAAAACTCAGTACCAAATGTGTTCAAGTCTCCAGTGAAAATTATAAAAGTAAATTCAATTAATATATACTGCAACAGCTCATTCACTGTTCACTATGGAAAGTGTTGGAAACCATGTCAAAGCAATTCTACATGTTTTAATATCAATGAAATACAGTAAAAACAAATATGAAACATAAGATAAATATACATTTTATTATATAAAATATATAATAAAATACATTATGATTAAATCGTAAATTATAAATACATTTTATATCAATGACTTTTAAATGTTTTTTTGCCAACATTCATAAAAAAATACACTATACCGTTCAAATGTTTAGGGGCTGGTAAATGTTTTTCATGTTTTTGAAAGAAGTCTCTTATGCTCACAGTAAGACAGTAATATTGTGGAATATTATTAGAGTTTAATATAACTGTTTCCTATTTCAATATATTTCAAAATGTAATTTATTCCAATGATGTCAAGTCTTGAGTGTCACATGATCAGTCTAATATGCTGATTTGATGCTCAAGAAAAACTGCCAAATATCTTTGTGGAAACCATAAAAAAAAAATCAGGATTATTTGATGAATGAAAAAAGGTCAAAAGAACAGCATTTATCTGACATAAATGTAACATTTTTTGTTACATTTTTTAATTATAAATGTATTTACTGATCAATTTGAATGCATTTAACAGCAGTGATCAAAACCATCATTACTCATAACCTTCACTGTGTGTGACAAAAAAATGTGAAAATACATTTTTTAAACATTTTAGTTTACTTTCTAGAAAGCTAAACAAGAATGGTGTCTTTTAAAAATTTTCAGACCTGTCCTTTCAAGTTGTCTTTATCATCCACACAGAGGTAGAGAGATGTAGCCACACTTCTGATGACCGTCTGACCCGCTTTCACTGACCGCAGTTCTAGCACACCTGCAGTGCAGCAAACAAACACCACAGCTCTTTCACTGCCATAATTCACATGCATCACCTTTGGACCTCAACTATTAATAACCACTGCCACCATGAAATATTTTCAAAACAACAAAACCAAAATGACAATGTGTTATTATTTGCATAATCACTGCTATCATAGCTATTATGAACTCATTATCTCTTCTGATAAGGCACTTTTCCTTGAAGGACATCCAGAGAAGTATCTTGACTGTTACTTAATTACTCTTCCAGTAAACAGTGCTCTTTAACTCATTGCAAAAGTTGCTTACAGTTTTGTCTCTGTTCCGGAGACCCTCTGACGGAGCCATCAGGATTCATTTCAAGGAACAGCCCCTGTAATCGGTTCTCTAAAATGAACAAAAACACACAGACATATGAACACACTTAATGCCATTACCTCAAGCCTTTAATTGACACTTTAGGAACAAAGCACAAGTGTATACACTTGCAGTGCAAAGGATTGCCCTGAAATTAGACACATTTCGTTTTATAGTAACATCACCAAAAAAACTGAAGATGGAAGAAAGCAGCACATGTCACCCACATTAAGCAGATAGTAACATCTAAACATTGCAGCTAAAAAAGAAACAGAAACCCAATGTTAAGAAGTGTAAGTACAAAAAAAAAAGCACATTGCAGTAGGTTAAAGGTGAGGATTACCTGTGTAGAGTAGGCGTTCCCTCACTTGTGTGCTGAATTGCAGAAGCACGTTCTGTGCAGGAGCATATGGAAAACACCAATGAAGCGTTGGAAACAGAGTAAAAAAGATGAAAGAACAGGCAAAAAGCATGATTGACCAAGACGACCAGGTGGGCATCAATATAAATTGATGACTTGATTGAACAGAAATAGAACTTTGATGATATCCGAAGGTAAAAAATATCCTCAAAAAATGTAAGAATTGTAATAATAAATCTTAAGCTAAGTTCCTAAGTTAAATCTTAAGTTAAGCTCCAGTTTGTGCAAAGAACTGAGCAGCGATATCTCAAAGACTTCCAGATATGAAGACCTCCACAGAAGACATGTCCCCGTAAACTCGTATTTATATGGTATTTATGAGAGAGCGAATTCATGAGTCACTCAAGTACGAAAGGGAAAAATGATAACAAACTTGTTTTCAGGAAATGATCGAGAATGATGGTAAATATCTCACGAGGCTATGCCAGTCATGTCATTGATCTCAGCGAACAGGGGACCCCCGACTTCAGGATCACATTCAGGAAGAGGAGAACGTATATACATAAGTTTGCATATCAGAGATGAATCAATGTTTATTCAAAACATAAAATGTTTCAGTTATTTCCCCATTACTGAGAGGAAATGGGAGTGGAGGTGGAGGTGACAGTTTAAACAGAACAGATAAGAGGCCATAAAAAGCACTTTGCGCTCATCTGTACATTCTCACCTAGGAGATGACAGGACGCGAGGATACTACACTACCGTCCCGTCAGCTAGAGAGGGCAGTGTGGCATCAGTTTATGATCTGTTAATCTTTTTAATGAAAAAGTTAAAGTGTGCATGTCTTATCTTAAGAAAAGATAAAACAAACGTGCTAGCCTGGACTGTCAATAATTGTTATCCCTGTAAATGATTGAAGACTGTAAATACTGAGGTGCCATTGGACAGCTGGGCTCCAGCAAGTGATGAATGATGTCCTTAAAGGCTCACATCCTTTCCCCCAATTGCCATTTTGCCCTTTCATCCTAATACAACTCCCTTAAGCTTTCCCGTTTCGTGTCTTTGACGTCCAGGGGCCTCACAATAACGTCAGTGTCCCTTGTAATCATCTGTCTCCAGCCTCACTGTTGTCCTGGGAAGAATGAGGAGGATTGACGTCTTTCTGGCCATCTGCTGCGCTCTCCCATCCTTTGCTCTCTCCTTCACTCTTCTTTGAGCGGATTAAAGGTCTTTGTCTCATCATTGTGCGAGAAAATTTTGACTCTGTGTGCATGAAGGGATTTCGTTCGTCCACCGGTCTTAATGCGAGAGCGAGACAGGATTTAAATGCGCTTCACATTGACATCGACTCTTACACAAGAGGCATTAAAGCACAAACCACTCGAATAAGTTTAAAATAAATTGTTAAGATTTTATTACACACACCACAGACAGCAGCTGATGTGGTAGTGTGAATTCAGAGGGACAAGGGGACACCGTGAGGCGGTTCAGAGATACATTTAGTGGGGAAATTAAGTAAAGTCTATCATAATAAATACATGAGTCAAACAAAAGACATCATAAACTACAGCAAAAATTTACAATGATAATCCATAATAGCAAATGACAACAAAAATAACAAAGCAATACTTAAATTGTAAAGGAAAAAACAGCTCTTTCCGAGATTCTTACATAGATTAAGAGGCTCAATGGATTTCTTAGTTATGCTTTAAGTATCAACTCTTTCAGAAAAATAAATACAGACAAACGAGACAATTATTGATGTACAGTAAGATTGCAGAACTATATTGTCCATTGCTAATTCGGGAAGTATTTGATGAGAAATTTGTGAGTTCATACTGAAATGTGGTATTATTGTATCAAATCTGGGCATAATTTGAGATGTAGATCTGTAGGCTCTTCTCTTTCCTGACTTCAGCAAAAGTCTCCACTTTCTCTCTATTTTATTTCATGGGACAAACAATTAAGATATGAATATTTTCTATCCTATTTTATTTACTCTACCGTCCAAAGTTTGGAGTCTGTAATATTTTTTTGGTAATACTTAACTTAAAGCCTTATGTATTAAAGCCTTACGTAATGCATTATAAAGGTGTTCATAATGTTCTTTATAATGCATCATATCCTTTCATAAATAATTGTAATCAAAGTTAAAATGCATTATAATATTCACAGATTCTTTGTTGAATCTGAAATTGTTTTTTTGTCATTTTTTATGCATTATACTTTCTAAAGGTGTATTATAATATATTATGTGGTTACAATTATTCATGTGACCATACAATGCATTATAAGTGGCATTACAAGGCATAATTAATGCATTACAAATACCTTTTTAAAATGGATTATACATAAAGGCTCTGAGTAATATGTTACCGATTTATTTTAATGTTTTCTATAAGGAAGTATCTTCTATAATATAATATATCTATAATATATTTAAAATGTTAATTACTGCTGACAGTAAAGCTGAATTTTTCTTCACTGCCACATGATCTTTCAGAAATCATTCTAATATGATGATTTGATGCTCAAAAAACATTGCTTATCATTATCAATGTTGAAAACAGCTGTGCTGCTTAATATTTTTGAGAAAAACATCTTTCCAGAATTTTTTGATGAACAGAAATATCAAAAGAACATAATTTATTTGAAATAGTTATGTAATAAAAGTAGCTTATTCATTTCTTTCTAAATTAAAAAAAAATCTCATATCTAATATCTCATATCTAAAGTATCTCATGTCAATAAAGCAAAATGCATTTGAAACAAAACTAATATATATATATTTGTGTGTATAGGCTGGGTGTGAGTGAGAATAAACTGGAATTCATATGAGAGTGGATGACTTGCACGATGACAATAACGTACTCCGTCAGGTTTGTGCAACTGCACTTGGCCTAGTAACTTTGAAGTGTATAAGCCTGACGTCACACCCACTAATCTAAATAGTGTTTCAGTACATCCATGCATGCAAATGATGCTTTCAGTATATGATTCACTTTTTTGAGGAACAGGAAAGAAAATGAGGGGTACGGGGAGAAACTTTCTTGTGTTACTCACAGCCGCTTGTGACGTCCTTGCCACCGTCAAAAGAAAAACCCAACAAATCATAAAACTGGAGTTTTGGAACAACTTTAGACTGTTTATAGGAGCCAACTGCTTAGACTCATTGGAACTGCCTGTTGTCATTTCTTTGTTTATGTTGCACTGGCAGCGAACATCTAGGCTACACACGTAAAATAAGGCAGCTCAAATGAGTCAAGGCTCATCATTAAGTAAGTCTGGGTTTTACAGTGCAGGGCAGTGACATCCAGTGTAATAACCAGTTTCCCAGTAACCTGGATACATTATATGACAGGGAAGTCAAAGACTAAATCAAATCAAGACTGGGACAGCACATGCAATAAACGCTCAAAGCACTCGGCCGGTGGATTCCAATTTATTATTGAAATCCTGTGAAAGCAAATAACCTATAAAAGTAAATAAGCTGCAAGTTACAAACAATTGGTGTTGCTAAACTATAAAGTTGACACTAAGAAACACACTTGCCAATGAACCCTCTATTCAATTATGTCAAGTTTCTCAAAGCAGAACAAACACACAACACACGTAGGTACTCAAAGTCTTTGCCAAACATCAATACACCAACGTTCATCCAGCAAGGTGGATGCTGAAATACAGAAGAAGTATTGTGAAAATGTGGTAAAGCTTTGTCTGTTCCTGTTCAGGGCAGGTCACAAGGTGGGGCGGCATGGCGTCTGTCGTACGCAGTGTCGTCACTTTCCTCTCCATCACTCGCCACGTCCATCATTCGTTCTTTCTCCTCATCCTCTTCAGTCTCGCTCCCTTTATCCCGCTCCCGTTCTCGCAGTCTCTGTCTTTCTCGGTCTCTTTCCCGGTCTCTTTCCCTGTCTCTTTCCCGATCTCTTTCCCGGTCTCTGCCTCGCTCTCGGAAACCTCTGGGAAGTGTGGTAATCTGCAGGATATAAAGTGATGATGAGAGTCAGGGAAGAGCATATCCACAACAAGAACTTCATAGTATAGGAATGACCTGATCAGACTGACATGTATAGTTTACCCACACTCATGTTTTTACAAACCGCACTGTAAAAAATATTTGTCATTTTTTACAGAAAAAGACTGCAGAAATGCTACAGTAAAAACCTGTTCATTGGTTAACTGTACAATATACAGTGAAAAATTGGTAATAGTTTAACATTGCTGTCAAATTACTGTAAAATGTATGTTTTTTTGCCAGGAACAACTGTGAATTATTTAATAATTTATGGTGTAAAACAGTGAAATGAGAACACTCTGATGGTGTTTTGTCTTGTGTGTATGACCCTGTGCACCATTCTATATACATGTATTGGCTTTTTTTTGGACGGGCCACTAACATTGAACACTGATTCATCATGAGGCCTTCTATTGTGCCACCTGTACCACATTTTTAGCTAAAAGCTGATTTTCTGCCAGCCACCGGCAGCATTTTTGATAATTTTCACAACATTTTAATTGCTTATATTTAGTTGTATGAATATCTGAACATGCAGTATATCAAAAGAAAGTACAGAGCCTCTTCTTAAAAAAAAAATTATAATAATAATAATAATTGTAATTATATAATAATTATAATAAAAATATAGCTGCAAGCAGCCATTACGGGGCCAAGCGCAAAAGCAGACGACGAGATATGCCTACATGGCTGAAAGTGTGAGACAAACTGCAGCAAGGAGTAATTGAAGACATTTAAAGATGAATTTTGGCAAAATGGTTGAAAAATCACATACATTAACTAAAAATATGATTATCACTTTCGACCAATAGGTGACGCAGTTACGAAACTGATGTGATGTGGTCAGAGTGAAGTGACA
Source organism: Phoxinus phoxinus (assembly GCF_949152265.1). Lineage (NCBI taxonomy): Eukaryota > Metazoa > Chordata > Actinopteri > Cypriniformes > Leuciscidae > Phoxinus > Phoxinus phoxinus. The sequence continues at coordinate 26,929,807 of NC_136876.1, forward strand.
ATGACACATACAAAGTTTGGTGTCAATATGTCAAGGCATTGCAGATATAAAACCTGAATAGTCATTTTGGCATCATGCCTCAACTTTGCCACTGCGGTATACGAAAACGGTTTTGTCTATCGACACGAAATCCTTAACTTTTAATCGGCACGGTCTGGAGATGACACGATCCGATTTTGGTGAAAATCGGACGTTCGGTCTAGGAGGAGTTCGAAAAAGTAGGTTATATAAGAAAATAAAGATGGCGGACAGGAAGTTTGACTGACTATGGCAAAATAGGTATCTATGTTTTCAGCATAACCCAAGGAATCTACTGCGCCGAAACGCAGAATGTAGCCTCGGGTCATGCTTGTGATGACATGTACCAAATTTGGTCTGAATTCGAGAACAGTTATTCGAATCAACTTGATTTCCATAACTTTTTGTCGTCAGGGTCTGGAGATAATCTGGTTAAATTTTCGTGAAATTCGGAGCAACGGCCTAGGAGGAGTTCGAAAAAAGTAGTTTTTTCGGAAAATTCAAAATGGCGGGAAAACTATTATGATGGGAAATGACGTCATAGGGTGCAGTCGAATCGTCGTGAGCTCAGGAATCAGAGGAAAAAATAATTTTGTTTCTAGCCTTTGTGGTTCAAAAGTTATTAGCATAAACATGAGTGAAACTTTGGACAGCTGGTTCCGCTAGAGGGAATGAGTTGGAGACTCCAAATTTGCTATGGTGATAGTTCAGGCTGTCTTCTATCTGTGTGCTAAATTTCGTAACTTTCTCGCAAGCGGTTCTATGGGCTGCCATAGATGCCCAGTCGGAAAAAGAAGAAGAAGAAGAAGAAGAACCGGAACAGATACAATAGGTGCCTCCGCACTTTCGGTGCTTGGCCCCTAATAATAATAATAATATATATATAATGTTGTGTATATACAGTATATATTCTAGCTTCATGCATTCTTTATCAACACTTGAATGTGGGTAAGCTTAATAAAAAAAGCAATATTTTTAACAAAAATATATATAGACTTTTTCAAAAGAAATATTTTCAAAGACTACAATATGCATAATCAATGTGTGTATTGCTTGTTTCTGCTTCATCTTCGCCTGCGTCGCCTTGCTTTAGTAGAAAATGCCGCTTAGCAAACTTTTAGTCATAACGGTGTCGACTTTTATTGCTCCCATTCTGTCAGTTCCCCCAACCCGAAGCAAAACATTCAAAAGGTTCAAAAAGCATGCAAAAACAGACTTCAGGGATCAGTCCAATTTGTGAACAAATCATTCAGACGTGTGGCGAACTGGGTAAAACAATTCATTGACAAGATACGACTCAAATGAAAGATTTCTTCACAGATTGGACAGTGTAACTTCTCTCATGGGCACTCCAAAACATGTCAACGAGCGCTTGACAGTGAATAATGACTTAGATCTCGTTCTGTTCCTTGCACAAAGCAATTCTGAAATATTAGTTCAGAAGACATGGCAATAAAGCATGCAAGTTGTATAGATCACTTTTGTGGTATATGGAAAAGAAAAAAAAGAGTGAATTTTATGTTCCACAGAAGAAAGTCAGTCATGCAGGTTTGGAACAACATGAAGGTGAGTAAAAAATAACAGACAACATCATAGCTTAAAAACTTTGATCAGCAAAAGAAATCTACAATGACTTAAAGCCTCACCTGGTTGTCGTAAGTGGGCAGGGCACAGTATCCAGGCTCTGTCCCGCGTAAAAGACGAGGGGAATGTGTTCGGAAAGGTCTCGGGGAGTGAGAGCACACAGAGCGAGGGGAGGGCGAACGGATGGAGTGAGGTGATGGAGAGCGGACGGAACGGGGCGAGTGCGGGATGGAGTGCGATTGAGACTGTGAAGGGGTCAGAGACGGGGCGTGATGATTGAGCTTAGGGGGGCGCGGGGATCGAGGGGGCAGTTCAGGTGGTTTGAGAGGATCAATAAGGTCTATTTCAGTGAGGACAGGTGGAGGGGGGATGAACTCCTCGTCTGGTAGGGGGATTTCCCCGTCGATCAAAGCGAGCTCTGCCCGTGATAGGTGGTCCACAATGCCTGCCCCGAAAGAGTCGCCCACCACGTTAATGGAGGTGCGCATTCGGTCACTAAAGACACACAAAAGACAGCTCTAAAAGCTGATATAGAACAGCTCAGGACAGCTGTTTATGTTCATGAAGACAGTTAATAATAAGTCAGGACTCCACACACGAAACCAGGGCCGTCTTCTGGGGTGTAAGAGACGGCCCCAAACATAACCCAAACAGAGCTGTTTGAACTCACAGAAGCCAGTCGACAGCGACGAGCAGGCTGATGTCTTGAGTCGGAAGGCCCACAGCGGTCAATATAAGCAACATGGTGACCAGACCTGCACTGGGAATACTGGCTGCTCCCACACTGGCCAAAGTCGCTGTCATACTGCAGAGCAAGAAAGAGAGGGGATCATGACACTACAACGACGACTGAGAAATTATGGGGCGGCACTGACAGATATAATCTATTATGAGGGAGTGAAAAGGATGAAAAAAATGAGTTCAATGGAACAAAGAAGGAAAATAACAAGATGTTAGCTTGTTAAAGGAGAACACGTGATGTATATCTGCAGGTTAAAGTTTTGTAACGGTATCATAATCATAGAGCCATTGTAATAAAAATAAATTACAATAACTGTAAAAACAAGATTGTTATGGCACAACAATATAAAGGAGAGTAAAGTCAAACATTTGACTCATAAATCAAGATGTGTGAGAAGAACACTGTGTGAACAGTGCAAAGAGAACAAATGGATTACATGGAATCAATTCTCATCTGAACCAATAAAATAAAAATGCCTACAAATTTGCAGTCAGTATATGGATGACAAGGAGTAGTCTTACCTGAACAAAATAACATAATTGTGATAATTTAAATAAAATTAAAATAACTACACAACTTAAAAACTAATTGTTAGTCTTTAAAAATGTCAAAATTACAAACTACGTAGGAGCCAATGAGATGAGAGAAAAGAGAAATGGATTTTGCTGAGGGTTATTATTCTTTATTGCAGCCACAGCATGTCTGGTTTCAGTTCCATAGTTCCATATTTCCTTACCTGACAGTAATAATCTGTCCTCCATCTAAGGCAATGTCATTCATCTGGGCAATGAAAATGGCAGCCACGGCCTCATAGAGTGCAGTGCCATCCATGTTTATGGTGGCTCCAATGGGCAGCACAAAACGAGTCACACGCTTATCAATATTTAGATTCTCCTCCAGACATCGAAATGTCACTGGCAATGTCCCAGCACTGAGAAAGAGAACGTTATATTGATCATAATTGTTAAACAAATGTTAATTTGTCATTTGAAAAACTGCCCTGACTAGCATGTGTCCAAAAAAACACAACAACAGTATTTATATATATATATTTTAAAAAGGATAGGATTGCATGGATATTCTGTGCCAAACTGACAGTTGGTTTAACATTCAGTAAACGGTTTGGCTTAACAGATGTAATCCCACAAACCCAGATATATTCATAAACAACTCTCTAAAATATGTTTTCATAATATCCCTTTCCTTCCATTTAGACTGATTAATCATTTTAGACCTCTATTCTGGAGAACTTCAGAAAATCTGGGTTTTATTTTGGCCAGATTAGATAATGTGATTTATGATAATGTCTAAAATATATCAAGTCATCTATCAGATTTTTTGGGTTATGGTTGAGTTTATAATAAACATCAACATGCCCAGTACTATATATATATATATACACACACACACATATATACATACATATATGCATTTTTTTTTAACATAAGAATGTTTTTGGCTGTGCTATATGTAAAACAGAGATAGATCAACTCAACTTTTTTTTTTTAAACAAATGTGACCTTTAAATCTTTAGTCTGTGCAGCCAGAACTCTTCAATCAGCATATTTCCATAAACACATGATGTGAACAGTCTACTGGCTGTACCTGCTGGCTGTTCCCAGAGCAGTGATCCAAGCTTGGAAGATGCCAGAGTAAAACGTGAAGGGGTTTTTCCGAGTCACGGCGAAGAATATCAGTGGCAGGATGAGCCCGCCATGAATGACGAGTCCAACTATGACCGTGACCATGTACATGCCCAGCTGTCGCGCTACCATTTCCAGGTCACCGATGGCAGCAATTTTCCCACAGATGAGGGAGGCAATGCCAAATGGAGAGTACCTGAGGATAGACCAGTCGAGTTACTTGGAGTTCAGTTATGGGTTTCTTGCTGCTCTGTTTAGAGTTAGACTTTGAAGTGTTTTTTTTTATGTTGTAGAGCAATCATTTTTGTTCTCTAATTTTGTTTTTCTAGCATTAATAGAAAATAAAAAATAATTGTATTAAAGTTTTTTGACAGACAGACAATAAATAAATCTATGACAATTTTTAAAAATTAAATGTATTCATGTCTTGGTCAATGGGATTGAGGCAATATTATCTGTAGAGCTATTTGGAACAACATTTATTGTGAAAAGTATTATATAAATAAACCTGAGTTGCAATGAAAATATTTCTCTTAATTTTATTAGAATAATGCTATGTTTATAGAGAATGAATATATGTATATTTTAATATATTCTTTTACCTTTAGTACAAAGACAATATAAAAGCCAATCACACTTACTTTTTTACGTACGCAGTATAAATGGGTCATTATACATTTTTATAAAGCTGCATTAATATTTTAGAAAGAGAAAGTCTCACACAAAAGAATCATCATATTTATCCAGTTTCGCAACCTGAGTGGCAAATGAGAAGATGTTACTTCTTAGGTGGTTTAAATTTAGCTCATCATCTAAAATGCTGTGTATAAATATTTCACCGTCTGTTATGGTAAGCAACAGATGATGTTTATTGTAGCATTGAACAGTTTACATACTGTGAGCGGAAAACACAGGACACAGTTAGTTACAGATGGAACGGTCTCAGGGCTGAGTGGAGTCTGTCTTTGTTGTCATATGCTTTTGCTTTGGAGTATTTACTTATTCTGTGTTTGTTCTTTTAATGTTAAAAATGAATTAGAATGTGAAATGAACATGTTCCATCCCATCGCACTCCTTTTGTGCTGTAAAATGGCCTGTTGGATTTATGGATCAAGCTTTTCATTTCTGCAGACATGATTCAAAAATTCAGCGCTGTCTCTGTTTTCAGCTATGTCTGTCAGTGTGTGGGTATCTGTCTGCGGTCTATGTGTCGGAGGATGTATTACATCCAGAATAAAACTCCCACATTTACTCATGGGAACACAAATATGATTCTGCTCTCTCTCTCTCTCAGATTCTTGTCCTGTTCTCTTCCTGACAAATTCCCCTCTCTCTTTCTTACACGCTATACTTTTATACTCGCTCGCTCTGCTGATCACCTTTGAACATGTTTGACAGATTTAAACAAAAACTTTTTACACTACACTGTGTTATTCTATGTCTTAGGAATAAAAAAATGCAGCGTTTAATTAGTGCAATTTATGAGTGGATGCCACTCAGAAATGGCTAAAACAACATTTGTTTTCAGTTGCAATAGATATATAACTGGAATTCTAAATAAATGCAGAATACTGACCACATGATCATGGACACCATCTTCATAATGATCTCATTAAGGATGTTGAAGAAATCAGACATGACCTTCCCCCTCTCTCCCATTTTCCCCATGTAGATACCAAACGTGATGAAGAACCCAATCAAACCTTACAAGTAAATCAAATTTACAATTAAAAACAATGAAATGCAATACAAATCCATCTATTTTCTCTCAATAGACATTATTTGGATTTCCAATAATGCAGCTACATAGAACTGTTTATATTTGTTTGGTACTTAATTACATTTATGCTGCATTTTTTTTGTTTCAAATACAGAAAAACAGAATATCCTCTAACCTAAAACATTCATTCCCCACTTCATTTCCAGTTTCTTCCTACTGACAAGGATCGGTTCCGTCTGGTTCTGGACTGGCACAGCTACTTTTTTCAGCACTGTTTGAACCTGAAAAGAGAAGCAAGACAGAGATGGTCATTCTGTAAAACACTGCAAAAAGCAAAACACTTTTAGACAGAAGTTTTAGTCTAAATGTATTATAGGCTAAGTATAAGTAAAACGTATGAATTACCATATAATTTATAAGTCTAGAAGATATGTTTATGGTAAAATATTTTTTTTCCTTTCTTTCTTTCTTGGAAGTAAGAAATATGACCCTAATAATTTATAGTGGAAAACAGGAAAAGGATGTTCCCAGAAGTCACTGCATTGCACATCACATTTGATTTTTATCATATTTAAATAGTCTCTATCCTCCACAGTGTTGTGAAAACTGTTTTATTGTGGTGTTGCTCAATGAAAATGCGATGTGCAACACACTCAAAGCAAAAAATAGTTTGAGAAAGAGCTCATGATCCAGGTGGATTCACTGTGAAATGGTGCATTTAAAACACGGAAAACACATTAACTGGAAGGGACTCTTCAGATAAGAGCATGGTTATTTGGAATCAATCTCATACACAGTCAAGTTTATCATCTTCTGTGTTAAGGGACTGTCACTGTGATCAGATTAAGTACTCAAAAGCCTCACTGCTAGAGTAAATGGAAGAACATGTGCTTCTGCAATAGGCTACTAAATATAAAAGCACAGTGTGAACATACGGTATCTTTAAATCAATTTTAAAAAAAGAGTGAACGTGTCAGGCTTGTTCTGTTTTTACTTAGCTTTAGGTTGTATTACATTGTTTTCTTGTGTTGCATTCTTGTTTCCTTTTTCCGCATCTTATCTGTCTCCTAGGTTACTGATTGTGTCCTAGTTTGTTTCCATGGTTACCTATGATTTGCACCTGTGTCTAGTTTAGCATCCCTTGTATTTATAGCCCTGAGTTTCTGTTGTCTCTTGTTGGTTCCTGTCATTGTTTAAGTAAGGAATAATTGACGACAGGCCGTTGAATTATTATAAAAATAATGCACACCCGAGGTGGTAATGCGGTCACGACGCGAAGCGGAGTGGCCGTTACACCTCGGGTGTGCATTATTTTTATAATAATTCAACGGTCTGGAGTCAATTATTCCGCTTATACTACAGTTACCACACCTCGAAATATTGTTCAGATGATGTATTTCAAGACGTTTGTAAAGTTTTTGTCATTAAAACGCTCTTGTATGTAGGACTAATTCCTTGCGCATCTAAACCCATGCTCCGTTGCTAATTCCAAAACGTCATTTTAGAGTTAGTAACGGAGGTTTGAGCCACTGATAGCAGACTAATGCTGGACACACTTAACGACTAGAAACATTCTCTGACTGTGAATGCAGCAGATTTTAAACACCGCTGTGAACCGACTGAACGCGCTGAAAACGCGTGCATGATCAGTCATGACTCATAAGTATCAAATTACATTCATAACCGGCCTTAGAGAGAAGCATGTGCGTCAATATTATTATTTATTTATTAATTCAATTCGTTTTAATTAATTCGTTCATTCTTTTTTTCTATTAGTGACAGTAGACTAGAAGACTAATAAATGAAACACAAAGCCCTTTTAACAAGTATAGGCCTATCAATTTTATTTATTTGTTATATTATCTTCAATAATTACGAAAACCCGTGCAACAGGACTATCAATTTATTTAAATACTCAGTTTAATTTTTTATTGATTATATAGGACATTGAAAATTGCAGATCAAGCGCAGGGGCTGCAGTTTCTCTTGTTATGAATTGTATCCTATTGTCCGTTATTACAGTTGACTACGCGAAGTGATATGGAACTGTAATGAGGTCAAGACCTGCCTGGAACTACTTTAGCCGTGCAGTTCCCTGAATATAATTGCACACCTCAGAACGTTCGTCAACCAATCAGATTCAAGCATTCAACGGCCCTGTAGTATAATGTGTATTATGCGTTTGTATTAAGCAAAGTATCTCCTCAGTGTTTTGGTTTCATGGATTAAAGATAATTGAAGTTATTATTCTGAGACATTCGTGTTGGATTTAGTGATGTGAGAAAGATTGAACGATTGAACCAATTGCTTCCCAAAATGATTCACTGTTCCCAAAGTGCCACACACTAGCGACACCTGCTGGTCAGAACAATGTAAATGCAACAAAAACTCAGGCCAAACATGCTTAAAAAAACTTTTATAAACTCATTGCAAATGTTTTATTGAAAGTAAAAATCTATCAAATGCAATTGTCTGATCATCTTATACAATTAAATATCAAGTGTCTGTATAATACGTGTTCTTTTATCAATTTTCAGGGCTTGTTTTGTTTGTTCCATCATGGATGGCTCAGCTAAACAGGCCAATAAGAGACTATTAACTATTATTACTTTAAATTATACTAATGTCTAATTAAAACGTTGACAAATTAATAAAACTGATCAGAGATCAGGTAAAACCCATAGACACTTGTTCAATGGTTAGCCGCTGGGGTTCATGGGTTCAAGGGTTCACAGATATCATCGGCGGGTATACAATCTGGTGATTCATTGAAATTTTGAAACGGTTATGACGCAACGAAGCCTCGTTTACTGAAATCAAGTGGATTTGTTCATGTGATACACGGTCTGAAATACTAATTCAAAACAAAAGATTATTGAAGGTTTCAAATATTTTACAGTGTGCAGAGTGACACCCGAACGGCGTGCAACATTCCAAAATTAAAATTCAAAAAGCACTGAATGCAAGTAAAATTTGGCTCTTTCAACTAAGTTAGCTGATAACTTTTTAGGAAATACAACTCAACACATAGTTGCAATGCAAGTATGATAATTTGACTGTATCTTCTGCTGTAAGTCGCCGCTGGAAAAAACTCTGCTTACATGCAAATAATAAAATAATCATGCATCCGTGGGATGAAAAAATAAATATGCAACCTTTAAAGTGTCATCTATTATGCTTTTTTATATTACCTTTCATGTAGTTTGTAATATATCTGTTTATGAATGTAAAAGGTCTGCAAAGTTTTAAAGATCGAAGTGCACAACAATTATGCCTAAAGTTATTGTCTCCTAAAAAAATAATAGATTCTGAACTGCCGAAACCAGTCGTCAGCAACTCCAATCTCACTTCTCTAAGGTTTGTAACAAATTTGCATAATGCCAACCTAAGGTCTTTATTTGCTGCCTGCAAATAACGTTTACTAAGTACTTTGACCCACCCTCAAACACTGTTGTAGCTAAGAAGCAACATGTCGACAACACCACATTGCTACATGTCGAGAACACTTTTCTTAATAGGGGCACTTTAAAACTAAGAGAAGAGAAAGAGATTCTCAGATTGTTTGTTGTACAAACTCTTGACAAATTCATCTGTCAATTGTTAGAAGCTAGACAAATTAGGCAGATCGAGAGGATAGATTGTGTGACATGTCCTCACGCTCAAAAAACATGAACAAACAATGCAAAAAAACAACAACAACAGCTATGAATCATTGGCTGCAGCAAGAAACCATCGATCACATGAAATATGACCCTGGCCGAACTCGAACCCAGGTTCCCGTTAGCACAGCTCCTTACACACCACAAGCTACCTGCTACCCTCTGTGCCACTGTTCTGAAAGATTTACATTTTCCAAATGACAGAAAAGCAAAAAGATGAAAGAAGATAAATTGTCCATCAGAGACATAAATTGAATTCTCAAAGCACAGACATTACTTTTTACCTGTTGAAAACTGGCCTGAACCAGGTTCTCTGGGAAAAGGTTTCGGATCAGATCCAGAAAGGCATCTAGACTGCTGACCTCTTGGTTCTTGGGGGCGGAGTTGACATTACCAGATCTAAGTTTTGGGTTCCCAGGGTGTATGCTAAGCACCAGGATGACACCTAGAACAGCAGCAATTATTGTGGTGGACATGTAGTACACCATTGCTCTGGTGCCCATTCTTCCACTGGAGCGAGCATCCAAACCGGCCAGGCCTGCAAACCAGGAAGAAGGAGAGAGAGAGAGATACTGCATCAAGAAAGATAAACAGCTTTTTTCTTGTGCTTTAGACACTTAACAGCATTTAACAAGCAGAAACAGAGCATGTGTTCATGGCCTAACCTGTAATGAGACTGGAGATGATGAGGGGCAGGATGAGCATCTTCAGCATTCTCATCAGTACGTCTCCCGGAAATGAAACCAGCATGAGACTGTTTGTGTCCAGATCAGGAACATACCGCAGCATCATTCCCATCACCGTGCCTGCTATTACACCTGTGAGAGTGTGGCGATTACACGGTTATGTTCGGCCTGCTCGGCCTGCTTATTAAAAGGTGTATGGATCATTGCATTGTAGAATTCTTAGTTTTTCACATGCAACACTGCATAACTGTCCTGCATCTGCAACATCTCAAACCACTGCTGTATAAACAGTGTCACTACATGGGGCCAACACATTTTTGAAGAGAACTAGCTCTTTTGGTATTTGTCTGTGGTTTGACAGATGACCACAGTTATGAAACCACAGACAAGGTTTATATGAATGCAAGTATAAGGAAATAGTAGTTGAAAGATAAAGATAAAGCCTGACTGGGACTAAGATTAAAGCATCATATTATACATTTTTTAAATTAACAACTTAAAGGGATAGTTCACTTTAAAATTAAAATTCTGTCATCATTTACTCACCCTCAAGTTGTTTCAAACCTGTATTCATTTATTTCTTCTGCTGAACACAAAGAAAGATATTTTGAAGAATGTCAGTAACCAAACAGTAGTCTGTACCCATTGACTTCCATAGTATTTTTTTTTCCTACTATGGAAGTCAATGGGTACAGTCTACTGTTTGGTTACTGACATTCTTCAAAATATCTTTCTTTGTGTTCAGCAGAAGAAATAAATGAATACAGGTTTGAAACAACTTGAGGGTGAGTAAATGATGACAGAATTTTAATTTTAAAGTGAACTATCCCTTTAAACGTTTTTGGACCCACTTACAAGTTTTTGGGCCCAAAATAACAACATTTTAGTTAGCTTATCCTCTTTCAAGCTGCTGCGCATTTAATAAACGCCCCCTTTCAAAGATGAAATAATCTTATCTCTTCCCGTAACAGTGTTTAGCAATAATACAGTGTCTCCTGCTTATCACCTCACTGTGAATTGATTGGCTTTATGACCTAACTGGCAAACACCTCTGAACTTTCAAGGAAGGAGACAGACAGACACAGACACACACACATACACAGACACACACACACACACACACACACGCGTCTGAAGTTGTATACAAACACTCCCACACATTCATGTACACACACACACGCACGTGCGCACCTATCACAGTGAGGGCAAGGAGCAGGTTGCGTGAAAACCACCCGCATTGTTGGTGTGTGGAGTCTTTTAATTCTGCTTGCACTCCATCGTCCATCTGCAATGCTGCACTTGTCTGGTTGCCCAAATGCTTATTCGTCATTCTATCTGCAAGAGTCAAGAGAAACAAAGGGAGAAATGCCGAAGTAAATAAACAATGATGATCATTTAAACATCCTACTCTTCACTCTATGTCTCCAGTGAACTCAGGCTGTCGTGCAAGGGGTCAGGGGGTCAAGGTTTACTGGTTAATGCCATAATTACACAATTCGACTGCAAAAAAAAAAGTGGGGTTATGAATGTGACCAAATGAATGTTCCCTAAGAAGGGGAACAAGACACTGTGTCCTGAGATGCTAGTGGGGAATGCCGGTGTCTAAACAGAACAATAACATTGTCCGGCAACAGCCTATGACGTCACTACTGGTGCGACCAGACAGACCGGCCATCAGGCAGCTAAGCAGGGCCTGGTATTCAAAGAACACCTTAAAGGGAATATGGCCAAGGATAAAAAAATATATCCTGCCTGTCACTAGAGACACACCCCTGATGAGTGGAGGTTTCATGAGAGGAGACCTAACAACACTCAGGGGAGCTCTAAGAGTAGAGGCCTCAGCATGACGACTCTCTAAAGCGAGAGGAGGCCTACCTACGTTCTACACCATGGACTACTAACCAAGGAGGCTCAAAAAAGCCTGACATTTTGATACTCCTATCCAACCAGAGCTCTGGGTATGGAATCCTCAGCAGGATGACTCTCTAAAGCGAGAGGAAGCCTAGCAAGGCCCACCTTGAAGACCGTTAACCAGGGAGGTTAAAAAAAAGAGCCTACAACCCAGTGCACTGCCTCCACGGAGCTCTCAGAGCGGAGGCTTCAGCATAATGACCCTCTGTAGAGAGAGGAAGCCTAACTATGTTCTACGCTAAAAGACAACCTAACCAAGGAGGCTCACAGAGAGCCACACAACTTGGACATGTTATCTAATGCAGAGCTCTGGGGAGTGGAGGGCTCAGCATGACGACTCTCTAAATCGAGAGGAAACCTAGCAATGTTTTCTTAAGGGTGGTTCCGCCAAGGAGACTCACAGAGAGACATACAATCCGGGATGACCACCTCAACTGGGCTCTATGAAGGGAGGCCTCAGCATAACGACTCTATAAAACATGAGGAAGACTAGCTATGTTCCATGCTAAGGACCGTTTATCAATACTGCTATCCAGGCAGAGCCCTAGGGAGCAGAGGCCTCAGCAGAACGACTCTCTAAAGTGAGAGGAGACCCAACAACACTCCACTTTAAGAACAGACAGCCAAAGAGACTCACAGCGAGCCATACAATCTGGCACCACTCTTCATACCTAGTTCCTAAGAGCGGAGGCCTCAACCTGAGAAGTCTCTAGGCAAGAGGAGGCCTAACTATGTTCTATGCTATGACGGCTTATCAAGGAGGCACAAAAGGGAGCTCCACAACCTGATACTGCCATCCTAGCGGAGCTCTGCGAAGTGGATAATCCTGTTGGATTCTACATGTTCACTTCTTCTTGAGTCTCTCCATCATTGTCTGACTCCGGTTTGAACACAAAAATGAATAGTTTTTAAATTTTCAGTGCATGTCTGTGTGAGGTAAAAGGTTACAAGCTCTTGAAGCTCCGCCCTCTGTGCCGGGAGCAGCAGCTCATTTACATTTAAAGGGACAGACACAAAAACGGTGTGTTTTTGCTCACCCTCAAAAAGTGACCATTTTAACAATTTTGAGCTAAAACTTCACATACGGTACACACTCTGGGGACATCAGAGACTTATTTTACATCTTATTAAAAGGGCATTAAATCACCCCTTTAAAAGAAAACCTTTTGTATCAAGATGAAAAAGTCTTTACTGTCACTTTTAATCAGTTTAATGCACTGATGCTCAGTAAAAATATACATTTCTTTCAAAAAATATGTAATATTACTGACCCCAAATTGGATTGGTAGAGTGTGATAAAAATATTTTGTTACACATATGGTACACCAGTAATGGAGGACTCTCAAAAGCATGGAAATATACACTAGTGCAAAGGCGAATTACAAAGAAAAATATCTTTCCCAATACCCCAAGCGCTCTTTCTAGCATGCTAATGAGCAGTGGTGGCTACGCGAAACAATTCACCACAATGACAACAAACTAGTTTGTGTATAAAAGTCGTATTAGAGATGTCTGAGACTGATAAATTGTAGTTGTGGATGAGATAACACCCTTACGAGGATGGATTAGCCACAAATGTTTCGCATCAGCAACATAAGTGAATATTACAGCTGGAGAGTGATAAGTTCATGAAATTGTATCTGAAAGCCTTGAACGACCCTATGTTGTGTTTACGTGAGCATGCTGACACATAACACACCATATTACCATAATTGGTCATTATTATTTTCATCTGTCGAGGTCTGTGCTCATGACACTTGAGGTCAATGTACTGCAAGGCCTTATTTGACTTTCAAACAGCTTATATGCTTTACATTATTGATTTATGACTGACTATGACCAAGTCTTTGTATTGACAATTTGAATTGCATAAATATATAAACAAGTTTATTAAAAGCTTCCCGGGACATCTGCACCACACAACATGCCGCTTTTTCTCATCTGCATCAAGCATTTGGCAATTCTGTGATCCGTATGATCATCCGAAACAGTCAAGCAAGAGATTTTCACCTCCTCGTGTCATGCGTATCTTACAGCTGTTTTTCCTAAGGCTCCGCCTCTTTTATAAAGAGAAATCGAATGATGCTGAAATGGAGGCCTTCTTCGGTTTGAAAGGCACAGAGATCACTGATCACAAAGAAACAAAACCACAAAGCCTCACAGGAAACATTATAACCCCCTTCAAATCTTTTAATCTTCTAAACTGCTACTTTTCAAGCATTCTCTTACACGCACATACAGACACACCCATATACACAAACCTCCACATAGGAATAATACATAACTCCTGCTCCTTTACAAAACCATATGACTACCAAGTGGGGCCAATAAACATTTTATCAACCTCGCCCCATTATAAACATCTGCATGAAACTGGACACTGATTGAAGTAAGAGAAACTGGTTGAGTAATGAGACATATAGAATAAACACACATGTTCAGAAGAAAGCGAGAGCTGAAAGACAGTGACATTTATATTTGCGAACAAGCATTAGTGAATTGCATCAGCATGAAGAATAATGCTTGTCTCTTTTATCTTAAAATAATTAGACGAGAGAAATACTTACCCGAGTTTGCCGTCTTGGCCTTTTTGCCCATTTTGTCCTTGCTGTTTTTTGGTGGTGTGTGGTTGTTACTCTTTGCCCTCCATTTCTCTTTCTTTTTCTGGATGTTCCCTGTCCTGTTCATCTGTTTGTTCTTCATCTCAGATTTAAACTAAAACAACAGTTGCTGCTCAGACATAAAGACGGATTGGCAGCATTGCTAAAATGTTTTTTTTTTTTTTTTTTTTGGAGTGGGAGGGAGGACAGTCATTTGCCAAGTTTCAATTGCACATACATAATCCTCTGTGAAGCCTCATTGGAAGAGAGAGAGAGAGTGAGAAAGAGAAGCTTATGACCCGTGATTCTGCATCTCTTTTTACAATACCTCACAATTTCCCCTGAAGTCGTGAGCTTAAACCAGTTTTCACGAAGGTCTTCACATTCAAACACAGGCAACAACATGCCAGAACTGCGCCTATAAAAATGAAACGCTGCTACATTCTGTTTATCCCTTTTTTTGGAGGTAACAGGTTGTAACTGAATACATCATTTTCAGGCACACAACTAGTGGGAGGTCACTGGTTCAAAAAAGGCCAGGTTGTTAATTAAACATTGCTGCGCAATGACAGTCAAGTAAATCACAAAGATAAAAAACAAAAAAAACAAAAACACTAGATGGCCTTTGCAATGATGTTGCAAATACAAAGAAGCAATTATTCTTTCTTACAATGAAACATCATTTCTTATTATCTTAAGCCATGTTGTAAGATCAGCTACGGTCACAATGCATTCCTCCCCCAAAAGAGCATGTGACTGTTTTTCTTCTCCACCAATCCAGACTGATTTATGAATAACATTGTGAAAAGGATTGGCCAAGTAAATATAAAAGCGTTGGCTGTCCGTCAGATGACATTAAAGGGATAGTTCAATCACAATATCCCAAAATATCTTCTTTTGTATTACAACAAACAAGTCATACAGGTTTGGAACCACATGAGGGTAAATGAGTAAATGAGGACATCATTTTTTTTAAGTCAACTATTCCTTTAAAACATGCCATTTCATGCCTGAGAGCAGAACTTATCCTATAGAGATTTCTAATAAAGTTCACTGTGGCGTACAGAAACTACTGGTTGAGTTTCCATTATATATTTTGTGCAAAATGTAATTGAGATAATGCAACAATCGGTATGATATTCAGCTAAACGTGCATCCTTATTCGAGTGCACAGATGGAGTATGATCAGAAAACTATTGCAAAACTATAAAACCGCCAGGCTAATCAGGCCCGACGCGGTGCATTTCTATATATACACCTTTACTATAATCATTAAATAAATAAATATGGAGATGAAATACTGATTTCTGTTGTTTTATACATAAAACTGTCCTTTACAATCTACAAATCAATCAACCAAGCAAGAAGACAAACATTGCAACGATTTTACAGTAATGTACAGTAAGGTGTTATAATTTCCAGTGAACAACATCAAAACCTTAATCACAAAAATTAAATTAAGTCTCAACTTGCTAATTGCTTCCGCATCCTGAGGCAAGGACTATGTACTCTACACAGCATTAGACACTATTTATTTTCTCCACTTACTGACACTTGACGAACATTACCTGAGATCATTCCTCAAACAAGCAACCAAACAAATGCCCGAAGCTTAGCCTAGCTAAGCTGCTGGACTTTAGCCATAACAAACAGAACAGGTTCGATTTACACTGGCAAGCTCTTTATGAGAGAACAGGATGCTCAGGAATGGAATGGATGAAACGATTAGCCAGAGGTAAAACTACAGCTTACCAAAAAAACACAATCTGGGCCGGCCTCCTTTTAGATCACACAGAGTGGAAAGGAAAGATTCTGGCTGGGGTGTTAATCAGAGTGCCAGAGGATGTTTTTGAGATGGAGATATAGGCCTATCACTTTGACTCCTTCAATCAGAAGTTGTGGAAAACCCCAAATCCCTGGAAGAGAGAAAGGCTTGGGGGAATCTCTTTAGAAAGCTGGCCAAGAATCACAATAAGCATTAAGAAGTGAGAAAGAGATTATTGAGAAGGAGCTAAATCTTGACCAAGCCTGGTTTAAGATGGTTTAGATAGTCTCAGTTGACAAGTGTCTAAAACCCTTATTAAAACCATCAAAACAAACCAGATTAAGACACCTGCTCTAACCACCTTAGGCATTCAGCAGGTAAACTGGAGGAAATAAGAATGCCTTTCTTGTGGTTTGGCTGCCATTATTGTCAGGAGCGTCAGTGACGGTGTGGAAAACAGCAATTTCAAACAAAATAGACAGCTATTAGGTTATGCAACAAGTATACCGTGAACAACCACATTTATGTCACATTGCAGATAAAATGTTCCAATTAAGTGGCTGAAGCTAAATAGGAGAACTATTGAAGAATACGAACTTCAAGCTACATAATGACTGTTTCACGATACATTCTGTTTCTGTATTTTTATGTCTATATTTTATCACTCATTCAAAACAATAATTCTATAGATCAATATTTTAATATAGTATTAAACAAAATAAATTCAAAGCAGATGGGATATGCTTTCTGTGAGGATGAGGGAGTAGTTATTGTTTTATCTGGACTGCCAGAATCACCATTGATTTTAAGGTTACCCACCTCAGAAATATCAATGAATCACTGATACGAGGGTATGTGTTCAGATGTCTGATTGTGTGGTCAGTGTGAGTGAGGATTATTTTCTGAGGTTGATTGTTTGGTGTGGGCTTTGCAGAGGGATAGAGATATAATCCTATAACTCCCTGCCTCAGTGAGAAAATGGAAGCAACACAGTGACGGACTGGACACCACAGCTGTCTATCAACCTCACACATACACTATGCAAACTACACCCAACCATGCATATAATCTCATTAACCAATAACCAACATGAATATATTTCAGATATATATTTAAGAAGATTTTCATTAAACGTATATTTATATATATATATATATATATATATATATGATCAGTTGCATCATTCCCAGGAATCAAACCTATGACCTATAGTACTGTGCTCTACTACATGAATTAGTTACAGCAAATAAGATCATACTGTACTACATTCCAGTTATCCATTGCAATAAATTACTCTCTTAATCAGTATTTTCAGCAATGGAAGATGTTTATATCCAAAGCATATTACATTGCATTCAATGTATACATTTTATCCGTTCATGCATTCCCTGGGAATCAAACCTATGACCTTGGTGCGACCTTCAGTTTAGATAATTTTTGATGATTAATTTTATAGTTAACTATCCTTTAAAACATGTAATTTCATGCCTGAGAGCAGAACTGATCCTATAGAGATTTCTAATAAAGGTCACTGTGGCGTACAGAAACTATGGTTGAGTTTCCATTATATCTTTTGTGCAAAATGTAATTGGAATAATTCAACAATCTGTATAATATTTAGCTAAACTTGCATCATTATTTGAGTGCACAGATGGAGTATGTACGGGACAATATGGATTCAGAAAATTATTGAAAAATTATAAAATCGACAGGCTAATTAGGCCCGACGCGGAGCATATATCCAGCTTTACTTTAATCATTAAATAAATAAATATGGAGATGAAATAGCAGAAATAAGAAAGTAAAAAACTTTATTCTAGATATATTCTTAAGTATGATATATCTTATTTAAAGGATGTTTAACTAGACAAAAAGATACAAATATTGATTAAGAATATACTGCAGTCTACAAATTGAAATGCCAGAATACTAATACAAACATATTCACATACACTTTTTTCAAGACAACTTACACATTATTTTCAAGCTATCCAGTCTCATTCTTTTTTTTCCAGAACATGAGCATAATACATCACAAAATGTTTAGAACACCGATGTAAAGTAATGAGAAGTAAGTATACAGTGAAGTAAGAACATGCAGGTATGTGTAAGTCCATCTGGGGGCTTATTCTTCTGCATGTGCAGACGACGTGTATACGGGGTCATCTTTGCACACACACGCACTTGCACACACCCTCCCCCCTTACCCCTCTATCTCTGACTATAATCTGAGTGTATTAATCTGTTGTTTGAACTCCTTAAGCACAGACTGTCTATCACATCTGCTCGCCTCACCCTGCTAAAGCTTTGCTATTTATAAATCCCCAATTCCCCCTCTCTCTGTCTTTCTCTGTTTCTGTCCTGCAAGTTTTTCCCTAATCGAGCCCCGCAGGAACCCTCATTTTACCTTCCTAAATCCCTGTCAATCTGTCTTTAAGCTCCATGTCTGCAGAATCAACTCTTTCGTTATATCATTTTTTTTGAAGCCACAGAGGTCTCTACTCATCATCTCTCACCGATATATGACCCAAACTAGCGCTACATCCACGGCTGATTGACTCCTGTTTGAGAAGTGCATCTAATGAAGCATGAGAACATTCATAATCCGCACTCATAAAACCATCCATCATCATCTCTCTGACACTTCACACTACCACTACACTCAAAGTATCCCAGACTTGGGCTATTTGTTCACTGACATGTGCTGTTAAGTTTGCAGCAATGACATCTACAATAACACCACTGACTAAGAGGAATTTAAAGGCAAAAGAAGAGACCATGCGCACTTCAACAATCATGGACGATCAATGGTATAGTTATGTGCATGAACTCATGTAGAGGACTTTATGTCCACTCTACATTGTTTGAGCATTTCATAATATAACAAGCCGAATAAAACGAAGCAGTGTGAACAAAAATATAAAGTTCTATGTTATATTGAGAGGGTTAAGGACAAGTTTAAACAGAAACAAGAAGAGTGATGTGCAGTTGTTCATAGTCTTACCTGTTCTGTTGTGCCGTCTCCCATCCAACAAGATTGAGGCATTAGGAAAGAGACATGTGGAAAGAATGGACAAAAAAGAAAGAGAGAGATGGAGTGAGAGTCACAGTCTTTGCGTCATCTGAGAAAATTCTCAGATTAATAAGAACGGTTTGATTCCCTGAGCCTGGCTTGCTTGCACGCTCAGGCGCCCTCTCTCTCTCTCTCTCTCTCTCTCTCTCTCTCTCTCTCTCTCTCTCTCTAACATATTCACACTCTCCCAATCAAATGTATTTTATTAATCCTCCAGTATCCTGTTACTTTGTCAGCTGTGTCTGCCTTGACCAACTTATACATAATCAGTTTAATTAATTTACAGGACCAGATGATTGATAGATAGATAGATAGATAGATAGATAGATAGATAGATAGATAGATAGATAGATAGATAGATAGATAGATAGATAGATAGATAGATAGATAGATAGATAGATAGATAGATAGATAGATAGAGAGAACCAATTAAAAAGAAAAAAGCACTGCTATACACTCTAAAAAATGCTGGGTTGTTTCAACCCAATTTTGGGTCAAATATGGACAAACCCAGCCGTTGGGTTAATTTTTTTAATTACATTTTTAACCCAGCGTTTGGGTTTGTCCATATTTGACCCAAAATTGGGTTGAAACAACCCAGTATTTTTTAGAGTGTACTATGCATGACATCAGCATTTATGGGGATATGTAAGTGATGAAGAAAGATGGAGAGAGAACTAAGAAAGCCTGAATAATCTATGATCTGACAGATTTCACCTCAATGTGTCCCAATTCCACCCACTGGATGGCGATGTGGCTCTGTTTCTCTATATATATATATATGATGAGGAGGGAGGCGGGGCTTAGTACAGGTATTTGCATATCAGGAATCACATCAGATGCCTCACAACTTAGTCATAGGAGACAGTAACTCAATCTTTCTCTTTCCTGTCACCTGAAATCTTTACTTTAATGGCTGCGTTTGGCTGCTGAGAACCTCATTAAAATATGTGGTGATTTATGTATCTTTCAGATTCACAGCAATGGCATGATAATACTAAACACGGATTCATTCGATTTCCTGGATGTAATGGTTCAAACACGTCTAGATTCACTGCTGAGAAGTAAAAAAAAAAAAAAGCTCTGCTAAATCATTACTTGCACTGACTCAGCCCTCAAGGCTTTAATCAGTAGCAAAACAATTCTTTTAAGCTCCAACCACTCACCTCAAATTATTTGAGGTGGGAATAATGGGCACATGTGTGCAAAACTGTAGGCCTATCAAAACAAACATTGCTGGAGGGTTTGCCGATTTGACATTATGTGCATGGAATCTAGTAGCATATTGACTAAAAGACATCAATTACTCACTATGATATACTTTTATGATCGTTTTTTTTTTTTTTCCAGTTTATGAACTATATGAACAGGGAAACCTTTGATTTTTGTTCTTTTTATGACACATATTATTAGATCTGTTCTGTCCCAGCTGAATGCTGAGAAAATGAATACTGAAGATGTTAAATGACCCATTACGGTGTCAGGTTTTGTGTGTCCAAAGAGCAAAATAATTGAATAATGCAGGTGATAGTGTTTCTCGGTCTCGGTAATACACTCCTTTAAACACCTGGCTTTCAAAGGAATAATTCACCCAAAATGAAAATATTGCCATCATTTATTCACCATTGTGCATGACTTTCTTTGAATAATACAAGATATTTTGTAGAATCAATTTTCAAGTTTTTTTTTTTTTGTCCATACAATAAAAGTAAAAGGGGTCCAAAACACTTTCACTGAATAAACTAAATAAAAAATTGTATGTCTTCAGTTATTTCCAACAGAATAAAGGAATTCATACAGGTTTAGAATGACAATGGTGGTTCAGAAATGACATATTTTTTATTTCTGAACGAACTATCCCGTGCACAAACCTGCATTTACCTTAAATACATGACCAACCAAAAAATAATAGAAATGAAAGGAGAATCTCTGTCCACACAATCACATACATAAATATACAACAAAAACATGCGTTCGCATACGCATTCCAGTCGCTATCACACACCCTGTCCCACAGGACTGACAGATGGAGGGGCAGAGGAGAACTACAAAACTGGGGCGGCCTCTCTGTCCATTCCTCTCTCTCTCTCTCTGTCTTTTGTGCAACGGATGGGCTGTAAGTCTATCTCCTGCTAATTGCCACAGTGGTTCAAACACAAAGTCTGCCGCTGAAACAGTACCCAACAGGGTGTTGTATAGTGACTCAAATTTACAATGTGTTACATTTCTCCTTCAGCATACATCAGGGAGGAGGGAGGGCTCATGTCCACCGCTTCAGTCAGAATTTAAATGTTTAAAGGCACACACACATTTATAAATCACAAAATATTAATATTTTTCACTGAAACGTCTATCAATTTTCTATTTTTTTTATCATTATTTTGCTCTAAATGGTTAGGTTACTATTAAAAACAGTTCTGATCACTTATTACTTATAAACATGCTCGAAGTAATTTGATATATTTGCAAAATAGTTATTTTTCTGAGAACACTAATGACTTTTGCGAACATTTAGACAGGGATTCCTGACTTTCAGATCTGAAACAGCCTTTATCCCAAAGGAATCTGCAGCAACTTTGCCCAGTCAAATATGGTTCATTCAGCCTCTGCTGAGAAAAAGGAGTCAAGTAACTTAAAAATTTGCAGTATATTATACAACTTCTAAAGGAGTCCCAGGAGCTGTTATGAATGGTTTGTATTGCACATGAGAAAGACTAAGGTGTGAATGCTATTAAGACTATGCACGGATACAATGAGATAAAACATGTTATATTTCCTGCGCAACATGAGCCAATTGTTATCCATCAAAGAAACGGATTATCACCATTTAATCCTGCTAAACTCATGCTAATTCTACACCAACTAACCAAACACCAACTTTTGCAAATGGAACATTGTAATTAGATACAGCTTTCTGTCCCATTTTTCTGCAATAATTAAACTGACAATAATTTGGAACAGATTCTGAGACCACAGGAGTGAAACTAAAATGGAGCTTGGTTGTGTGGCGATGCTTTTACCATTCTCAACCCATGGTGTTTGACATTTAAATTCACTTTCTTCTCCCTGTCTCCAGATGCAGTTTAATTGTGGGAACTTACATCAAAACCATGTTCCTCTTTATTCTGTTTCGACAAACTGTCATGCTTTTCATCAATGACTTTATTAGGAAAACAAGATGTGGCTGACTACTTGGTGGCATGGGCCAATTTAATTTAAGAAACAGACAAAGCATAATTAGTTTGGTCTTGTAAAACATGTCAACGCTATTCTGCCTAAATAACAATCATCTGTGTAATTATCAAATAGCACACATGCCATTTAATCACTTTTATGCAAACCTCAATGACCGCACACATGGATAGAAACATTCCACCCGTGTATAAATAATATGCTCAATATGACTATAGTCATATCATAGCTTCAGCTATTGTCTGACATTTCTGCAGCTTAAACATAATGCATGGTATAGTAACACCAAAATAATGGGTTTAGTTCCCCAGGGAATGCATGAAATTATAAATTGCATACCTCGAATGCATTGTAATCTGGTGTTTGATAAGTGTCTGTCAAATGTCTAAATGCCCAACAGTTAAATGAGCCAGTTGTCTTTTTTATATTAGCTGCACTATAAAAAAAGAAATATTGTTGGTTTTACTTGAAGTAAACTGGTTGCCTTAAAATAAAAAAGGAGATTGTTTTAATTAATATATTCATGTTATCTGAACTACATAAATAATCTAAGTTGATTTGACAAAAGAAAAAAATTTGTCATAAATCCTGAAAATATTTTTTCTTTACAGTGTGGATGCTTAAAAACAGTTTTCTTCTATGTTTTGAACTTAAGAGGCATAATTGATATTTACATTTATGAATTTGGTAGAAACTTTTATTCAAGGCAAATTACATTGCATTTAATGGTATGCACTTTATAAACTCATGCTTTCTTGGGAATCGAACCAGATTTTATTCCTAATTTGAACATACTGTATTGAAACATAATTAGATAGAAGAGGTTTGGAAGTTAGCTTAAAGGTACTTTGTTTAACAAGTAAGTTGAATCAGGGATACCTGTACAACAATAAAAACTATAGGCTCAACTACAACTAGACTATTCAACTCCTTACAGCTCCTCTCAAAAGACCTTAAAATGACCCAAACAATCTGACCAATAGCAGATGGTGTTTGTAAATTTGAAAGTGCAAATGTAGTTAATAAATATAGCAGGAACATCTGAGAATTTTATTTTCCATGTTCATGAACTTTTAATTAATTCTAAATTAACTTAGAGAATAACTAGTACACAGGAAAATTCCTTCAGTGTGTTTTTTTATGTTTCTATGGCCCTTTAAACTGTCACAAATTATTGCATACCATTGATTCAGTTTTACTTTGAAGAGTTTCAAAAGTTTTTGCCCATACAATGGTGGTCATTGGAATCAAAGCCACATTGGACCATCATGACTTTCATTGCACGGACAAAAAAAAAAAAAAAAACACATCGCCCAAAACCCTTTCCCTTCAAGGGAAAGATAATAGATAAAGATAATCACAGAATATTCTTATCTTCTCAAGGACACTACTTGTGAAGTAAAAATAAACTCTAGTAAAAGATAAAGCCCTTAAGACGACAACCGAGCCCATGGGATGCCTGCGGAAACAGCGGTCCACCACACCGTGCTCAATCAAGAATGGTAGCCCCAATTCCATACACAAATCCACAGCATGCAAGTTGCTCGTTGAAATGTATTTCTGTTAATGGCTTTCCCTCTATTGGTGCATTGAGGACTGTAAAGCGAGGCTGAAGGTGAGATTATAAAAAGGGGGGCTCCATGAGTTGTAATCATATCGGTTTACAGCAAACACACACAGCGTGGAGCCACACTTTTATGTGCTTTATAAAGGCTGAAAAGCTTTCCCTCTTGCACTATCATTCCTTTTAAAGTTCAACCATTTCTTCTGCCTCCCGCCATTCCATATGGAGCTGTTTCTCATTAGGGATTAAACAGAGAGTTAGGCTCTCCGTTCCCATAATTAAGGCATTCCTAAAATCAATCTCTCCTCTTAAATCCTTTGGTCAAACCCCTCTTTTATAGTAGCAAGGCATTCCACTGATCGGATACCTAGCTAGCATATCAAGGAGTGTGAGATTGTGGATTATGTACTTTAGCCTGCGTGTTTGGTTAAGAACTGTGTTTGTGTACGCCTTTGTTCTTGACCTCCCCTCTTTGACCTTTTTGTCTTACTACAAAATCCAATTTCAGGGATCGGTAACCCACTCTATTCCCAAATACCGAAGAAATTACAGCAGTCATGGCCACTGATGAACACGCCCTTAATGCTGCGGGACCCGACACGACAATCAAAGACGCTGTCCCCCTCATCCGGCCCGCACTCCCACAGACGACCCTTGCCTTCTGACCTCTAGCCTGTCTGCCACGGTGGGTGCTATTGAGTGTGGATCCATGAGATGGGGGCAAATTAGGTCAGATTGCGGTGAGCTGTGCATTACAGCCAAAATTGGAAACACATGCTGCGGCCCACAGCGTGAGAGAGAGAGAGTGAGAGAGAGAACACCAGGAGAGAGCTAATAGTGGTGCTGGGGGTGAGGAAAATAAAGGTAATGTAAGGTGGAGTTCCAATGTGTGGGGGGGGGGGGGGGGGCCTCTTTGAGAACATAAGTCTAACCTCAGGCCCAGCCCAGGAGAGTGTCTGTGGACAACATACTGGTCTCCTTGACAGCTCTGCTATTTTCAATAATTGCTATAATGGCTATGTAACAGATTGTAATTGCTTTGATATTTGAGGTTTGAGGTGGGATAGCCATTGCCATGGAAATAAAACTAACATGCAAAGTCACTATGAGCAAGGGACACCAAAAAACTAAAATGTACCACAAGTATAAAAATGAATTAAAAGCTTCTGCGGAGTTCAAAAGAATGTATTACCATTAATGATTAAATTAATAAATAAAAAATATCTATATTATTACATTTATTAACATTATCGATGTATTATTATTATTTTTTTAATGTTGTTTATATTGTTTTAATATAGCTTATACTGTAGCCTATATACCGCTGGTTTCACAGACGAGGCTTAAGGCCGGATTAAAATGCATGTTTGAGTTGTTTTAACTAAAGCAACTTGCAATGTTTTTTTTTCTAAGTCACTTTTATAAAAGCTAGTTAAATGTCCTAATTGAACAAAGGCCTAATCCATAAAATGTATTATTTTTATTATTATTATATTTTATTATTTACGTTATTATTTTAATTTCTATTACAATTCATTTTAAAAACTCAGTTATTATAGTTGACTAAAACTATATAGACATACAAACAAATTAAAATTACAAAAACAACAAAATTACAGTTTAACTAAAATGAAAATAGAAAATAAAAACTGAAAATAAAATTATACAATTATATAAATTTTACTAAAAACTATAATAGAAACATTGGTATAATTATAATACGCAGCATCTATTTATTGACCGCCTTTCCCAAAGCTCAAGGTTACAGTATATTACGTGCAAAGGATAATCTCTTATCTGTGGTATGGGTTTGGCATCTGAAAAATTTGCAATTTCGTCAGAGGCTCTCATTTATGACTCAGTGTCAGTGACGTGCGGTGTGGTCCTTGTGTGATGAGGTAGGTGCTTTGGGGTGGTAAAAGGTCTTTCATAACAAGTAATGCTGGTTTACACTACACTAATAAGGACTTTTGCCTTTTTTTAAGATGCAGAAATACATTTTTATCCTTCGACGACAAGGTGTTGGAGATTTCTGTGCATGTGTGTTTAGCCATTTGAATGCGAGTGTGTGAAAGAACTTTTGTACCTCCGTTTGAGTTGTCCCTTCTTTTCCTTTCTACCTTTGTTCGCCTGTCATCTCGCTCAATACCTCAGTGACTCCTCTCTCTCAATCATTCTCTGTTCTTGTGGCTCTCTCTCATTCTCACTCCTTCAATCTCACCAATAAGCCCTGGGGTTGAAATATCTAAGTGCATACAAAACAAGTTCAGACAAAACCAGAGAGACTGAATAGTGTTAAGGAGGTAAGGACTGGAGTGAATGACACTAAATGCCAAGAGGGAGGAACAGCGTCAGGGGAGGACAGAAGCAAAGATCTGAGGGGGCCGGACCACATTTTAGACCTTACTGAGCTTTGTATTCGTGTGTGTGTGTGTGTGTGTGTGTGTGTGCACGCACCTGTGTTTGTGTGTGTTAAATATGAAGTTCCACAACGGTTCCCCGTTCCTCATTTGAAAACCTCTTTTCTGTACCCCTCTCTTTCTCTTATTCTCTCCCCCATCTCTGTCATCCCCTAACTCTTTCATGGACAGTCTCACAGGGGCAGGGTTGTAACAGAACACTTCTCTCTTTTGTGTCCTTTCTTTTCCTTATCCTTTCATCTTTTTAAACTTTCTAGGGAAATGGGTTTTGGTGGGATGGAAATTTCTGCTAGGTGAAAGAAGGAAAGAGGAGGGGAAAACAAGAGATGGAGAACGAGAGAAGGCAATATACATCTCCTGCTATAAAAATGAAGGGCTTGCTGGTTGGCAGTAGATGCTGTAAAAAAATAAAAATAAATCTCCAGAGGAAATTGCTTTAACAAATTGCCCCCCATTTCAAGAGCTGGTCTTAAAATCCAACACATTCATCAGACCCCCATAAACTGACATGAAATAAATGAGTCTGCTGTCCTCTACTTTTCGTTGCAGTTATTAACAACTTAAAAAATTATCATTGGTGTATGAAGCTGGCATGTGGTGATTAGTTTGGACTTAAACTCAATTAACTGACAATGAACCAGTTCCTAAGACAGTCTATCCATTAGGCTACATTTAAGCAATTTTCCCACTCTCCTTTTTGTGTTTTTTTCCATTATGAGATTGAGAACTCTCTACACCCACCGCAAGCAGATGGTCCTCGTCCTTTTTTTCCTCCACCATAATGTCTTCTTTCACTCTGTCCATTCCTCTTCTTCTAAACCAGCCCTCTTTCACTCCCACTGGCTGTTGTCCCCTCACCGCCTTTCATGAAGATACCTTATCGCACGACTTCAGCACTCAGACCTTCTCGCCGCGGGAATTTTTGCATTTAACGTGTTCTATTTTAACTTTTTTCTTCAGATTCAGCGTTTCTCGTTTAAAACTCAAAGTCGGCGATTTGGTGTCTGACTGCTGGAAAAGTAGAGCTCACGCTCATACACAGTGCAGACGTGCATTATTGCCCTAGTTGTTCACCGCTTGCATGTCAATCCTCCAGAAACTCGCGCGTGAAGACAGACCTGAGGTTAAAAGGCGCGTTTTAAACAGATAGGCTAACGTTAACCGTGGAAATACAACTCAACGTGGACCTTCTCAGAGTGGACTCTGGAGATGATATGGGACACGTCTGCCGTTTCAACTATGTGAATCGAGAGTTATTCTGGAAATTTCGTTGATTTTTGCGTGAGATTGACGGACTGTAGAATCAATGTGGTGTTTGCCGAAGATACGTGTGGCTCGAAACTCACCTAAACGGTAGGTGCTACGTCAACTACTCGTACGCTTCCGATCCGATAACATCTAAAGTGGCGAAATGACAGATGCAGTTTATTTGGGTTCATTTTCGTAACAGCTAATTTAATGTGAAGCAGGTGTTGATCGGACTCGTTGATGACAGGTTGTCAAGAGTCAGAACTAGCGAATGTAAACGAATCGTTCTTTTGAGTCGAATCTTTATAATAGATCTGATGGACCGGTTCGCAAAGTGATTTTGTTCACAAATTCAGTACGAGTAGATCGAGTCACTCAGTGAACCGAGTCTCTTTCGATCTTTTTTCCCTTTCTTTTTTTCTATCTTTAGTTTTCTGAGAAAAAAGTCCAAACACATTGGTAACTTAGCTACAAAAAAAAAACGTTTTTTATTAAAACATCCTTTTAGGTGATGTAAATTAATTTCATTAAAAACATTTAAGTAGATTATTTTGTTTTAATGAGCTGAATCACTGCAACAAACTGGGACACATAAAATCACAATAAACAGTCGTGTTAAAAGTAGCCTAACTTAAATAGCAATAAACATGCAATTTGCCTGCATATTTGCTAAACCGTTCAGACCATGTAATATGAGACCACATCACGTATAGGCTACAGTAATTGAAGAAAAAAAAAAAAAGATGATTCTTTTTTTTTTTTTATGGATAGGCCTATTTGAAATTATTTATTCGAAAGAACCTCATGGAAATGAGTTGAACTCCTTATTAGGCTACTAGTCGGAATTAAAACGATCGCTTCCCCAGGCCTTGAAAAAGATGGATTGAAAACTATTTTGGCGAAAGTCCAAATGTGTTCAACCTCATATTTTTTAACACCTATAGCGACTCGACAAAACTGGAACAGGCTAGTTATCTATGGTGCTCAGTCCCGTCACTCGCTTGCAGTGTGCGGTAAAACGGAGACCTTATTTACTGTCAGAAATGAATGTTCACCTCTGTTTACCTGTCTGCCTGCGGACCTGTGGGAAGGAGGTCTATGAAGTCAATGCAACATGTTTGAAATACACAGGTGTGTTTTTGTTTGTGCTTTTGCTTACTATGGCTGTTTCTTTCCTGTGATATATATATAACAAATAACCCATATGAATAATATATAAATAACCCATATCGTTTAATCGTATGATATTTTAGGTATAATCCTATGGAGCAAGTGTGGACTTATACTGTAACGTTAGTAGTAGGCTTGTAGTTTGTCACTATCAATGTGTTTACAGTATATGGAGCAAGTGTGGACTTATACTGTAACGTTAGTAGTAGGCTTGTAGTTTGTCACTATCAATGTGTTTACAGTAAAAGTGTTTTGGGTGGGTCTATGCAGCCATAAAAATAATATTTAACACATGCATGGACATTCTGCCAGTCACCTGCCCAGCTAGCCTATAAAAACAGAAACAAAAACAGAAGCTCACAACCTTTACAACATAATTATTACTTCACTATTTTCTCACCCCGTAACACATCATGTGTGAGGGGTAATGGCTATTGAGACAGAAAAAGTTAGAATAAACCTGAATGTATTCAGTAGGGATCTGAACTGAAGCAGATTCAAATTCTTTCTCAGACAGAAAGACAAAAAAGCGGATGGAGATCATCAGAAAGTGTGAGAGTAGCGGAATGTGTCTCGCAGTGTGTGGTGGATGTGTTTAAGCTACTGATTTCTAAACAGCAGCACAGTGTCTGTGATCAGAAACATCTGTAGGCTACGGTATGCAGATGGGTTTAAAAAAATAATTATTATTTAAAGAGAAATGATTTCATAAGAAAGAGGAGGGTCAGTGATGTTTTGGAATACGTTTATTTTTTTTCTTTGAGGAAATTGTGTGCAGCATCCTTTTAGGAAAGATGGCTTTTCTCCTCTCTCTCTCTCTCTTTTATTTTACTTATTAAATGGGTGAAATCATTTTTGTTTTTACAATTTCTTCCTCATTTATTGTTCATAACTTTATTTTATATGACAGATGGTCTGCCACTGTTTTTTTTACTCTATCTTTAAGACTTCCTCACATGTTCTAAAAATATTTCACAGATGCAATTAGGAAACTATAAAAATGCACTATTTTGTAACATCTGAATCATTTTTAATCCTCTTCTTAATTATTTGACTATGATTGTGCAGGACGGAATACGTGTTCATGTATTCTTCTGTCTGATGAAACAAAATGTGGAAGCTGCAAGGCATTATTGCAGCTCAGTTTCAATAAATGGTCTTGTATGGTTACTGTAAAATGTACAGTAGTTTTAGTATACAGTAACTCCTTTATGATGTAAAAAGTAAAATATACACATTTAAAGTTATAAAATTAGATGTTGTCATGCATTTGACCCCTTTTACATGATTTTAAACCTGTGTTCTTTATCTTTTCTTTTCTCGTGAATTCTTCATCTCTTCATATGGGAGTTTAGACAGTGTGCTGCGTTGGATGCTTATGGCCGAGTGTATAGGGTGAGTGGGACGATGGGAAAATTCCAAAATCGTCAGACACGTCAAGTCTGAACAGGGGGCTTGTAGAATGTCTATCATGAGTCATGCTTTTGTTCGGATTGGAGAGGATAAATAAAAAAGGCCATACATTTGCAGTAATTGATTTGACAGGCTTGATATTGTGACATCATGAAGTGGCACTGGACCCTCCGGCTGATTTCCAGTGAAAAATCTTAGAAAGAGGTTATTTATAAATCGGGCTTCAAGTTTTCAGTGGCGTGAAGCTGAGAATAGAAGGTGGGAGAGCCTAAAGTGTTTGTCTAAGGTGGCTTTTGTCTAGAAGATCGCAGATTATGCTTGTCATGGGGGTGGGAGTAGTGTGTTCAGATCAAAGATATGTGTGGATGTGTGTGCACAGGTTCTTGGGAGGCAGAGTGTATAAGATCGGGTTAAACATGCGGGTTCATTGTGTTCAGGAGCTTGACGTTTTCTGTGTGAGGCTGGAGGCTCATTTTTGAGCTGCTCGTAAGATGAGGAGAGAAAGTGCAGGGCCACTCTGGTTTGTGATGCATGTCATTGCTGCAAATGGAGCGCGCTGATGAAGTGGTTCTGCATGTCTCCCAGCGTATACAGATATGCCTCCTGCACGTGTGTGTGCCTGCCTACTGCTTGTGTTCCCGTTCCAAAGCAAACATATGCATTAACTCTCAAGTCACACACATACACCCTTTTTGCTTAGGTGCGCGCACACACACACACACACACACACACACACACACACACACACACACACACACACACACACAACCTTTAACCACAAGTTCTTTTATTTTCACTCGTAAATTCTGTAATAAGTAATTTTTGGACCGATGACAATACTTTTTTTTTTTTTTGTCTAGATATTTTGCAGTAAAAATCAAGGGTAGCATTAGTTCTGGCAGGTCACGTTAGTCAAGCTCGCATCAGCTGATCCAGATCTACCTATAGGAATACAACGCCTATCACTGAATACATATATAAGCTCCCTCAGTATTATTAGCAGCTATCGCGTTTCTCAGGAGCGAATTACCCTCCTCCATCCCCAGCTCCTCCTGTCGCCCAGTCAGGATTTGGCATTCTGATTCCCTTTGAATCAGAATAAATTCTCGAATTATGTTGTACTTTAAAATCTTTAATTAAATATATTTGCATACATTCATGTTGGTTCTGTTCTGTTTACCCCAAGGGGGGTATTGCTGTTCTCCCTGCTCTTATCCATGCTAGGCTGTATGGATGCGCAGGGAGTTCTCGCCCAGAACGGAACCACACTGTCAATCCAAACTGTATGCTAACTGTCAATCATATTTGACGATATCTGACAGAAATGCAATCCATGCATATATTGACTTGAATGTGCGTCTTCTATGTTGAGCATGTTTTTAATTTACGAGTTCAAATTCATTGTGATATTTATGGGGGACATAATGTCCAAAATTGGCTTGGCGTAATCATTTATTATTAGTTTCAAGGTCAACAAGTCTTTTAAAATATAAGATCATTTGACCCTTTTATGACAAGGCAAGGTTAGTACATGATGAAAAATGTCATGTGACATGATTTTTTAAAAACATAATGATATTTATAAATTCATGATTTTTGTGGGGGGGAAATTATTTTATTTTGATAAATAGATTTTAAAATAACGATAATTAAAAAAAATCAGTATAATTAATTATTTCTAATATATTTTATTGTAGATTAATGT
The DNA here is from genome assembly GCF_949152265.1 of Phoxinus phoxinus. Classification (NCBI taxonomy): domain Eukaryota; kingdom Metazoa; phylum Chordata; class Actinopteri; order Cypriniformes; family Leuciscidae; genus Phoxinus; species Phoxinus phoxinus. Next base: position 26,961,920 of record NC_136876.1, read on the forward strand.
GTGTATATATAATCACATACTTTATTTTATTACTTAAGTACACCATCCACATGATATTTTTAGATATGTTCAATTTAAACTTGATAAAGTCCACGTGAAACCAACATGAATACATGAGTACATTTCTAAGAACTTGACTAAGAATTTGTGTTTTGAATTAGGCCTAGTTATTTTTTCTGTATTGGGCTCTCTCATTTTATGTTCATATTATCTGAACAGTCTAAATATTGTAAAACAATGTATAAATATTGATTCATTCTTCTATGCGCTCATATATGTGACTTCAGTTCAGCTGTAAACAGCATGCTGGGATTTTATTGACACTGCCTCATAATTGAAAAAAAAAACGCTGAGACAAAGTATGAAGTCCTGTCAGGTGCATGAAATGTTTATGTCACCATTTGCGGTTGTGAAAGAATGAGACTATAAATCTCTCTTCGTTAGGCAAGTAAATTTGCATTTAACAGACGGTAGAGCCTCGTTTGTACATAGCAGAACTGTTCTTATGTTTAACGTAAACAGGAAGTCAGCACTTGTATACTACATGTACTGCTCCATGTCCCAGCATGCATATGTATGGACTTGGTGGCATTCTTTCCCTGCGTGTGTCCGCAGGCTCAGTTGTGTGCGTTGTGTGCGAGCGTGTTCGTTTGGCTTGAGTGTTATTAGAAAACAGTGTCCGGGGTGGGGTGCTGTTATTATGAGTGTCACAAGTGGTGATTTTGCACTTCACACACAACCTTCCTGTCCACCCACCTTCTCCCTATGAGCCTAATGGTTATGTCTCCTCAAACGAAAAGTCATTTGTCTCTGTGTAGCTGGTCTTACTCACCCCTCATTCTAGTGTGTCCCGCCTGGGGAAACCCAGGAGGAGTTTTCTCGCTTGAAGCCTCATCACTGACATTCTGAGCATTCTTCTTTTCTTGAACTCTCTTTCTCTCTGCCTCTCCTTCGCTGATTCTCAGTACACAACAACAGGATTGGTGAGTGATTTACATCTGGCCTTAACATTGGACAGTTTGGCTGCAAGCCTCACTGTATCATCAACAAGACGACACTCTGGGCAGTCACTTTTTTCTTGTTGAATACTTGCTTCAATCTTTAGAAGATATTTTTGAGTTTTTGCTGCTGTTAAGAGCATCACAGCTGAGCTTACGTGTGACCTCACTATGTAGTTTGCAGAATTTTTTTTATAAATCTGGTATACATTTGTTTACATATACAGTACTGTTAAAAAGTTTGGGGTCAGTAAAGGAAATTAATACTTTTACTCAGCAAGGATGCCTTAAATTGATGAAATGTGACCGCAAAGACAATCATAATGTTACAAAAGATTTCTATCTCAAATAAATGTTTTAAAATGCTTTCTCTTCATCAAAGAATCCTGAAACAATGCATCACTGTTTGCACAAAAATATTAAGCAGCACAACTGTTTTCAACATTGATTTAAACACCAAATCATCATATTAGAATGATTTCTGAAAGATCATGTGGCACTGAAGACTGGAGTAATGATGCTGAAAATTCAGCTTTTCTAACGCAGAATACAAAAAAGATATATATATTACAATAGAAAATAGTTATTTTAAATTGTAATAATATTTCACAATATTACTGTTATTTTCGATCACTTAAATGCAGCCTTTGTGAGCATAAAAGACTGTTAAAATGAAAAAATCTTACCGACCTCAAACATTTAAACAGAGTAGAGTAGGCCTATATATTTTGATTGTACAATAAGACAAAAAAGTGCCAATGATGAGACACATTGGTTTTGCTTCCACCTGGTGGTTGATAGTACGAGTGTTTGCTGAGTGCTGAAAGTAAAAGGAAGAGTTTATCAGTGTAGTTTTACTCTGACCCCCACTAAATAAGCACATAAATCACTACCACAGGGCCAGTAACCACCCCGGAGCTTGTCTTAGGTAGAAGACCGCTGAACCTTGGTGTTTTCCTGTCAATAAATAACCCAAATCTCTGAGGTATTCCCGCTGTTGCTGAGAGTCATGTTACCGAAGTGTGAATATGGGACAATCAAGTTAAACGTATGGAAAAAAGATGAAGGTAGGCCCAAAGCACGTCAAACAAAAACGTACAAAAAAAAAAAGATAATAAAAGACGATCAAATCAAAGCATTTCTTTGAAGCCTGAAATAGTGTTATCTTCTGTTCTGTTAATCTTTAAGTGGAATTTATTCTTTGGCTGATGCAGTAAAGTGGCATCTTTTTGTTTCCCTCAGTCATACTCATAAGCTGTGAAATTTACAACCTTTTCCACACATACCGGAGTTGTTTGTGGTCTCATGTGAAACTAGACCAGCACCAGACAAATGCTCTTAGTGGCTTGATTTCAAACTGAGCTTTGCCAGACGTTGACTTACTAGCTGGTGACTTCATGTCTGTGCCGACCAACCGGAGCAGGCGACGGTGAAGCATGTTTGCGGCTTCATTCTCTCTCTACACGAAAAAGAAGGCAATTTTGCATCTTTTTCCACTGGCTGTTGCCAAAGCAGTAAAGCTATAGTGTTACAGTTTTAGGCTTATTTTACCTTTTTTATTTTTTATGAGCTGGCATTGAGCCGTTCTTTTGAAAGACCATTTCCGCCTTGGAAACATTACTATTTTTAATGTTTTTGAAATAAGTTTCTGATGCTCATTAAGCCTGCATTTATTTGATCAAAAATACAGAAAAAATATAGTAATATTGTGAAATATTATTACAATTTAAAATAATGGTTTTCTATTTTAAAATACTTTCAAATATAATTTATTTCTGATGGCAAAGCTGAATTTTCAGCATCATTACTCCAGTCTTCAGTGTCTAAATGCATGTTAGATCTTATTGTGAATGATTCATCTGTGCACATGTTCCCCTTTTTTAATCAAAATAACAGTCTTCTCTCTGGTGACATATGCTGGACTTCTCCAATAATTTAATCTGCGTAACCCTGCCCCATTTTTACAATCAACTGCAAGCTCGCATTAAGATCTGCCTCCATCCAATCAACAACCCATGTACAGAACTAAGTCTCCACTCCACATTTTGTTGTTTATTTTCGATAATCCGTCATACAGTTACAGTCATCTATCTGTTTTATTTCTTATGTCATGTTAAACTCCACTGTTTTTCCTCTATATGCACTTTCTAATTCTTCTTCTCTTTTTATCAATTCATAGTTGACACGTCTTGGGAGTGATGCACTGGCTTCCCCTGGTTGCCATGGTGATCGCCTCGGCCCTGCCTTTCCCTCAAAATCCTGTCCCCAGGCTTGTAGCCGCGACGATAGAGCCTGGCAGAAACGACAGCAACACCAGCAGCGTCCCAACAGCTGAGATCAGCATGCCAACCAACTCATCGATGGACAGCCACTCCCATGATGCTGCTTCCCGCAGCAACTACCACACAGTCGACAAGCAGAGCACGTTTACACACGAGGAGGACCACATATCCAAGGGTAGAGCAAACAAAGAGAATATTTTAACAGAAAACATTGTTTTCAATAACACAAAACAGGACTACACAGGTGAAGGCAGGACTACCGGAGCAGATGCCTCCCGGTCGCACGATCATAGGGAATACAAAACAGAAAAAAGTCTGGCCGAAAAAGACAGTTCCCCAAGCAACAACATTCTCAAGGACTATCAGCTTAAACATGAAGAAAACAGTATTGAGGCAGAAACTTTTCTTAAAAATGACAGGAACGGAAGAAGTAAACTGAAAGACGGGCCTGTTGAAGGTCCTAAGGTCACTCTGGAGAGATCTCCAGTGCAGGAACATCTGGATGAAGCTCAAACAGACGGGAGCACCATTGGAAAAGAGTTGGCACAGCCAAATGGAGTGTTTGGAACGGAACCGGGCTTTAGGATCGACAACCTAGGCCTGCGGGAAGAAGATCAGCTGCTTTTGCTGGACGCTCATCCCCGGGTACTCTTCTCCCCGGCTCTTTCCCCACCCAAACACCCACCTCTGCTCCTAATGCTGGAGTTGGGTTTGCTGGCTGAAGATGTCGAGGACGAGGAAAGCCACACAATGGATGTTACCACACCCAGTAATGGAGGCGACAAAGAGGCATACAGGAACTTACTATTGGGTCTGTCTGATTCTGACAACCACATTCCAAGCGTCCGCCGCAAACGTCAGATCGGCCTCAACACGCAAGGTCGCGAGCGCTCCGTATGTGAGGCCGAAAGCGGCTGGGTGACCGACAAGAAGACAGCGGTGGACCTCCGGAGCAAAACCGTCACTATTCTGCAAGAGATCCAGACCCAGACTGGGCCGCTGAAGCAGTACTTCTTCGAAACGAAGTGCCGTAAGCCACTTCAGCAAGGGAACAGTGAAGGGCAGGGGGTGGAGGGGGCGGGCTGCTTTGGGGTGGATAAGAAACACTGGATGAGCAGTTGCGAAACCAAACAGTCATATGTACGTGCGCTTACCTCAGATGACAACATGAGGATAGGCTGGAGGTGGATCCGTATTGACTCCTCCTGCGTTTGCGTTCTGCTCACTAGAGGAACGTACAACACTGAGAGGAAGTTCGAGAGGGCAAGAGAGCGAGAAGGCAGAAGGTACAGATAGTTGAACGAAGAACTGACACCAGGTTAATAAAAGGGACTATCTGTTCTGGTGTTGCTCAAAACCCATATGATTTATTTTTGTTTGTGGAACACAAAAAAACATTTTTTTGTACAGTTTCAGACTTTTTTACAGAGTGACTTAATTTAATTGCATTAGATACGTAATATCAAAGCAAGTGGCATTTTCAGTTTATTTAACCAACTGGTTCATGGAAGTAGGAAGCCAGTTCACATTAAGTTCACACAGGTATCCTCGCCGAATAACCACCGGGATAGTTGAACAAAGTTTGACCACCATAAAGTGTTCAAGACCTTTTGACTTCATTTTGAACAATATGTTTATTATTCCATATTTGAAGACCTAACAAAAGTGTGCTTGTGATTTTTTCATTTATACATTTTTTTAATTGTGGCTTAAGCGTCCAAATAGTGTTTGGGGTCACTTTACATTTAGCACATCTCATCTAAAAAAACCTGGCTGTCAAGCTTCAAGAAAGCACTATAAAAGTGAACAATACAACTTGTGGACTAAATCAACCCTTTTAAGGAAAGTCAGTTTGTCATCCACATTTGCAACACCTCTAGGCAGCTATTTTGGTCATGCAAGACCGACCTATCTACTTCAATGGCGAAATAACAAAAAAATCAAAGACCAAACACAATGTTAACATATTTTAAATTAGCAGTAAAATCTGACATGAACTGTCATGTTTTATTAACAAAGTTTCAGAATTTACCCAATCAATGCAAGAGGAGGCTTATATATAGAGCAGACTTACCTCTGTTCATGACAGTTTTTCCAGCATCCCTCCTCCTCCAACCCGACTCCTCACTCTCGATTATTCCTATCCCAGCCAGGCATACATCGGGAGCACTCTGGGTTCGGGCCAAATTCCGAGCTCGGAGCCCTCTCCTCGAACAGCACGCCAAATGCGCATATTTTATCTGATTATATGTTAGTGTGACTCATGAAATAAAGGGTGTTTCTTGTGCTCAAATATCGTTAAAAAACAGATATGTTTCAGGTTGGTTCTGCATGTGCAGTCCCAAGTGTGAGTCTCAGATGTCTATGGGAACCGGAGATTATTCCACCATGTTGCATGTCACACTTTCTCATATTCATAATAATTTGAGTCAACTTCTAAAGCCATGGGATAGGTTTGTGTGAGGATCAGACTGAAATTCACAAGTAGTTCATGAAATTATCACCAGGTCCAGGTGCAACTCATTTTGTGTTTCATGACACAAGTGATATGAGGTGATGAGTACCTCCACTCTGCTGTCATCCCTCCAGTCCAAATCCACGGCTCACTAGGCCAGTGTGTAAATGTACACAAACAAGAAAACCTCAATACTGAGATCTTTTTTTCCCCCTATTCTTTTCATATATTGTGTTACATTTGTTTTATTGTATCTATAGTTTACAGACAATAAGTTATTACTTTTGAGTTAGTATGTAAGCGCAAGTACTTGATATTAATATATTTCTTTATAAATGTACAATATGTGAAACATATTCAAATATATGTGTATTTATAACAACCAAAAATTATTGAGGACTTGTGTTTAGTGTCAGCAGAATTGCAGATTAAGGCTTTCTCGTGAGTGTCCTTCAAATGCCTGTCCCAAAACATGTGCCTCATCGTGGTTTTCTGTGTCAGCTACATCTTGGAACAATGGTTCGCCCATGTTCACTCATCCAACATTACAGAAATACAGTCAAAAAATGAGTGTTGGATTAAATGAACTGTAGTCTGATTCCCTGGTTACTGTATTAAGAAAGCTGTGGAGATCAGTCAACGGTTTGATATAATTTTTCACATTGAGTCATTGTAATAAAGTATTATGTAATCTTTGCAAGGTAGAAACTTTTGTATATGACATTTTTTTTACAAAGTAGATGGATGAGCGAGAGTGGCTTTAGTAAAATACAAAGTGGAAAATATGATTGTAGTTCTATTTGTTTTGTAATAAAAAAAAACAGGAAGCACATCGATTTGCAGTCGTCAGATTCAAACAAACTCACCACATACACACGCACAAACACACACACACCCTTTTCAGAAAATAAGCATCTCAAAATCACTAGTACACTCTAGTACCATTAGGAACACTTTATTTTATTTTGATTTTCATCATTACCATTATTGTTTATTTTGCAGACATCATTTTCAAATCGAATCACTGTCATCCTCATCAACAGTAATGGTTTGTTTTTAAATCATAACACAATTTTGTAGTCAAAATTTACACATACAAGTAGCATATTTTAATGACCATGTTTTTAATATTTCATATTTACGCTTTAAACTAGATAAAATTAAATTACAGTCAGAATTATTAAATGAACATGTACATACAATTATTCAATACATACATAAATAAAATAAATATAGTTATCATAAAAAATAAAAATGAAAATACACACATTTTACAAATTGTTCCCCAAGCTCTTAACCTCATATGTTAATGTACACATACTTTTTATTTTTAACTTCATATTGTCTTATTCCCCGAAAGTTTTAGTTCGTTGTCGTCTTGGTTGTTTGACATGCATCGCAACACAGAAGCTAAACAATTTCTTTCACTCGTTTCCCCCTGACCCTCCCTCCCCGTCTCTCCTCCTCGGTTCACTTCTTGTTGTCTTTTATGGCTTGCGTTGTTGGAACGATTCTGTCCGTCAGGACTCATTTCTGCTGGTCACTTGCTTTGTCCGCAAGCATCTTCTTCCCTCTCGCTTCACCTCCCAGTGTTCCTATCTATCCGCCACCACCAGCTTCCCTTTGTTTGCTGACTCACTCTGCTGATCTTTCACCTTTAATCTGAATGTTAGAAAATAAAAATAAAACACCTACTGTAGTAGTAACTGAGCAAGAATTGTGCCCTTTGCAGCCTCACGTGTAGCTCTCGGTGCGCCTGTCTTTCTCAGCTTGTGCTCGCTCTCCTGATTGAGAAACACGTACAGCGATGTCTTGGCCTCGACTGTGCTCTTTAGTACACTTCCTCTGAACCTCACCGTATGTAAACATCCCTGAAGTCCAGGTTGATTTGCCACAAACATCCTTTGCTCTCGAGAGACCAATTGCAGGCAGCCATTCTGAGGAACTAGGGCTGCGGGCAGCGCCATTGAAACGAAGGACGGAAAGACAAGAGAGTTCATCTACAGATGTCCCATCAGCACAGACACAGGAAGTAAGAAGAGAGAACGACAGAAAGAAAGATTAAACAGTCATCCGATTCCTCCAACCATCCCATTTCTTACCACTCACTTGTGTCATACATTCTTCATGTCTTTTGTCCTTTTTTGCTCTTTTTCCCCCTCTTTTTCCATCCCTCTTCTGTTATTGCAGAATGGTCAGACCAGTAGAGTTATATTTATAAATGTATATATTCATTGCTTTTTTTCTGCTTATCCCCCCTCCTCCCCGTGAATGAAATGTAAAGCCGGTTCCAGCTCTCTGACAACGGCGCCTCCTGTGTGCGAGAGACAGAATTACAACACATCGTCACGATTTTGTGTACTGAAGTTAAGCCAAGAAAAAAGCATCCACAATGACCAATCCCAGATGGAAGCCGCAGACTGTTTTATATTTTTTCTGAGCTCATTTTGAGAAGAACTGTGCATTGTAACAAGGATGAGCTGAGTGCACTACACTATTGATAGCTAAAAGCTTTATCATACAAGGTGCGATTGTGAAGGACAGGCGTCCATATCCTACAAAGTTTTGCTGACACCGATTCCATGTGGCTGATAACGATTCACACACAACCGCAAACACAAAGCACATGATGAATCACAATAAAAACATGAAAAGCACAATGCTTTCCAAAACAAGTTTAACAACACAAGACATTTAAGGAGCATGTGAAATATGTAGGAGGGGTCAATCAACTCCATTATGGCCCTGTAAGGAAACCCAACCGAATGCTGAAAGTGTTTCCGTCCAACTCGTAAATGAGTGAATTTTTGTGATTTCAGTATGTACAACTATGAACACAGAAGGTATTCATTAGCAATGGTGTACCACAATTCTTGGGGGCCCTGCCCACACATGGTCATTAAATACTTTCATTAAATACTTTTCTCTTTATGCTTTTCTGTTCAGTTTTCTAGATTTAGAAAGTCTAAATCTTGTGGGCTACAGCAAGCGAACCTTTACAGTATTCTTTCATTGTAAATTATATATATATATATATATATATATAATTATATATATATAAAACTGAAAAAGAAGCTAGCTAGTCATGTCTCACCTTTGCAGTCCCTCAACAGGAGTATGTCCTCACTGAGCCAGACTCTGCCCTTGGAGATGCTGGAGAGACAGAGATAGAGAGATTTAGTCGTAAAAAATAATAATTCTAAACAGCATTATACAGCTTTCCCTCCTGAACCACTTACTCATAAGGAAACAATGTTCTAACAATGTTTATCTGAGCATCAACACTGTCATAAAGTTATTTTAGAATTAATTGCGGGGATTTCCACAAAGCCTTGTTTATCTTTGTCTCTATCCTGGTTCTTTTTTCAGTAGCCTTTCCTTTAATAGGTTTTGCCCTTATTTATAGTTTCTTATCTGAATTACGGTATTACTGTATTTTCTTTTTTTTTGTCTTTTTTTTTTGAGAATTTATTAAAATAGTCTATTTTTCTACATTATGCAGCACTTTGGGTCAACTCCTGTTGCTTTTGGTGTAGATACATAAATAAATGTTGACAATACTTGATTTGACTTGAATGAGTTTGTTCTATTTCATGAATTTGTAATTATGTAAATTTATCAGGAAGTAACCTTCATAATATGACTGCTGTGGAGTGGTGTAATGCTTACTGATCTCTTTACTGATCACTTGTGTGTTGTATTATTTATGTTAGTACGCTCTATTACATGCACACGATAAAAATATATACACAATAAAAGCTATATCTACCTTTTTGTCTACCTAGTAAGATCCTGTTTCCTGGTTACTTCATGTGTTTTATCTGATAGGATAGCCATCCGATCGTGAAAAGGCCAGGTGTAAATGCCCTCTGAAACACTTTCGAGATGGATTTAAATCTGATCGCTCAAATCACTGCAGGAGGTGGTCTGAGACGCATTCCAGACGGATCTGGACAAGTGTAAATGCATCTGGTTGTTGAAACCAAACCACATATACAAATTTTACTCCTCCCAATATGTTAAAAAACGAATGTGTGAAAGCGTGTTATAGGCAACATGACATAGCCAGGTATGCAACACTGCAACACGCATCGCCACAGATGAGCAGTTTCTCTTCAGAAAGCTGATAATGCGGACTGACTCAAATTAAACAGAAAGTAGCGCTCAAAACACAATCATCTTCATTAAAAGTAGTGAGACTAAATTATCTTACCAGTGCTGATGCTGCTCTCTCTCCTATTGCTGTCTTTGTTCTTGAAATGAGTTGATTACAAATAAAATGCAGCTCATATCTGTTGCTTTCGTTGACGTGAAATTTGCATATCGTGCAGGATTTAAAGATCAGATTTATATTCATTTGCGGTGTAAATGGATACGTTTTAACAAATTGAATAGCTATCCAATCAGTAAAAACGCATGAAGTGACCAGGTGCAAACAGGCCCTCAATCAATCAATCTTATAATATTCAGAGCATCATTCAAAAATGTGACAAAACCTGATGAGCACAGAGCCTTGGCAAAAACCTCCAAAATGATTTAAAAACACTTGTGACATTTCCTGAATCCATTCCCGTCTTTCTCTCCCGCTATTTTCTTGTGAATTGAAAGCATAAAAATCCCATTATTAAAAACTGAGGAGGCTGTGCGAGCTCACCATCGCTCTGGACCTTCCTCAGGGTGACCGAGGGGGTAGAGATGGCTGAGGCACGGAAGTTAGCAGGCAAGGTCTCTGAGGAGTCAGAGGTCACTCCCCTCAGATCTTTCTCCCGGAACATCTTCCTCCATGAAGGGGAGCGGGTGAACGTCTTAGTGCCGTCCTAGAGGACGGGAAGGCAGAAGAGAATACTTATGAATTAAATCATCAGCCAGGTCATTTCAATACAAAATACAGTTGATTGTTCAAACTGGCTACGAAATCTAGAAAGTACAATAACCCCGTAAGAGGAGTGTCATTATACAGTACTAGTGTGTATTTCAGTGGTGGGAGGTAAAGGATGTTCACGTCCCATGGTGCTCACCTCGTCTGGCCTCCTCTCTGTTCCCATGGCGATGAGGGAGTTATATTCTTTCTCCAGAAGTTGTCGTGCCTGGATGTGGAATAAACATAGCTCACATGTAATCAACCCAGACCAGTCAGGAGTAATGAGTAAGTCGCTGCTTTCATCTATGAAGTTCTTGTTGTTTTGAGACTTGATGAATCAACAGGTTTATTTTTTATTCAGTCTGTCCCTACATCTACTGTATAAATAGACTCCCTGTATATACTGTAAATATAAAGGCTGTCGATATATACATATGTCTGCCTTTAAAGTAAAAAAAACAAATGGTATAAGATTTTTTTGTATTGATGTTGCAAGCACATTAATGTCAGTACCATTAGCTACGTTTGCATTCAAGTTGCAAATTTAATTTAAGAGAAAAAATTGCAATTTCGCCAAAAAAAAGCAATTTGCAAATTAAAGTAACGCTTTTTTCCCATTTATTTGATTGACTTCTTATGTGCATCTTTATTCTGTATGTGTTTTCACAGTTTATGTGCATGCTATCAAAATATTATTTTGGTCATATTCGCATTTTGTAAATGTCATTTTCATCCAAAATTCCATCCAGTGTGTTCGCCTTATACATGACCGCTTGAACCTGCACATCATACTTTCCTAGACCAACCTTTTGAAGTGTTTTCTATGTTCTTTTGAGATGGGAGACGGGAGCATATTTGATGACGTTTGCATCATTGATAATCATATGAGGTTTTATTAACAAAGTTCGGGAGGGGCACGTTCAGATAATTACCACAAGTGGAGAGCACTCAGTAATCAATGGTAAGAGGTATATATACACTCAGCAGTCTCACCTCTACTATCCCTTGACAGTATTGCAGCATCCCCCCACCACCCCTTCTCCACACTTCTAGTCCTAAGCACTTACATAGGGGGGAGTGCTCTGGGTTCGGGCCGAACTCCGAGCTCGGAGCCCTCCCTCCGGACAGCACGCCAAATACGCATTAAACTTTACCCCCTCAAATTGTATGTAAGTGTGAACTCGTGAATTTCCTGTATATTACTGTGAAACTGCTTTGAAACAACCTGCATTGTATAAAGAGCTATAGAAGTTGAGCTGACTTGACTTGAAAGTGTGTAAAAGATGTATCTATCTGCAAACAGTCTTGTCATTGTACCTGTGTGTTCTGATTGGGTATCTGCAGGAGCAGGGCGAGGTCAGTGTAATCAAAGGTGTCGTCCAGGGCGAGCAGGGCACCATGCACACCGCTCTCAGTCAGATTATCTGCATACTCCTTCAAGCCGATGGACTGCACCCAGCACATCACACGCTCGTTTGACCACACCATCACATCTACGGAGGAAACACAAGGGCTGGACAATGAATCGAATTCCAGGCGGGCGTTAACCACTGATCATTATCCATTTCCATCTTGTGGATTTCAAAAAAATTTCAGTTGCTCCTGATTTTTCCGATGGAAATCTTATGGCCACTACAGATTTGGACACATCTGCTTTTGTTTCGACAAAGTCTTTGTCTCTGTTTTGTATTTTTCATGGTATTCCAGAGGCTTTGCATTTGTTTTGTTGATTCAGCTTCTCCAAACCCAAGTTCAAAGGAAGGAATGCAATCATGGCAAACAGTCAAACCATTCCTCCAGAGTCATTTACAGTGTTAATATCATGGTGTCAATATAAGAAACACCCGCGCAGCTTCAGATAATGATATACAGTTCTGCTCATTAGTTTACATGCCCATTGCAATATAAACAAGATGTTAATAATATTAACAAGAGGGGTCATACAAAATTCTGTGTTATTTTGTATTTAGTACTGTCCTGAATAACCTGTTTCACATTACAAAGGTTAAAAAGTTCATAAAGAGATCGTAAAACAGATCCATATGAATTGAGTGGTTTAGTCCAAATTTTCTGAAGAGACACGATCACAATATATGATGAACAGATTGAATTTATGCTTTTATTTACATAAACATTCCTTTTGTAATGGAAGTTCAAGCATGCTTGCTTGACGTGCGAGAACCAATCATGTTCATTCTCGTGTTACACAGCACATTTGAGCTCCTCAAGAACCAATGAGGTTTGTTCTCGCACGTCAAGCAGGTTCGTTTTGTTTATGTTCGCTGATAAATGTTTAAATGTGGATAAAAACCTAAATTAAATCTGTTCATCATATAAAAGTGATCGAGTCTCTTCAGAAAATGTGGTAAATTCATATTAATTAGTTTTACGATCTCTTTATGAACTTTCTTAAGCATCAAAGTGGTAGTGGTGTAGTTGTCAATGCAGGGACAGAAAGCTCTCAGATTTCATAAAAAAATATATTAATTTGCGTTCCGAAGATGAACAAAAGTCTTAAGGGCTTGGAACAACATGAGGGTGAGTAATTAATGACAGAATTTTCATTTTTGGGTGAACTAACCCTTTAATAGTGTGTGTTGTTACCTGGATAATCAAAACCTGTTTTTATGTTTTGTGATAGCTTTTCATTAGTTGTATAGTTGTAACTGTCCACTGCTCTCTGGAGATTTCCTCCAGGTCCTGCACACTCATTGGTTTTCTCTTCTGCATATTTGACCCCTTTCCCAACAGTGACTGTACGATTTTGAGATCCATCTTCTCACACTGAGGACAATTGAGGGACTCATAAACAACTATTACAAAAGGTGGAAACATTCACTGATGCTCAAAATTGCAACATGATGCATTAAGAGCTGGGTGGTGTGCATATAATGTACAGCAGGGGTGCCCAATCATGTTCCCGGAGATCTACCAACCAGCAGAGTTCAGATCTGTAAGACTGGAAAAAAACAGTTGAGGAACCACTCCTCGAGTAGACAAAGGACCTTGCTGCAAATTAACATTTGAACTCCCCCTCGTGCACTAAGGACAAAAGTCGCACCTCTGAGTCATCCTAATCTACATTTCACTCTCTCATCTCTATCACCTGAAATTCACCCAAGAATATATATAGTTTAATGTGAATGAATATCGTCAAGTATTATACATATTTAGTATCATATATTACATATATTTAGTATAGAAAATGTATTGCATTTAATCAAGAATACTTTGCCACGACAAAAGACTGAACACGTGATTGGTTCGATTTAGCCGGGCCTTACAGATCCAACCCTGATCAAATACACATGTCTGTAATTATCAAGATCTTAATTACCTTAACTTAATAAGGTTCAGCTGAGTTTGTTCAGGGTTGGAGCTGAACTTTACAGGGAGGTAATTCTCCAAGAATAGGATTGGGCACCTCGTGATGTACAGCATGAAAAATAATTTTGATATTTGATACATTGCATGTAGCAATGCACACAAAAGTACATGCATACATCTCTCCCCACTGTAGTGCAGGATAAAGTTATTCACTCATGCTTAATATAGTCTCAAATGGCATGAAGGCATCTGTGTTGCTATGCGATGAATAACTTCTAGATCAGCAAAGGCATCTGTTTCTAATCAAGGTACTGAATGAGGCGGTAGTGGCACCTTTAAAGCAACTCAAAACTGTGAGATTAATAATGCGATCTGTGCATTGAGCTTTGATCAGTTGCTCTTCAAATGTAAAATCTCTATTGTGTCGTTGAATCCTGTGCATAATGGAAGGTTGAGCCGCTCAATGCTTTCCAGACGTCATTACTGGTAATGTATGTTATTATTAACAAATGCACTGTGTAAACACCCTTCCTCTCTCTCTGCCATGTTCTCATTCACTGTCCAATGTTTTGATGAACTGTACATTCCACGGGTGACTGTTGTTGCTTTTTCCCTTTTGTACATTGTGTTTATCAGACTGTTCTGCTGTATGATTTGATTGATGATGCAAAGCAAAAGATTAACATGATAAAACCCAAAACATAACTTGGAAAACAACCAGAAAATGTCCTGAAATTCTTGCTAGACCAGCTAAGACCAACATGGATTTCGATGCTCTGTCAGGCTAGTTTATGCCGGTTTAGAACTGGTCTAGCTGGTGGATCAATATAACCCATGCTGCAAAACTTTGCTGGACGATCTGTTAAAACTAGTTGATGAAGGACCGTCTTCCTGCATGAACTACAGTGTAGTTAGTGTAATGGAAAGATTAAAAAATGTACATTACCATTCAAAAGTTTGGGGTCAGTATGATTTTTTTAAAACAAATCTCTGTTTCTCACAGAGGCTGCATTCATTTGACCAAAAATACAGTTAAAATAATAATATTGTGAAATATTATTACAATTGTATTCCTGTGACGGTCAAGCTGAATTGTCAGAGTCATTACCACAGTCTTCAGTGTCACATGATCCTTCAGAAATCATTCAATATGCTCATTTGCTGCTCAAGAAACATTTCTTATTATTATCAATGCTGAAAACAGTTCTGCTGCTTAATATTTTTGTGGAAACCATAATGTATTTTTCTCAGGATTATTTTGATAAATAGAGAGAGAACAGCATTTATTTAAAATAGAAATCTTTTGTAACATTATAAATGTCTTTAATGTAATTTTTCATCAATTTATGCATCTTTGCAAATAAAAGTATTACTTTATTTTTTTTTAATCTTACAGAACCAAAACATTTGAGTGGTAGTATATATGAAAAAATGTATACTTAATAAATCATTACAAGCTACAATAGTGTAACAATAAATCATTACAAGCTACAATAGTGTTAAAAGTGTGTTACGGACATCAGCATGCTAGGGACCAGCATCATGTGCAACCCTGGAAAAGACCACCTTTGTACTCCATGTTGGGCATCTGTGTTAGCAACAGTTAGCAAGAAAGAGAGATAAAGGAACAGATAAAAAATAATAACCTTTATTCTGGTGTTGGCTCTCATCTCTCCTCCTCTCCAGCTCCTTGCGGTCATAATTGAGGCGCTTCAGGCACATAATTCCATAATGCATGCTCACCCTGTGGGGTCAAAAGGTCACAAGGGTGATTGGAGGTCACGGGCTATCTAAATTAATCAGGTCATTCCACCCTGACAAAGTGTTACAAGACCCCAGGCACATTAGATTAGGAAAGGCCCTAAGACACACACCTGCACCAAGAAAAAAATTGGTTGGCATGAGAGTAAGGATGATAAAGAGAAGGAATAATGAAGTGTGCGGCAGCATTTAACAGATGGGGAGAGGGAGAGAGAAAACACCTGTGGAAACTGTCCACCATTTTCAGCTGCCCACGCAGCTCTTTCTTGGTCAGATGGTCCAACATGCGGGCGTCCACCAGTGACTCCATGAAGTAGCTTCTGTACTGGGGCAAACCCAGACTGGGCAGCCAATCATTGCCCACCCACTCATGGTTCATATCTCCATAGGCCAGGATCTACCACAGAGGAAGGCCAAAAAACAAACAAAAAAACATTACAAACGCACTTTAGATTTCACAGTTGTATTTCAGTTCATTCATTGCAATGTGTATTTGATGCCTACAAATCCAAACTTCAGTGGTTAACAATAAAGGTTTGGGCCAGTTTATGAAACTGTCACTTGCCTTATTGAATCAGCACTATATCTTAATTTAATTTTATCATGCACATGGATTTTTATGCCTAGCATAAAACAGTGTTTTAACTACAACTACAACAAAACATATTTGAAATTGTTTTCAGTAACTGAAATAAAGAAGAATAAAATAACTAAAACTAAAGATATATTGAAACAAAAAAATAATAGAAAATGACAAAAGCACTTAACAAAATTACAAAAATTAAACAAAAATGATATATTAAATACATACTATAATATTAAATAATAGAACTATAACAGGCATTAAAAGCTATTAATGCTATTACATCTATTAGTACACATTTTGTAATGAAAATGTAACGTTTAATGAAAAAATAAATAACTATTATATAATAAATGTATTATTTAAAATGTACAATTGTAAATACTACATTTGTGTCATTTAGGCTTTAGCCTCAACCATCTGATGGCACCATCAGTTTAGTAAGTGTTTAATGGATGTATTGACGTTCCTCACCTGATCCCAGCTAATCTCTTTCAGCTCCTTGTGTGCGGAGGTGATAGCATGATAGGAGAGAGGTGAGGAAGAGGAGATAAGGAACACAGCAGAGGGGCAGAAGGAAAGACACATCGATGGACAGGAAGAGGGAAGAAGAATGAAGAGGGAAAGCAGGAAGAGAGGTACAAAGGGAGGAACAGTTTGTTAGTGACCGGGTCATTAGTTGGAAGCAGTTCACACTGAAACAGAAAAAAGAGGGAAAGTTGAGGATGTTCAACGCTACAGCCTAGCCAGACACACAGAGGGGGAGAGAGAAAGAGAGAGACGCATCAACACATGTCCGATCACTCCACTCTCTCCGCATGCCGCCTCTCATACTGTCCACTAGGAGGCAGAGCGCTTTACAATCCCACACTTGTGGCGTTTCATTTTATCTAGATGAAATGTACAGTTAAAAAAACTGATGAAAAAAGCAGGGTGGTCAAATTAATACAGAACAAAAAACTGAATATCAGTTCCAATAAAGTATCACAGGAAAAAGCTGTGTCAGAAGTGCATCAATGGTGGGGTAAGAGGTTTTGTGTCCAAATCCATTGCTTTCTGAAATGTACTTGTATAATTGATTACTTCAACATTGTTACATCTACTTCTCCCAAAATAGTAACCTAGTCAGAGCAACATTAATTAAAATACAAAAAGTGTGGCTACTAACTGGTTTGGTTGCTGCAGTCAGGGACTCCATCTCAGCATGGGTCATCCACACGTTACTGGTTGACTGTGGGACGAAAAGAAAACAACACAAACCACACATAAAGTTATCAGGATTACTATTTATTAGATTTGTTATATTAAAGTGGGGTGAAAAGAGTCTGAGACAACATTGAAGATATGGGATTCAAAATCTAAAAATCTTTTGAACATTTTTAAACTAATAAACGTTATGATATCAAATTAATTTAACATATTTAAGATTCTACACTATTTATTTAATCACTAATTATTTGTATATACTTTGTATGTAAAGACGGTCATATACATCGGGCGGTAAATGATAATACATTTTAAATTTTTGGATGAACTATTTCCTTAATTTTTCATTTGTGGTCTCAGCTTTTGAAACCCGCTGAAATTGTATAAAATAATAGTAATTATTTGATGGTGCATTTAAGCGTACGGAGCGTGTGCTGGCCGGGGCCGAGGGACTGGTCAGAGACACCATCTCTTGAATGGCCAGTCTCAGTTTGAGGCGGTGCAGAGGGTTACTGATGCCGATCTCTCTCTGGATCTCTGTGTCTGACAGGTTAGCCATGATGGCTCCACTCTTCACGTTAGCACGACATGCTGCCACGTACCACGCCGGCATGCCCACCCACAGCTGAGAGAGAGGGAGAGAGAGAGAGAGAGGGGTGATCTTTAGGAAAGTATAAAACTAAACAGGGCATCAAAGTAACACAGAATGGAAGTAGATGATAATGCCAAATTTTCAAACATAATATCAATATAAAACGAAACAAGCCCCCTTTTTATCCATTGCAACATTTAGATATGGAGCCATACTTCCAGCCAGGAGACAACAGTGGGTCCATCCCAGGATGCAAAGGGTAGCCCCTGTCGGCATGCCTCCTCCAACAGCTCATGTCTAAAAGAAAGTGAGGGATGTTCCTTCAGTACAAATAATCAGATACAGAGTGTGAAGGAAGCTACTCATCGTGCTGGTAAAATTACTTCTTCTTGCTGCGACGGTCTTTGTCCACCGGACCGGCCATCTTAGTGAGTCCGAGGGGATCCACAGAGCCCAGGTCATCTGAGGGGGTCGAGGCTACAGGAGACACAGAGATGTTAAGGGTGACAATCAAGTGAACAGGACTGACTAAACAGTTGTTTTTAAACACTTTAATGGCCATTAAAGGAACATCAAATGGTCAATTACCACAGAAATCCCTTTCAGGTCAGTTTATCCTGAAGCGATTATCAGTGTCCCATAGATTTCCAATGTAAGTTCCATTGCATTGATATAGAATAAAATTTAATTAAAATGTATATAGAGATTTTTTGGAAATCAGAACATTCCTTTAAAAATCAACATTGGAGTTTTAGTTTATGTCTGTTA